>NC_060149.1:12386553-12759693 GCF_021461385.2 Schistocerca piceifrons
CATAAGGTGAATATATTGTATGTTCCTGTGGAGAACAACAGTGTCCCCAATATCTGTTAATGTTCAGAAAATGTGACAACCGTGTAAAAATTTGCATTTGATAGAATATTACAGTGATGTTATTGGTGGCAAATATGGGATAGACATTATATAATTCAGACATATAAAATAAATATGTATATTTATCATTAATGTCTACTACGATGTAAACATTCCTCCAGTTCATAAATTTTAGCTGTCTCCTAAAATACTCAGTTTTTGGCTTGTCAACTATCCTCCTAATATTATAGGATTTACATCCTGCTCAGTATGAAGGTTCACCATATAGAGACTGTACGTCATGGTGAGATACGTAATGTACAGTATCAAAGTAAATGGCCCATTGTATTTATTTTTTAATGCCGACTTTTTGCTCATAGGACATTCTGAATTTTATACATTTCAGGAAAGGAATTTTCATGATCAACATTAAAGAAAAAATTTAAAAATTTAGATGCATTAATATGTTGAAGAATAGGCTGTCTATTCAGATACAAGTTTGAAATTTTGCAAATAATCCTACATGCTGGATGCTTCAATGGGTATTATTTTTTAGTAATGCAGCAGTGTGGTATTTGATGGTAAAGAGGGAAGGCTAATGATAGTGAGAGGTTTTTATTTTTACGTGCTTCCAATTTAAAGCAATTTTTTTAATCATGATGGGTGAGTTGAAAAAATATTAAATTTTAGGCTCAATGCTCATTGTTAATAATCATCATACTGAAGTTAATTTCATTATATGTATACATTAGACATTTGACTTATTTAACAGAAAAGTGTCACATTATAGCTAAGTAGTGCTTCATTTAGAAGTACATACCAAGTATAAAAATAGATGAAAAGTTTCCACCCATAACAAACATGGCTAGGAACTCAAGAACCAAGTATGTCATATAATTATTTGCATATGCTCTTGCAAAACCCAAGATACTTGTAAGGCCCATACCATACATGAAGACTTTCTTTCGGCCAAATCTGTAAAGAAGAAATTTATTATCTGTTAGAAAATTGGCAATTTTTCAAAAAATTCAGTATTTTAAGAGCATTGTCTGGGAACTTGTACCTGTCTGAGATGTAACCAAATACTGGTAGGCCCAACAGATAGCCAAAATTATTGACGGTGCCAACCATTCCAAGTTTCCACAGTTCTTCATCACATGTTATATCCCACTGGGAAAAAATATAATAAAATTAGTTGGCACAGCTGTTATACAATAAGAAACAGTGTTACTTATTTAATTTGAAGACATGTTTTCAATCAGATTAAAGATGATTTTCTACAGTCAGTTTGCAATTCAGTTATAAATTTATATAAGAGTTACAAAAATTCATGTATCCTGAGAAAACTCCTGCCTCTTCTGATGTATCTTGTGGCAATTGTTTATCTTTTGCTGGTGGCTAAACATTCAGATATGTCCAATGGAAATAGTAACAGGTGATGGTTATCTACATATTGTTAAATGGAGGCCTACTTATAATCACACTGTTGCTTCTCGCAGTAACAACATAATGTAAGCATATTGTGTACCCTCAAAAGTTTCCAAAATTAAGATTCTAAACCGCCAGGAATGAGTGTGTGTCTACATACTAACTCTGATTCGAAATACAGAATGTATCTGCTGGATCTTGCAACTGAGTTTAAATTGGCAGTGGCATTTTTTAACATGAACTGTCTACATAATTCACATTTGAGCAGTTTAAGGTAATTGTTGCTTGGAAACTATCAAGAATGAGTATATATGTTTAGATAATGTTTTCATATCATAATTGCACATACTACAACACACAAATACAGTGTAAACCACTGTAAAAGTGTAGCAGAGGAAATATCTTTTTTGTGCCATATGTTAAGGTTTCTTTCTGTTTCATGCCATTATGGACTGCAGGAAGAATGACTGCTTGATGGGATCTGCATGAAACCCATAGGATAGATACATGGGGCACTGAATACATTTCTGCCTTATAATCAATCTTGTAAATAGGTTCTTGTAAGATACACAGCATTTTTTTTTTTTTTTTTTTTTAGTATCTGTCATGAGCACATTCTTTCATGACACAATCAAGTCTGTAAATGCTCCCCAAACATTGTTATTCCAAAATATTTGCACAGCACAATTGACATTAACTCTATCTCACTAATCCAAGAGTCAAAGGGTATCATCTGTTTATATTCCATGAAGCATACACTTTACACTCGTCTACACTGAAAATTAGTTGCAAAGCTTAGCTCCAGGCTGGTATTTTGTAAAAACCTAAATTTTCACCAGATGGCAGATCCTCACAGATAACTGCATCATCTGCCAAAAGCCTGAGACTGAAACTAATATTAATGTGCAAAGTCATTAATGTATAACAAGAACAGCAGCGGTACTGCTACAGTCTCTTGGGTCTCGGCAGAGATTACCTCAGTGTCTGCTGACAACTTTCAGTCACATGTCATGTCAATAGCACATGTTCAGTATCACATAATCAATGTTCTCAATATCCAAACTGATACCCATGTACAGATTATTTTATTTAATGTACATAATACTGTTTTTAATCTGTATATGTTATTGGATTCTACTACAAATAGATGGGAATGATGTATGATGGTAGTTCTGTGGAACAATCCCACTTTCTGTTTTGTAGATGGGTTTAATCTATCCCCTTTCCCAGTGAAGCAGAGCATGTCTCTGCTCAAGAGACCTGTGCTAAATTATGCTCAAGAGCAGAACTAATTTACTCACAGATTCTGTACAGGTAGTCAGTCAGTCCCTGAGGTCCTGCTGAGTTTTAGTGATTTAAGCTACTTTCTAACACCACCAGTACTCCAGAGTGAAATTTTCTTTCTGCAGCTGAGTGTGCGCCGATACGAAACTTCCTGGCAGATTAAAACTGTGTGCCGAACCGAGACTCGAACTCCGTCCCGAGTCTTGGTCCGGCACACAGTTTTAATCTGCCAGGAAGCTTCACCACCAGTACTGATTACAGTCAGCCATCTCTGGAGCACTACAGTTACTGAATGATGCAACATTACTCGATTTTCTTTCACGAATGAGCATTTGAACACGGAATTCAACATTTTGGTTTTTGTTTCGTTATTTTCTACCAAGTATTAATTTACGTCTTTTTCCCCTCTCATATTATCACCTGTTTAGTTAGAGGAATACCCACAGAGCAAATCTCTATTTAGATAAATTTCCTAATTACTATTTGATTTACTGTAAGAGGTGAGTGTTATATTAAATTTAATTACTGGACTACAACTGTGACACCAGATGTATGTTTTTGTTACCTCACTCTGGATGGACGTTTCAAATCCTTCATACACCCATTCATCACACCGCTCCGTGGTGTTGGTGAAGAGCGAGGCAGGGCACGTGCTGTTGAAGATGTCAGCTGCCACAGAACTGTTGCGAATGTAACGTCGGCAGTGTGCAGGCTTCAGCAGGTCTCCACGGGTGTCCACTGGCACTGCGTTCTGCAACCAGTGGGGACTGAAATCTGCCCCCACAGGGCTGCCATCGCAGTCAGGAACGTAACACCTGCAGACGTGTAAACCACTGACTGCATCGTACATTAAAATTTTGACTTTTGCTGAAAGCAGAACTCATTTTGATGAAATATAACAGGAAAAAGCTACTTTTTGTATACAGCTATATGTCTACATTAGCAACTAATCACACTGAATTATTAATACATACGTTTTATTGGTCATATTGGCATTGCACACCTTACGCACTAGGCTACCTGTGGAGTTCACAACGAGTCTGACTGGGATGTCCTCTTTACGTTTACTTCCCTGCGATCTTAAGCTACGTGCTGTCAAATTCGTTGTGAACAGTCTCTAAATTTCTTTTTTACTGAAGAGAAAGCCCGCTCAGGTAGGATTAGTAGAACAGAGAGAGAAGGTCTAACGAAGATCAGCACGTACGTGACAGGTTCGTTTCTCAAATGGGAGAGTCTCGCATATATGCTGATCAGTGTCCAGTGGCAGACGCTACAGGAGAGGCATCGCACATCGAGAGGTTTACCATTGAAACTGCTAGAGCGAATCCTCCACGTAGAGTGAAGAAACGGGTAACTTCCTCCCACATGCATCTCGTAGGATGACGACGACAGAAATATCGGAGAAATCAGAAGTCAGTTGGAGGTTTACCAACAGTAAACACGCTATCTGATCAGAAGTATCCTAACACCTCTATGTAATGCATAATTGACCCTTAGATGTCACGAGATGTGGACTCACCAGTATAAGAGCAGGTGGGGAGTATCGTGTAGTCGGAAGAGAAGCAGGAACATCAGAAGGGGTCGGCCAGGATTGCGCATTGACTGCTCAGTGAACGTCACCCGAGTAACAAATTCGTTAGGGGCATTTCAAG
The DNA here is from genome assembly GCF_021461385.2 of Schistocerca piceifrons. Lineage (NCBI taxonomy): Eukaryota > Metazoa > Arthropoda > Insecta > Orthoptera > Acrididae > Schistocerca > Schistocerca piceifrons. The sequence continues at coordinate 12,390,957 of NC_060149.1, forward strand.
CCTTCTGAAGCAGCCAATGCCGACAACCACAGCTAAACCGAGGCCTCTTACACTGGCTGACAGGGACCGCTGAGGGCGGCTGTCAAAAATCACATACATTCAGAGGAAAGAATTACTCACGAGTTCCACAGTGCTACCAGCGTTCCAGTTATTACACTGACTGTACAAAGCGAGTTAAAAGAATGGGTTTTAATTGTCGAGCAGAACCTCATAAGCCACACATTTCTTACGGCAATGCTAAGCAACACTTGAGGTAATGTAAAGACTGGATGACTGGAAACGGGTGATATGGCGCGACGAATCGACACTACACTTTGTGGAAATCTGATGGGAGTGAGAGTTTGGCGGATGCCTAGAGAACGTTCCGTGCCATCATGTGTAGTGCCAATTGTGAAGAACAGATGGGATGGTGTAATGGTATGGGGATGATTTTCGTCGTTAAGGTGTGATCCCCTTGTTGTGCTTAACAAAACACTAAGTGCAGAAGGGTACGAACACGTTTTACAGCCTTATGTAGTGCATACAGCAAATGATAACGCACCCTATCATAAAGCAGCATCTGTGAGGCAATGATTTGTGGACAATAACATTCCTGAAATGGACTGACATGCCCCGAGTGCCGACCTGAACCCAATGGAACACCTTTGAAATGAGTTAAATCATCGACCTCAGCGTCCTACATCATTACCTTCTCTGGTTTCAGCTCTTGTGGAAAAATGGTCTGCCATGTCTGCACCGCCATTCAAACACCTCATGAAACTGGGATTTAGATGTTTTTAAAGTATAGGAAAACAGAACTGTTTTCTTAAAATGGTGCATTTCTCAGTTATAATGAAAGCGTGGAATAATCCCATCGGACGATACTGTGGAGCTTTGTTGTGTGTATCAATGTGGTGACTATTTAAAGGCCTGTCTTTTTATTCCAATGAAATGACGACACGGAACTGGAATCTACGAGGAATATGGAACACAATGATGACACAAAATGTTGCTGAGGTCAACGTCAGGAAGTCTCACTGAAACATCCTCGCCATGCAAGCGCGCACATACCTGAGGACAAGGGAAAGGAAGATACGTAGTGTAGTCAGGAATTTTACTTTAAAGAAAGTGATTTAAAAGTCGGTATTACCCAGGTTTTTAACAGGGTCGGAACTGGAAAGTTTTTATGGCTACTTGCAGGTCATTATTCGTCTTCAAAAATATTAAAAATACTCCAAACCCCCGTGGTCTAGAATCTCCCGACAGACTATCGTATGGGCACCCTCGTCCATCATGACATTCGAGACATAGGTATTCCACATGTAACGTAACTGCATTTACTCAATATTATTAAACATAGACAATGTTAATACTGGTCTTCTGTGACACATTTTATGGGCACTGGGCCTTTATCCCCAGGCATGTTTCAGTGCTCGTCGCTTCGTCTCCTACTGCAGGAGACATCTACAGAGGTCATAACGTCTGATTAGCTCATTTTCAAATGTAACCTAGGTTTAGCTTGTCGAAACAAGCCTTCGGATAAAAATTAACTAACTCCGCATTTTCAGTCTAGCTGTGAAGTGGTGAGCACTTTAACTTGCCGTGGACCACGGCCTGTACCCATAGAATCAGTGTTGTCAAGGATATCAATGCCGGCCTCACAGTCTGCATAGTATGATCAATACTGATCTTGTAAACAACTTTTATGTGTGTGATCAGGCTATAGGAATATTCCCAGAATGAGAATTTTTCCCTCTGCAGCGGAGTGTGCGCTGATATGAAACTTCTTGGCAGATTAAAACTGTGTGCCCGACCGAGACTCGAACTCGGGACCTTTGCCTTTCGCGGGCAAGTGCTCTACCAACTGAGCTACCGAAGCACGACTCACGCCCGGTACTCACAGCTTTACTTCTGCCAGTACCTCGTCTCCTACCTTCCAAACTTTACAGAAGCTCTCCTGCGAACCTTGCAGAACTAGCACTCCTGAAAGAAAGGATATTGTGGAGACATAGCTTAGCCACAGCCTGGGGGATGTTTCCAGAATTATAGGCCTAATCATCCTAGGACATGGAAGGGAGGCAGTGCGGAACACAAGTTGGTAGCATACACGCATTGTTGTTCCATCTGCACATAGAGTTGCCCGGCTCCGCAGCTATGTGACGAACGCACGCCTGTTCTGTGACGCTCGACTCCCAGGCAGCAGTTAAAATAGCGGAAGGAATTTTCATCGTCAGTATTTTCTCGGCAGGCGAAGATTTGCGTTGGTCAAGAGGAGTAGGCCATGTGCTGGCGCCGTGTTTCACCCCGTCCATTCTCTCTTCACCGCACAACTCAAACATCACATCACACGACTCCGAATACACGTGTTACAGCCGCCTACACTCAACAGATAGGCCTACACTTAAAGACAAGAATCTACTCAGCAAAGGTGCGATTGATCGCGCAGGGAAAAACTCTTCCCGATTGGGCGGCTGAAGTTAACCCTCGGAGTGTCCCAGCCAACAATGCCAAACAATAAGAAGTAGAGTGAAGAGGAGAAATTTGGAAAATGGATTAAAGATCAGAGAGAAGAAATAAAAGTTTGAAGGTCTGTCGATAATTGTGTCACACTATCAGAGACAGCAAAGGGCTCTGCCAGTGGAACGTGGACGAATAAAATCAGCCGATGATGAGGGAAATGAGAAAATGAAAGTAGCATACATTAGATGACAAGACAATGGAAGCTCTTGAAACGTGATGCTACAAAAGAATGCTGAAGATTCGATGGGTACATCTGATAAGAGGTGAAAAGGGAAGGACTAGATCAGACACATCTACATCCACATCTACATTTATACTCCGCAAGCCACCCAACAGTGTGTGGCGGAGGGCACTTTACGTGCCACGGTCATTACCTCCCTTTTCTGATCCAGTCGGGTGTGGTTCGCGGGAAGAACGACTGTCTGAAAGCCTCCGTACGCGCTCGAATCTCTCTAATTTTACATTCGTGATCTCCTCGGGAGGTATAAGTAGGGGGAAGCAATATATTCGATACCTCATCCAGAAACGCACCCTCTCGAAACCTGGCGAGCAAGCTACACCGCGATGCAGAGCGCCTCTCTTGCAGTTTCTGCCACTTGAGTTTTCTAAACATCTCCGTAACGCTATCACGGTTACCAAATAACCCTGTGACGAAACGCACCGCTCTTCTTTGGATCTTCTCTATCTCCTCTGTCAACCCGATCTGGTACGGATCCCACACTGATGAGCAATACTCGAGTATAGGTCGAACGAGTGTTTTGTAAGCCACCTCCTTTGTTGATGGACTACATTTTCTAAGGACTCTCCCAATGAATCTGAACCTGGCACCCACCTTACCAACAATTAATTTTATATGATCATTCCACTTCAAATCGTTCCGCACGGATACTCCCAGATATTTTACAGAAGTAACTGCTACCAGTGTTTGTTCCGCTATCATATAATCATACAATAAAGGATCCTTCTTTCTATCCGGAGGCATCAAGAAATAGTGAACATGGTAATAGGGAAAAGAGTGGGAGCTAAAAATTTTAGACTTAGATCAGGGTCTAAATACAGTAGGCAGGTTCAAATGGATGTAGGTTGCAGTAAGACTCGTAGAGGATATATTACCTTTGAGAGCTGTATCAAAACTGTCTCTTTACTGGAGAACAGCAATAACAGCTCGCACAAAGACATAAACGCCTTTATCGTTTCCGCTCCCCCATCTGTGATCAGAAGGGGAAGGAACTTTAATCCTTGGTATAATATGAAGTCTCTGCTACTTACCACATCACAAACATGAGTATTAAAAATGATTCAATCGTTTCCAAGGTGTTACATGTACAAATTTGACTGGTACATGGACACAACCGTAAACTCACCATGTTGTATTTCGCACTCAACAAATGTTCTGTGAGTGGCCCTCTGGTCACATTGAACGAGGTGGTGCACTGGTTAGCACACTGAACTCGCATTCGGGAGGACGATGGTTCAAACCCGCGTCCAGCCATCCAGATTTAGGTTTTCCGTGATTTCCCTAAATCGCTCCATGCAAATGACAGGATGCTTGCTTTTAAAGGGCGCGGCCGATTTCCTCGCCCATCCTTGAAATAATTCGAACGTGCCCCGTCTCTAATGACCTCTATGACGAGACGTTAAACCCAATTTTTCCTTCCTTCCTTACCTCTGGTCACAAGACACATATCCAAGCGATAGTCAAGTTATGTAGCAACATCCTGTCAATGGTGATGACAGCATCACTGATACGTTCTCTAATCCGGCCGAAGTGGCCGTGCGGTTCTAGGCGCTACGGTCTGAAGCCGCGCGACTGCTACGGTCGCAGGTTCGAATCCTGCCTCGGGCATGGATGTGTGTGATGTCCTTAAGTTAGTTAGGTTTAAGTAGTTCTAAGTTCTGGGGGACTGATGACCTCAGCAATTGAGTGCCATAGTGCTCAGAGCCATCTGAACCATTTTTTTTTTCTTCTGAACACACACTGCGCTTCTGTACAGAAACAATTCGTATACAGTATTTCAACACACAACAATTCTTTTCTTGATTTGTCGTCATTCTGGCAAGGCACCGCATTCATAACGCTAACTGGTGAACACAATGCGAACTCATTGAGAATACGGTTTTGTTCACGTGTCAGTCATATATAACTTTGGAAATGAATGAATCGTTTATAGAAGCCCTGTATAATAAAAGTGCATACAGATCTAGATATCAATGTTCTTGAATTGACCAAAAAGCCAAATTATGGTAGCCGGAGCTATTTGAATACACAAGTAATTTCTTGTAGCATCGACGAGAGCACACTGTTTCACTACACTTCGTTTCACAACAGTTTGAGTATCGGGCACAAAAAGGATAGTGATTTAAATTATTGTAACGCCAGTTCAAATTAAAGCACCAGAAACTGTAGAGGTACTTTATGGAATGTGCACTGCAATAGCAGTAGAATCCTGTGTTGACTCTCGTGGGAAATTTATTAAAACACAGTCTGATTAAAGTTACTTGACAGTTGACACTTCACATGTTGGAGGTGCTTCCTCCAATCAGAGGCGTTCAGCGTCGCTCCTGAACTGTTCGTTGTCAAACTGCCACAGCAAATGGTCAATTAACTTCCAATTACGTGCCTGGTTTTCTTTCTTTCTTTCTTTTCCTCCTCTTCCTTGTTGCGTCTGGATCCCGAATCCTGAGACCGGCCCTTTTACCTCGCATTTTATCACACACACACACACACACACACACACACACACACACACACACACAAAATACGCACATTTCGTGCACACCACTAGCCAAAGACTACAGGATTCTTCCGCACAAGACACACGATTCGCCTTCACATATTCAATCGTCATTGCAGAGATCGGCCTACAGTAGGTAAACTTCATACCACATAGCGTAAAACCTAATTTTTTGAAGGTAGAAAATTATCGTTGCAACTGGTTCTCTAGATAAATAAATATATTAGCAGAATGCGAAGGTCTTCCGTAGCGTGGTGGTGACGTCACAGTTCACGATGCCGGATGCCGCGGTGTTTGAATAACGCCAGGCGATAACATTTTTTCTTTTTCTTTTTTAAATCTTTACCAAAATGACTTATTATATTCAGTTAGGTAGTTTTAATCTATGTTTTACTTTTAATCTTTTGTTACACCATTTTCGTCATCTTGACTTCTTTTATTTGCTCTTATTTTTCTTCCCATCATTTTTTTCTTGCTTGTGTCGCCTGTAACCTGTACACCACTTCCAACGAGGACAGCTCATCGGTCGGTATCGCGTAGATAAAGCGAGAAGTTAAAATCCGCTTTTAGCGCCGAAACTAAACTTTTTGTGTCTTGACTTTGCTCTTACAGGCCAGCTGTGAGCAAAGCGAGCGTCTGCCGCAGGTTGCTGACCGCCGCTTTCTTGGATACATTGCACATCAAGAGGTTGTGGTTACGTTAGGACACAATTGTAAATGCAGGGCTGTCAAACGCATTGTCCGCCGCAGTTCAGTTCAAAAAATGGTTCAAATGGCTCTGAGCACTATGGGACTTAACTGCTGTGGTGATCAGTCCCCTTGAACTTAGAACTACTTAAACCTAACTAACCCAAGGGCATCACAAACACTCATGCCCGAGGCAGGATTCGAACCTGCGACCGCCCGCATCTCGTGGTCGTGCGGTAGCGTTCTCGCTTCCCACGCCCGGGTTCCCGGGTTCGATTCCCGGCGGGGTCAGGGATTTTCTCTGCCTCGTGATGGCTGGGTGTTGTGTGCTGTCCTTAGGTTAGTTAGGTTTAAGTAGTTCTAAGTACTAGGGGACTTATGACCATAGATGTTAAGTCCCATAGTGCTCAGAGCCATTTGAACCTTTTTTTTGAACCTTTTTTTGAACCTGCGACCGCAGCGGTCGCGCGGTTCCAGAGTGTAGCGCCTTGAGCCCCTCGGCCACTTCGGCCGGCCGCGGTTCAGTCATTGGTCTTTTAAAATCAGCTGTGGACAGAGCATCTCGCGTTCGCGCCTTACCTGACGGCAGCAGCTTCAAACATTGTTTCGTGTTAAATGGACAGCATTTCAGCACTTTGGGAGTGACCCGCCGTGCTTAACCGAGTGGTAGCCGAAGAAGCAACACTGTAGGGCTATGTAACAGACCTCAACTATCAAGTAATTTTAAACACACTATAAAAATAAGTGGAGTAAATACCATCTGCTGCTTACTGTCTTCATTTGCACGAGAATCGTTCTAATCTTATCCCAATTGTTTAAGTCATAGGAGACTAGATGACGAAGGGCATAAACATTGCTGCCGTAGTATTAACAATGTTCTAAATATATTAGGTCCGCAGCTCGTTGTCCCGCTTCCCGAGCACGGGGTCCCAGGTTCGATTCCCGGCGGGGTCCGGGATTTTCACCTGTACCGAAATGACTGGGTGTTTTTTTTTCTTCTTCATCTTCATCAGATCAGATCAGCATCATCAGATCAGATCATCAGATCAGATCATCAGATCAGATCATCAGATCAGATCATCAGATCAGATCATCAGATCAGATCATCAGATCAGATCATCAGATCAGATCATCAGATCAGATCATCAGATCAGATCATCAGATCAGATCATCAGATCAGATCATCAGATCAGATCATCAGATCATCGTCATCATCAGATCATCATCATCAGATCATCATCGTCATCGTCAGATCATCAGATCATCATCGTCATCGTCAGATCATCATCGTCATCGTCAGATCATCAGATCATCATCGTCATCGTCAGATCATCAGATCGTCATCGTCATCGTCAGATCATCAGATCATCATCAGATCATCGTCAGATCATCAGATCGTCATCGTCATCGTCAGATCATCAGATCATCATCAGATCATCGTCAGATCATCAGATCGTCATCGTCATCGTCAGATCATCAGATCATCATCAGATCATCGTCAGATCATCAGATCGTCATCGTCATCGTCAGATCATCAGATCATCATCAGATCATCGTCAGATCATCAGATCATCAGATCATCAGATCATCGTCAGATCATCATCGTCACCGTCAGATCATCAGATAATCAGATCATCGTCACCGTCAGATCATCAGATAATCAGATCATCGTCACCGTCAGATCATCAGATAATCAGATCATCTTCATCGTCAGATCATCATCGTCACCGTCAGATCATCTTCATCGTCAGATCATCATCTTCATCGTCAGATCATCATCGTCATCGTCAGATCATCATCATCGTCAGATCATCATCATCGTCAGATCATCATCATCGTCAGATCATCATCATCATCATCATCGTCAGATCATCATCATCATCGTCAGATCATCATCATCATCATCATCGTCAGATCATCATCATCATCATCATCGTCAGATCATCATCATCATCATCGTCAGATCATCATCATCGTCATCGTCAGATCATCATCATCGTCATCGTCAGATCATCATCATCGTCAGATCATCATCATCGTCAGATCATCATCATCGTCAGATCATCATCATCGTCAGATCATCATCATCGTCAGATCATCATCAGATCATCATCAGATCATCATCATCATCATCAGATCATCATCATCATCATCAGATCATCATCATCATCAGATCATCATCATCGTCAGATCATCATCATCATCAGATCATCATCATCATCAGATCATCATCATCATCAGATCATCATCATCATCAGATCATCATCATCATCAGATCATCATCATCATCATCATCATCATCAGATCATCATCATCATCATCATCATCATCATCATCATCATCATCGTCGTCGTCAGATCATCATCATCATCGTCGTCAGATCATCATCATCATCGTCAGATCGTCATCATCATCGTCAGATCATCATCATCATCGTCAGATCATCATCATCATCGTCAGATCATCATCATCGTCAGATCATCATCATCGTCAGATCATCATCATCGTCAGATCATCATCATCATCATCAATCCCCATTTACGGTCGGAGGAAGGCAACGGCAAACCCCTCCATTAGGACCTTGCCTAGTACGGTGCGTCGTTACCCTACGCTTTGCCAAAGAAGTATAGGACTTCATTTACACTCTGAGAATGAAATTTTAAAGTTCAATACGCCACATAATTTTGTGTGTTGTCTGAAAGAGGACAACTTACCATGGACTTCCACGTTCGGAAACAGTCCCCAAACTCGCGTTTGTCGAAGTACGGGAAACACTAACGGAAATGCACAATGCTAAGGTACAATTTACACGGTTCAGAAGCCTTAAAGGAAGTCGTACCGCCCTATCTCGACAATGTTAAATTGGCTATATAAATGCCCCGTTTCTTCAGGAACTGTTGAGTATATAAATGTGGTGTTTTTATCACGTGTTCTCTCATGTTTTGTGACTGTATTGCTGTACAACTACTTTAAAATAACAAGTGGAAAAGTTATGATTTTTTCCCTAAACATAATTTTTGGTGTAAATTTTCACAATTTTAATTTCTTGAATTTTAACTATTACAGTAAATACTACTGAAGTAGAGCTACAACATCATTGTACTATCTATGTTATGTGGTAAATAATTCATTGATGTAGGTTCAGAAGTTTCTGAGGAAGAGGGGGCTTTTACACTGAAAAATGTCATGTTGAGAAAATTGCGTTTAAAAAAATTAATATACAGCCAACTGATACATAAAAAATGTTAGAATCCTCCTGGATGGTAGTCCTCGTCTCCTCCATCTTCCTCACCCAGTGTTGCCCTCCTTCATGATTCGCAGTTGGTCCAAATCCATCACACTTTTAGTGGTGTTGTAACCTTTATGAATGCCAAGATATTCCAAAACCTGTAGTCTTCCAGAATAGCCATCATTAAAAGTAAGAACAGCATCCAAAACACCAAGTTCAAAAACTGACCTTCCAACAAACACATTTTTTGGTATCCTTGACCATACAACATTGTTAAATGATTCGTTTGCATTTTGTGTTTTGCCCTTGAAACATTTCTTCAACAGCTCTGGCTGGGTAAAATCCTGAAATATAGGTTTCATGGCAAGCGTAACAGCATTTGATATAGTAATTTTGTGCGAGAAAGTGTCTACTTTACCCACCTCTTTTGCCTTGAAGTATTCAGACCATTCAGTGGAACACAGGTTGTGTATTTGTTCAGCATCTGTAGACAGCTTGTGAAAATAAATTGCCCAAACAGCTCTCTTCATACCATCTAAATTATTTCCGTTACTTCTAATAGCCATACCATAATATTGTGTAATCTGATCAGTTTGTTTATCAGTCAGTCGACGTCTTATACTTAGACCATCAAATAACTTGGTACTTCCCAACTGCTGTTTGAGTCTACGTAGTTTCATGCCCATCCTCTTTTGCACATGATTAACGCACTCTAGTTTTGTAGTTGACAAATCACCATAGGGTTTACTCTCCACCACTGCCTTATACGATCGTGAGCCTCCATCCCCAAGAAAACTCATGTAGCGAACAGCACAGTCACGCTGGAAACGTTCGAACATTTTCACTGCAGAAGCAACCTCCATCCCTCCACTAGTTCCTTCATAGTTTCTCTGACAATTCATTTCATGCTTAGTTTGCTTTTCAGTACTCTTGCCTGCTTGCCTACAACCCTGAAGTACGTGGTCAACACATCAACATCCAACACTTTCCCATTGTCGATGGTGATAATAGATTCACACGAACTCTTGAACTGGAAACATCTTTTTTGCTAGCATCCATCAAATGATATTGCTATGTCAGAACTACCATTTTTTGCTACAGCCTGCTCTGCTGCTGTAGTCATTGACTCCATAACACACGCCTTGACACTACTTCTTACTATGGAGTTGTATTTGATAGATTTTGTAGGGGGACTAGGGAGGTTCAACAAGCCACAAAGAACCTTACCAGCGTAATGGCCTTTTCCTATGCAACTAAGTTCATAGAAGTATCTTCGATTAGTGTCGTCCATTTTTACACTTACTTCTGAAGTCTTTTCGCTTTTTACAGTTCAAACACATTACTTGTAAAGTGCACACCAGACCATTGCGTTGAGAGAGATTTTCAGAAATTTCAATTTCCCCTCCACATATTCGACAGCACACTGTTTCAGACAATGGAAATTAACAATGATATTGCACTTTGTTTCACTGTCTGAAGCTGCGTTCTATTTTACATCATTACCCAGCAGTTTTTACTTGGAAGCACTCTGAGGAGTAGAAGAACTGTCACTATTTACAACCAAATTATCACGCCCTCCGGCGCTAACCACTTTTTACTGCTGCTATATTTGTTCTGTAGTATCTGTTTCCTTTGTTTCGTATTTTTTAAGCACTCCTTTTGGTTTAGTCTTGACGAAAACTATCACAAGAAACACGGAAACTAAAACGTGGCTAGTGGATAACTGTTGTTGTCAAACACAAACAAATGTACAGTTCAAAGAGTTTACTGCGAAGTACCGCCAGTGTAGGCATCTTATGAAACGGCAGTTCTCTACAAAACAAAAGAAACCACAGCCTTCTAGACTATATAGTTCCAGAGAAAATTGCCAATATGCGAAATGATGAAAAACAAAATTCTCGGAAATGTCATTGGTGATTATTTTCAAATATTTATTTAAAATAGTAAATAATCGAATATTTCAATAAAACCTACACCAAATTAAGCATTAACATTCATATTTTCATAATTTGCATGAAAGTAAAAATGTCAAATTTTGTCATTTTGGGCGGCACGACTCCTCGTGAGCCGCGTCCACACCAGGCGCACCGAGCCGCGCGGTGCAGTATGACCCACACGAGGGCAGAACACACAATGAAGCAGTGTTCGCAGGTGCACAGCTACGTATGTTCCAATGTGCGTGCGCACGCAACAGTAAAAATAGAGAACGAAAAACGCCGTCCAAACATAGTGCGCACGAACCACCCATTTCCTTTGATGCACCGACACAGCGTGGAATTGCTCGTTGTTCCGCAGTTTAACATCCACACTGGACGTGCTATGCAGCGCAGTTTAAGTCTGGCGCAGCGTGGGGCAGACGACGACCAGGCAAGGTTTCGCTACCGTGTTCATTCAAATACTGGCAGAGTAGGAAACGCGATGAATGTATTTGAATTCAATCTCCATATTCTCCATATAGAGACTAAAAGGGACACTACAACTGCATTGTTGTGTCATGTTTCAAGAAATTTCGATGTTTTACCTAAGATATATTTAGATTTCACACTCCGCTAGAATAAAACCTATTAACACACCCACTGTGATTCCTCGCTTATCTTCTGCCACAGTCATAGGTGTCCGCAAGTGGGCCAAGGAAAGGCACTTGCCGTACATTCCCCCCTCCCCCTAGAATCTGGAGTACAGACTTAATATTCACTACAGAATTCTCACACACTTCTAAAAGTGAGTGGACAACCATCAGTTATCTGGGATATAATGTTTCTTGTGTCACCTACAAAATTTAGTTCTTGATCCATGACACGTCTCAAAAGAGACCAAATAATTTACATAAGAAACTGCAATTTTAGAATTTCCCCCCCCCCTCTTTCCCTTGACCAATGGCTGCGGACGCCACTGACCCTCCCCCCCTCCCCCCCCCCTCCCCTCGCTCTTTCCGTTGACCAATGACCGCGGACGCCACTGACCACAGAGCTATACACTGAGGCTTCAGAAGTCATTGTCATAGCGATATGCGTATCGGTCTACACAGATGGCGATGGTATCGCTTACACGAGGTTTAAAGGGTAGTGCATTGTAGGAGGTGTCATTTATGTTCATGTGATTGATGTGAAAACGTTTCCGAACTGATTACGGCCGTACGTTGGGAATTCACAGACTTTGAAAACGGAATCGTAGTTGGTGCTAGACATATGAGACATTCCATTGCGGAAATCGTTTGGGAATTCAATATTCCCAAATCCCCAGGTCAAGAATGTGCTAAGAAGACCACATTTTAGGCATTATCTTTCATCACGGACAATGCAATGGCCGGTTGCCTTCACTTAAGGACCGATAGCAGCGGCGTTTGTGTAGAGTTGTCAGTGCTAACAGACGAGGAACAGTGCGTGAAATAACCACAGAAATTAATGTGCAACGTACGACGACCGTATCCGTTAGGACAGTGCGGCGAAATCTGGCGTTAATGGGCTATGACAGCAGACGTCAGAGCGAGTACCTTTGCTAGCCGCACGACATCGTCTGCAGTGGCTCTCCTGGGCTCGGTTGGACCCTAGACGACTGGAAAACAGTGGCCCAGTCAGACGAGTCCCGATTTCAGATGGTAAGAACTGGTGGCAGGGCTCTAGTGTTGCGCAGACCCCATGAGGCCATGGGCTCAAGCTGTCAACAAGGCACTGTGCAAGCTCCATAACGGTGTAGGCTGTGTTTACATGGAATCGATTGGATCCTCTGGTCCAACTGAACCGATCACCGACTGGAAATTATAATATTCGGCTACTTTGAGACCATTTACAGCTATTCAACAGTGGAAGTTTTATGGATGACAATGCTCTATGTCACCGAGCCACAATTCGCGATTGGTTTGAAGAACATTCTGTACAGATCGAGCGAATGATTTGGCCATCCAGATCGAACACTAGGGGACATAATCGAGAGGTCACTTCGTGCACATGATCCTGCACCGGAAACACTTTCGCAATTACGGACGGCCATAGAGGCAGCGTGTCCCAATATTTCTGCAGGGAGCTTCCAACTACTTGTTGAGTCCATACCACGTCGAGTTGCTGCACTACGCCAGGTCGAACACGATATTAGGATGACCTCTGTGATCTCAGTGTAGAACAGTTCTACCAGTGTTCTTCAGGAACACAGCTGAAAGCGTTCTACGTGGCACGACGCCATCGAATTGTGTACGTGGTTCCGCGAGGTAAATGCGGAAACCTCAAGTTTGGTGACTTATTACCAAGTGCGTCCAAACAGGACCACCGTGATGTTGGTCTGTTCTTGGCTGTCGAACTAAAACACCGCTAGACATCAGAGAATGGAGAATGTGTATCTTGTTGGACTAGGATGTACAGCCGGAAGTTACGGACTACTTCACGCTTACCGAATGGGTATCTTCAGCCTGGTGCGCCGGTGGGATGAATGCATCAATGCTCGTGGCGATTCTGTCTGACTGGCATACTCATCCTGTACTGTATGGCCTTCGAACGGAAACATTTTGATCGCCCGTTAAACTATTGGTCAAAACTAGAAAAAAAACGTGTTTAGATGCAAGAACTTCCTGGGATATTGTCCATTGTACACAACGGCGTTCCACTGCAGCAACTCCGGCTCCAATGACACCTCATCGGCAGAACGTTAAATCCCGAACATCTGTTCTTGAAAGACTAAACTTTTTAACAGTAACAAAAGGTGGTCCTACACGTTATTAAGTACGACATTCCTTCATATCTTAGAGTAGGTCCTACACTATCGTTGTGATAGAAGTACTTCCGTCCACGTAAGTACAGAAAAGTAATGCTGAATAAATTATGAATAAGTATCCATTACACACGGACACACAAATCCCATTGTCTTGTTATGTTCGGTTCCACAGCTCCATGTTACAGCTATAATCTCTGTCAACGGTAGAATTACTACATGTAGCTCACAACAAAGAAAGCGTGCTACTTCGCTTCTACATCTTTCTACATCTCTACAGTTGCGAGGATATCCTGTTTTCTGCTGTATTTATGGGACGGCTGCTAAATACGTGTGCTCAGAATGGGGGACGGGGAGAGGGAAAAAATCTCACCAAGTCTCATTTAAAGGGGGCGGAATGCAAATCTCATGTAAACTTTTTAATTCAGAGAATATAAATTATGATAACAGATAACATTTTGTTGTATATAAATAATCACGTGTGTATACCCGGGATTCCCCGATTTGAAACAAGTGCCGCACAGATCTTAGATTTCATTCCGGGAGTCCTCTACTGCGCCGGTCGAAATCACTGCGTTTCCGTCAGTCCGTTGTGATATTCCGTAACGCATATAAAGTCGATGTTATTGTGTTCAACACGGAATTGTATCAAAACTTTTAGAATGCGCATGTTAAGGGGCATACCGACAAGTCCAAACACGTGCGAGCAAGAAGTTAATCGTTTGTGGAAGAAAGCTAACTTGAAGTTCACCGACAAGAATTTTCTGTATGATCATATAAATCAAAAGACTGAAAAGCTACTTAATCACACGGTTCAAACATAGGTAAAAACAGTGTTTGTTGTTTTTCATCTGCAGTGTAAGTAAAGGTTCAATGACATTTACTGTGTGTAATATACCAATAAAAGGTCAGTGTTTTAGGAATCCGTCAAAATGTTAATACTGTTTTGAAGGAGCCTTTTTGTCCCTCTGTCTCTGCCCGATCGACTGAGTACTATTCGCGGTTGGCATATTTAAAATATTGTTTTCAATTACGTGTTAGAAACAAAGTATAAAGTAAAACATGTTTTTATAAAAGCGTTTTAATCAATGTTTAACACTTTTTTCATTTTACGTGCTTTCACGCAACTACGGGGGTAAATCCCAAATGAGAGGGGGGGGGGGAGGTGTCCCATGAGGGTGGTTCAGGTTTTAAAGAAAATCGCCACACGATATTGGTGGACGTCCTCTAAGAAGTTCCTGTTCATTCTATCCCATCCTGTGAGTTGGAGAGGTATGCGACACTGAATCAGCAGTTACATACGAGAACCGAGTGTAAATCCTTTAAAAAAAAATATTTGTGTTCAACTAAATTAGCAGTCTACTATAATGTTGGTGTATGGCTTGGAGCTTTAAGCAAATTTCAACTACATATACACTCCTGGAAATGGAAAAAAGAACACATTGACACCGGTGTGTCAGACCCACCATACTTGCTCCGGACACTGCGAGAGGGCTGTACAAGCAATGATCACACGCACGGCACAGCGGACACACCAGGAATCGCGGTGTTGGCCGTCGAATGGCGCTAGCTGCGCAGCATTTGTGCACCGCCGCCGTCAGAGTCAGCCAGTTTGCCGTGGCATACGGAGCTCCATCGCAGTCTTTAACACTGGTAGCATGCCGCGACAGCGTGGACGTGAACCGTATGTGCAGTTGACGGACTTTGAGCAAGGGCGTATAGTGGGCATGCGGGAGGCCGGGTGGACGTACCGCCGAATTGCTCAACACGTGGGGCGTGAGGTCTCCACGGTACATCGATGTTGTCGCCAGTGGTCGGCGGAAGGTGCACGTGCCCGTCGACCTGGGACCGGACCGCAGCGACGCACGGATGCACGCCAAGACCGTAGGATCCTACGCAGTGCCGTAGGGGACCGCACCGCCACTTCCCAGCAAATTAGGGACACTGTTGCTCCTGGGGTATCGGCGAGGACCATTCGCAACCGTCTCCATGAAGCTGGGCTACGGTCCCGCACACCGTTAGGCCGTCTTCCGCTCACGCCCCAACATCGTGCAGCCCGCCTCCAGTGGTGTCGCGACAGGCGTGAATGGAGGGGCGAATGGAGAAGTGTCGTCTTCAGCGATGAGAGTCGCTTCTGCCTTGGTGCCAATGATGGTCGTATGCGTGTTTGGCGCCGTGCAGGTGAGCGCCACAATCAGGACCGCATGCGACCGAGGCACACAGGGCCAACACCCGGCATCATGGTGTGGGGAGCGATCTCCTACACTGGCCGTACACCACTGGTGATCGTCGAGGGGACACTGAATAGTGCACGGTACATCCAAACCGTCACCGAACCCATCGTTCTACCATTCCTAGACCGGCAAGGGAATTTGCTGTTCCAACAGGACAATGCACGTCCGCATGTATCCCGTGCCACCCAACGTGCTCTAGAAGGTGTAAGTCAACTACCCTGGCCAGCAAGATCTCCGGATCTGTCCCCCATTGAGCATGTTTGGGACTGGATGAAGCGTCGTCTCACGCGGTCTGCACGTCCAGCACGAACGCTGGTCCAACTGAGGCGCCAGGTGGAAATGGCATGGCAAGCCGTTCCACAGGACTACATCCAGCATCTCTACGATCGTCTCCATGGGAGAATAGCAGCCTGCATTGCTGCGAAGGGTGGATATACACTGTACTAGTGCCGACATTGTGCATGCTCTGTTGCCTGTGTCTATGTGCCTGTGGTTCTGTCAGTGTGATCATGTGATGTATCTGACCCCAGGAATGTGTCAATAAAGTTTCCCCTTCCTGGGACAATGAATTCACGGTGTTCTTATTTCAATTTCCAGGAGTGTAGTTTGTGGCTCGATCACCAGCCAGTCATAGGGCACTTTTTTATGCAGTTAATGTAACATTCACGTTGCACAACGATTTGTGTATGATAGAAAAACGTTGCTCTATGCTTTGGATTTTACATCAAAATAGTCCAGTTCGTAACTGTCTGAGATCAACAGGACCACACTTAATAAAGCACCGTGCTGTTCAGACAATACTCCGCTTAACTATGTTATTCCAATTACACAACAATGCTGAAATATTTGTTTGTCGCGATTTTAATGCATAGTCAACCCATTATAATTACACACACATTTATCATCATGTATCATTCGTCGCTGCATACGACCATACAACCATGCAACACAAGAACTACGCACGATATGACTTTTGCATGCCCTTCTTTGGCAGAAGTAGACCACGTAATGCGAGTGTTACGATCTGCATTTAAAGCATCTAATCCTTGAATATTACTGTAAAACTGTCGTCAGACTGACTCGGTTGTAGTCTTGGTCGTGGGGAGGTACTGAATTGAAAGTGAAAGCTCTTAGAAATTTGTAAGAACAGCACTCAGAAATAAATTCCTAAGGGACCAAACCGCTGAGGTTATCGGTCCCTAGACTTACACACTACTTAAACTAATTTATGCTAAGAACAACACACACACATCCATGCCTGAGGGAGGACTCGAACCTCCGGCGGGAGAGGCCGCGCAGTGCGCGACATGGCGCCTCAAACCGCGCGGTCACTCCGCGCGGCTACGAACAGCACTTCGACCATTTGGAATGACAAAGAGTCAACTAACATTTCATGACTTTTGTGTAAATAGACGTCAAAGTTTTATTACCTCATTATTCAGTTGTCTCTCAATCTACAGTAGTGATTTTTTGATATGGTGCTAGCCAATTTTTGTCAATTAACTGTAAAGAATATTTACAAAAACATTGTTATAAAAGTGCAAATTATTGTGTTAACCTTTCCTCTACGTGCTATTCAAGCATTTCAAGAATTTTCACGTGTCACTTACCTCTACGTTTGTTCTTTCAGTCAATTTATAAGAGCAAATTTTCTTTTTTTTTTCCTTTCTAAAATGAACAGTTTACACAATAAGTGTTTTCCACTTTTAAATCCTAATGCTTGTTCGTGTAATAAGATTTGATTAATGAAAACTAATAATTATACAAATATTCAATTTTATTTATCATTACTTACAAGAAAAAATACAATAACAAAAAAAAATAAGTTCCACGTTTCAAATGGAACTTTGTCATCCCAAACAATCAAAGAAAGTTATATCGGTTGGGACGAACACTGGCATGCTTATATCTTCTCCACGGACAGCAGGACGAGTACATTCTACTTGTAGCAGAAGTGAGACAGAAACTTGTCGCACTAAGTTATATCAGTTGGAACTCGCGTGCTTCAGTAGTGGGACAAGGCCGGTGTCGCCCCAAAGTAAGTCACCCCAGACCAGGACGTCACCCCAAAGCACCGTTATCCAAGATGGAAGGCGTGATGTCACAGACAGCCCCAAGATGGCGTCGCCCCAAAGTAGATCACCGCAGACCAGAACGTCGTCCCAAAGTAGGTCAACCCAAACAAGGACATGACCGCAAAGTAGGTCACACCAGATGACATCTGTGATGTCACTGATGGAACAAGTGCCACACACCCTGACACACCCCCCTGGCGGGAAGTTTGAATTTTGGCAGGATAGTGACACGCCCCCCTCCCCCCTCCCAGGCAGGAAGATCGAATTCCAAAAGGATAATGCATCACACCACAGTTATCTCTACTAACCTAAGAAAAGCGCCGGAAGATAGATCACTTGGGCTACCTCCACTAACCTAACAACTCTTCTTCCCTCCCCTCCCCCAGAAAATGGCGGGAAGTTTGAATTTTGTCAGATTTTCGTGAGTGCCACGCCCACCTGGAGTTGGAATGAATTTTTGCGAGTGCCACGCCCACCTGGACTTAGAAGGAAATAGTTAAAGTCTCCACCACGATCCTCAACCGACGGCCACATCACCTTACCAACCCATGTTGTCGGGCTAACTTACAGTAACGTGTACTAAAGTGTACTAACGTGGACTAACATGTACTAACGTCCACAGTGCATGACGTCATCCAAGATGGTGGGGGGGGGGGGGAATGGTGTGAAAACGACTCTGCCTATGATGGACATGAGTTTTTGTTTTGCAAGCAATGTCTCCACCATGAAATCTAGACTCCAACCAACCTAGTGCACATTACTGCCACCAAAGGGTAGTGTCATCCGTCCTGTGACCTAATCCCATGACCTAATCCCAGATGGTGGTCTGTAGGGGGAAAATAACGCAAAAATGACTCAGGCTGCGCTGGGCTGCTGGGGAGAGTAAGGAAGGAGTGCACTCTATTCTGGAACATTTTATTTAGGCATGGAGTACATTTATCACACTGACACAAAACACTCTGCTTGGGATCACAATACACAGTCTTCAGAAACGCAAGCAACTCCTAATGTACTGAAATAATTTCAGTACAGACATGCGGACTCTTCCTAAATAATGCAGTACACAGATGTGCAGACACGAAATGAACTCGTATACTGCCCAAATAACGCATAGCGCAGCCTACAGACCTGCTCGCAAAATAATACAACAGACACGCAGACAATGTAGGCAGACACCAGCTGCCGCCCCATGTCCACTAGGCCGCACAGGAGGATACTAACAGCTCCGCGAACTGCCACGCAGACCACACACGCATGAGGCGGCGACATCCCTTTCATATTTGTACCTGACGAGTTCCTCTCAGAATACTTCATTACCTAGGCACCGTTGATGACGCGATCAGATGGGAGCGAAGACTTATTTATAGAGTGCAGATGCTCCAAGATGGGCCGTGCACATGGGTTTGTCGCTACCCCCCCCCCTCTAACTGTGGTCCAGCGAAGACGCTGTAGAAATCTGTTCCATAATAGCACAAGCTGCTTTCTCCTTAGCGATTCTATGCGTGACGTGTGGCTGACGCATCGCCGCACGTAGCTTCTTACCATCGCAAGTGCATCTAGCAACGTTCTCAATGTTATACTGAAGCCACATTGCTATCTAAAAGAATAACCAAGTCGAACTCTAGTAAATTGCATATTGTCCCAGAAATACTTCACGTGCGCTTTTGTAGGAGTTTTTGTGTTGTCTCAGCTTGTATGCACGGAAATTCTTGCCCTAACAGAACCTGTTTACGAAAATAACGCAGAATAACATCGAATGCACTCTATCGTGATACCCCAGACCTGTTACCCTTCCTGCTTTCAATACACACAAATGTTCCCCCACTATGTAGAGACTCCTATATCCCAGCACAAAGAATGTGAATGAATCAAGCATTATGATTGGCTCTTATCGAATTTACCTGCCGAATTACCTATGCCGTCGGTATCGAAGCACAAACCACCTCTTCTTCCTTTCTGAAGACGGGACTTTCTTTCAGTGGTACAATTATTTTGCACAGATCGCTAAATTGCATTAACATTTAAACCTGCAAAGTTGTTTATTGATCATCGAATACATATGAGAGTCACAAGAATATTGGAAGCCAGGAGTATATTTACCAGTGTAACTACAATTAAATATTACGATTGCTGCTACAATCTGACACCGATCGATGTACAGGTAATATCTTCTCTCGACGGTTGTGCTTCTGGAATGAATCTCAATATCTATAGCACACAGAGTTTTCCACATAAAAAAATCTCTCTCATACCCTCAGGGTTATGAATGTGCTGGATCTACACATCCCTCACGACAGGACACACAGTCATTCTCTCTAGTCATGCGACAACATAAGCCACAGTAACTTTACAATGCAATATATACACATTTTACACAAACAGTGAAGTTATCTTTCATATCTGTACAGCACCCGAAAAAATGATCATATACCTACACTCACACCGACTTTATGTCACGATGCTCGTCAGTCCTAGGGAAGCACCGACCACCTTTTCTTTCTTTCTACAGACATGAAATTCAGCGGCAATAAACTATTTTACACTGATCGCCATATTGCACCAACAACTAAACCTCGCAAAGTGCCATACATATTGTCAAACACGAAAAGACACAAACTCAATTACACTCTCCTCCCACTTAATCTACGTGTCCGGACGTAACGTGTGACTGGGAGGCGTAATACAGCACTGTACTTGACTGTATCCTGTCACCTCCACATTCGGAGAGCGTTTGCTCTGTTTTCTGTATGTCTGCGTACATGCATGCCTTGTGGAAGTCTTCCAGGACCTGCATTAGACCCGAGTTAGCATTTGAATGTGAATTCACTGCGCGTTGTATCCGGAGCGATGTTGAGAGGCAGGTCTACAATATACCGTGCAAGGGATAGGGTTTGAAGGTGGATCTGCCATGCACAATGTACAGCGGTGTTGGGATGCAGATCCACAATATACCACATCCGAGTTAGAGTTCGAGTGTGGATTTGCCACAGACTATATATCCGCACCAATGTTCAGAGGCGGATCCATCGCACGTCACATCTGCGATAGGGTTCACAGGTGGACCAACCACGCGTTATGTCTGGACACACATTCTATTCTCGAAGTATGGACCACCAGCAGAGTGAACTGGGTCCTGGGAGCTGCCAGCGAGGCATGCATATACACAGACATACAGAAAACAGAGCAAATGCTCTCTGAATGTGGAGGTGACTGGATACAGTCGACTACACTGCTGTATTACGCCTCCCAATCACGCGTTATGTCCGGACACATACATTAACGTACATAAACTGTACTAACGTGCACTAACGTGACAATTTGTCTACAGAAATAAAAACACAAACAAATTTAAGATTGTAAATATATTTATTTATTCGGCGGTAATAGGTATAAATTGACTGAATATACCCCGAAATGCGGGGAAATTGAGGAAGTACTTGGGTATCTTCTAATCCGCGCCGAACAATTTGTACATGGGAACAAATATGCAGCAGCAAGAGGAATCCGGGGAAACGTTGACATCGAAACAAAGGGAATGAGTGAGACAGTCAATTTTTTCTCCATCGAGCCAACAGTATACTGTATGTCTATTGAGGTACCAGTTATACACACAAGTTGACTACTGTATATGATGCTTTTCAAGAGGACAGAACCATTCACCTCTAAACTAACTTGCATCTGCATTAAAGAATAACAGAGTGGATGGGGTGATCGATTGAGATAGAGCTGTAAAGAGGTACGATTTAATGGTTGACTGTTGCATTCTAGAGAAGGAGAAGTTGATATAGGTCAATTTGTTTTTTCCAGTGCTCTGTACGGATGCATCAGTCGCATGACATGGCCTGTGTTCTACTTGTATACAGCCACGTGTTCTGTATGTGGTTTTAAGCACTGTCTACTTGCCATCGTTAATGGAAAAAATGTCGCTCATGAGAGGACTTCCATCTCATGTGTGATGAAACTTGACACATTCCTCTAGATGAAATTTAG
Source organism: Schistocerca piceifrons (assembly GCF_021461385.2). NCBI lineage: Eukaryota > Metazoa > Arthropoda > Insecta > Orthoptera > Acrididae > Schistocerca > Schistocerca piceifrons. The sequence goes on from NC_060149.1 coordinate 12,413,106, forward strand.
TTTATGCGATCCCCCCCTATCGCACCTTTGGTGTAAAATCGAGACTTCAGCGTTATAACTAAGCTAGTGATTGGTGTTTGTGAGGCACTGCAATCCCCGTGTACACATCTGAACGACATACGTGTTGTTTACAGAGTTAGTGACACAATGACTTGTAATTTTGGCATGTCTCACACTGCTGCTATGCTTTTATCTGTTTCCTTGTAGAGAAATCAGTTTGCCGGCCGCGGTGGTCTCGCGGTTCTAGGCGCACAGTCAGGAACCGTGCGACTGCTACGGTCGCAGGTTCGAATCCTGCCTCGGGCATGGATGTGTGTGATGTCCTTAGGTTAGTTAGGTTTAAGTAGTTCTAAGTTCTAGGGGACTGATGACCACAGCAGTTGAGTCCCATAGTGCTCAGAGCCATTTGAACCATTAGAAATCAGTTCAAAAATGGCTCGGAGCACTATGGGACTTAACATCTGAGGTCATCAGTCCCCTAGAACTTGAAACTACGTAAACCTAACTAACCTAAGGACATCACAAACATCTATACCCGAGGTAGGATTCGAACCTGCGACCATAGCAGTCGCGCGGTTCCGGACTGAAGCGCCTAGAACCGCTCGCCCACCGCAGCCGGTCTGGAGAAATCAGTAAGAAAGATGTATGTCCTGCACTTGAAATATATTTCTTACACTGTAATATTAATAGCGCTACATTCCATATGACTAATAGGTTGGAAACGCAAGCGATCTAAGATTATAGCCCGTTTTAAGTTGTAGCCTTACGTGTACATGTGTTTATGCTCTCTCTTACCAATACCTTACCTCCTAGGTACCGATCCTAAACTCTAGAACAATACTTCAGAGTTGATACCTTTGTTGATTTACGTAGAAATGCGTGGAACTACGTCTGTCTGGAGATCCATCACGTATAAAAATCGTCTGTTTCTTGTTCTTCTTAACTGTCCGCTATTACATCACGACACTTTGAAGTCTGTTACTATATATCGATAAGAAGTGCTAACCTCCTTGACATGGGCGCATCTCGAGAAATCTTGTGCACTTGGATGGGTGAGGACTCGTAAAGCACTATTCACTCACGAGACTTTAAGTGTAGCGGTATACTTCTGATCGGTTGCAGATTAATTCACTAACGGTGCTGCAGGGCGGGTTGGTCAATGACTGTGTGAGGAGGGTCTTCCACTCTTTAATTTTACCCTACGAGAGCGAGAATGCTCTGTGACTCCCATACGCAGAGAGATCGTAAATTAAAACACTATGCTGGATGTGATAGAAATATGTGGAGCGCTGCCTGGTATACTTTGATTATTTATGTGTTCGTGAATTAACACTGAATGGACATAGTGCACAGTCATCTATCCATGTTCGCAATGATACTTGCAGAGTGGAGAAAGGGTGGTTTAGCTATGATACTGAAATTGGAGTAACATGCTGTCACGTCATTGGTCAGTGTTGAAGTTACTGTAAAATTGCTAAAATTGTACATGCTATCAAGTGTGATGCTTATTATTAGAGTACATAGATGGTATCTTTCCATCACTTCCGTGCACTGGCATGCTCCTGGTTACCACATATGATTGTTTGAGTGGGGGAAAGTTTTGGTGGATGGGCAGCACCTTCTGTGGTGGATAGCACCGAAACACTGATCTTGTACATGAGTGTAATATGAGGAATCAGTCAAAAGGGAACGCAGAGCCATCAACTATTCCGTCAGTGTGAGAGATGAGTGTAAATATAGAGCTCGTGAATCACTTTCAGACTTTAGTTTGGAAACCTACACCACTGGGATAAAACTCTTCCAGGTTGATTATGTTGTAACTGTCTTATTTAAATTAAGCCACTGTGTGTGTTATGCTATCTGCCATAAGAAAATGATTTGCACCGTGCAACATGCAGTTTCCTGTGAAAGTTCGTGGATCAGAACTTCTTAATGTCAGTTTAGAACTTGGCACAGGCCTCGAAGTCGTGGCAGGAAAACGAAATACTTATCAGTGTAGAAAAGCGTGTTAGAAAACGGTGTTTCAAACAACTAAACAGGACCAGAGGGAGCGTCTCGTGCAATTTAGTACAGTATGTAGGATACGATCAAACGCCTAGAGTATATGTGATCAAACTTTAAAGTGGCCTCTGCAGTGTCTGTATATTTAATAGGATCGTGCCACACAGGAGGTGGTTTAAATGGTTCAAATGGCTCTGAGCACTATGGGACTTAACATCTGAGGTCATCATTCCCCTAGAACTTAGAACTACTGAAACCTAACTAACCTAAGGACATCACACACATCCATGCCCGAGGGAGGATTCGAACCTGCGATCGCAGCGGTTGCACGGTTCCAGACTGTAGCACCTAAAACTGCTCTGCCGACAGGCGGTAGTAGCAGCAGCAGTTTAAGGTGTGAATTCAGTGAGGGACTGGGTATACCGTTAGGAATGTTGCACACTTCGCTATTCTCAGGAAGCATTCTGAAATCTCTTACTCTGCACTGGACCACACAGCTACTATGCGTCATCTCGTGAGCAATGGCGCCTAGGTGACTTCTATATCAGATGAAGTTAGTGTATTTTTCTCTTTTTGGGAGTAGCGAATAACAATGACAGCATGTTGGGGGTGATAGATTTGAATTGACGTGGATCTGTAGTACTTGTATGTAGTTTGGGAATGCACCACAATGTGCGCATGTCCATCGAATGGTCAAAACATGCTCCTGTCGCACAAACTCAGGTCGCTCTCTTTCTACACGGGTTGCAGAAGGTGGTGGGTAAGGTTTTCTCCGACTACATGCGCGAAGCTATATAAATGGGCGCAGCTGCAGGATGTCTAGGGACTGGCTAAAACCAGGTTGTAATTTTACTGTGGCAGGCAGGTTCGAGGAAGGTGACTCGTTAAGAGATATGAGAGAGCCAGAAACATGATTGAGTTGTGGTTGTAATCATTAAAGGAATTGCCGGCCGAAGTGGCCGTGCGGTTAAAGGCACTGCAGCCTGGAACCGCAAGACCGCTACGGTCGCAGGTTCGAATCCTGCCTCGGGCATGGATGTTTGTGATGTCCTTAGGTTAGTTAGGTTTAACTAGTTCTAAGTTCTAGGGGACTGATGACCTCATATCTTAAGTCCCATAGTGCTCAGAGCCATTTAAACCATCAACTGTCCTATCATCGTCTATTAACTATCCACACTACGAGTGCTGAGAGAGCAGTGTCTCTGTCTCATAGATGAGGAAGTCGAAATTCGGACGTTGCACAGAATAGTACTACTTCTGTGGTCACCCATCAGATTACTGGAAACCAGTCCGTTTCTGATAGCGATGATAGCTAAGCAGTGTGCTTCAGATATGTGATGAAATAATATTTCCTGACAACTAGAAAAAAATTGTGAGCTGGCTGTAACATCTATCTATTCGTATGTATTTGTTTAGGGCCTCGAATGAATGTCAGGCGCGCTAAGCGGCCAAAAAAAGTGAAATCTCTGTTTTCGGAGTTACTAGACTGTGAGTCACGTCCGGCTGGTCCCGGCGGAGGTTCGAGTCCTCCCTCGGGCATGGGTGTGTGTGTTTGTCCTTAGGATAATTTAGGTTAAGTAGTGTGTAAGCCTACGGACTTATGACCTTAGCAGTTAAGTCCCATAAGATTTCACACACATTTTTGTGAGTCACGTCACACTCAGTATAGCGATGAAGTTGACTTATATGTAACCCAAGTGGATAGTGGGGCGAAAATAATCCGATCGAGACCTGAAAGCGTAGCAGTAATGTCTTTCCCAGGCTGTCTGATTTGGAGAGAAAAATGTTTTCTGTTCCAGCCTCAAATGAGATTTCAGTGCGGCATGGAACCATATCTCGGACGGATGAAGCAGACTTGATCCGAAACGAGTCGGTTCATTGTAATTACGCTAACAGGGAATAATTTGGAGACAATTTCCTTCCTGTTAGATTTCTGATTTCTTTGTTGGTCAAGTTCACATATGTACTTTTTAACCAATAAAGAAAATGATATAAAAACAGCAATATGATTTTTCTTTACGAGACCAACCGTAATTAAAAATATTGATAATTGCATAATTTTCTTGTGAGACTACAGACTGTTTCCAAATTTTCGTTATCGCATAAAGCAAGCTATTTTCTCGTATGGACCACAATGATGCGATTAGACACTACCTCCCCGTAATATCTGTATACAGCATAACTAAACTGATAGGAATGGAGTTCCATCAGCTGGTGAGAGTGCAACGTCTGTCTGCAGACGCACAGAGCTGCCCCTAAAATGGTCGCGACAGCGCGCCTCTTCCCTCCCCGCGAAGCCCCGTTGCACCATGGCCTGCACCCTTCGAGGGCAAGCCACGCCAGAGTGCGGTGGGCTCGAGCGAATACAAAGCTCAATTTGCAGAACGCTATAATCAACACCACACGCCATTGCGTTCAGAAAAGTGGCGCCAAGAATCACTACCGTTTTTATTTTGCAGTTTTGCCGATATCGATTTGTAGTTGTGTCCGACTTAAGACTCGACCCAGAGCCTCAGAAATAAATCGGGCCTTCCATTCTGAATATTGTCTGAAGCAGGGCTCTCGTGCAACAGTTTACTGGATAGCTGCCATTTCTTAAATCACGTCTTTACGCATTTTGCGACAAAAAAAATTCCTTTACAGTGCTAATTTCTTTCTTTCTTCATCCAGCACTGACTTCATCACAGTAAACAGTAGTAACTGTCATTATACGTTTTAAGCCTCTAACAGGTGCTCACCAGCGTGTATTGTACTGCCAAAGTAGTAGAGACACTGAAACTGGCATTTTGCAACTAAGTACCACTTTTGAATGGTTCAAATGGCTCTGAGCACTATGGGACTCAACTTCTCAGGTCATCAGTCCCCTAGAACTTAGAACTACTTAAACCTAACTAACCTAAGGACGTCACACACATACATGCCTCAGGCAGGATTCGAACCTGCGACCGTAGCGGTCGCGCTGTTTCAGACTGTAGCGCCTAGAACCGCTCGGCCACCCCGGCCGGCGTACCACTTTCGTTTGCTGAATATGTAGCGTTTATTAACCGAGAAAACTCCGTCTAAAGTAATTTAAATGTACCTCTGCATCTACAGGCTATATCATGATTTACATTTCCGTCTGTGCACCCACAACAAAACAAGTGAATTGTTGGAAACTTCTTACCGTCCAACACTACCACTGCATCCCTGAATGGCCCTAAAAATGTCACGAATTCTTGTGCAGTGTTGCTGTCATAGCTAGTAAGTTTTTCACAGACGCCTCTATCCAGAAGGATTTGCATGCTTTTACTGCAGTGCCTAACTAGAGACTGTACCATTCTAAACAAGCTGTTCCAGCTACTCTCCGTTTCTTGCTGTGTAGAATTCATGTCAGTAGTTTTTCATGAAATGGAGAATATCTTTGGCAGAATAAGTAGTGGAATAAACCCCTGCAACCTCGTTTATCAAATAATACTGATGGAAAATGTCTTTCAGGACTGTATCCAAAACATGAGTAATGCGTGTAGAGTACTGAAAGTAATGCAATGCTTGCATGTATTAGCGCCTTGGACAGTGACAAATGAAACCTTATTAAAATGTTGAAGATTTACTCCTAACAATTTGAATAATGTTTCCTCAATGTTAATCAAGTCTGCAGATTTTTTTATTCTCAGGAAAGTGAGTTATCACCAGCCCCATATTTCACAGCTCCTCGTCTTGATAAACAAAGTGCACAATAATAGATAGGTAACACATTTTTCGGTATGTTTCGGTCCATATATCCGCTGTACATCCAAATGCATTCACGCTTATGGCCTGGATAATGCCGGGCGTTACATTCGCCGATATTTCATCGGGTTGTCTTTCAGTATTTTGTGCTACTGTCGGAGGGCGAGGCAACATGTTGCGGACGTCTACATGCCCCAATTTTGGAACAAATTAAGAAGCTCCTGATATAAAGCGCGAATTCCTACACCTAATTTTACTGTAGATCAATGGTGGCCAACCCGCGGGCCGCGTCCCGCGGAGCTGTTTCGTATGAAAAAAAATTAACCTTTATTTCACGTAAAACCCCCGAAAGAGCACTCCGTCAAGGGTCTTTCGTATCATATCCAATTATAACAGGAATATCTCACTTCACTGATTCAACTATCGTTAGATTTCGGTCTGTATTCCTGTTTGAAAAAAGTCAATATGTTAGATTTATTTTGAAAAGCCGACGTGCCATCTTGAAGAAAATATAGTTCGCCTCTGTGTTACGTAACCAACGACGAGAAGTAGAAAGGACTGCGCAGCCGGATACGTTCGTCGCGCTGTGCGGGTGAGACGAGTGCCAGATGCAGCCAATACATTCCGTGCTTAATTTTACTGCAAACTCACAACACTATCGGCTGTAAAGTTACGGCCCTTCGCGTGTATACTTGGTGCACATTCGACTGCTATAGATCTATCATTACTTCAGGTAAGTAAACCTAGCTTTTATTGTTTTACAATTAATCTGTTATGCTTATCTGCAATTTTAGTAGACCTGCATTTACTTTATGTATTCAGTTATGGTGAGTAGTACATCAGTCGACATTAGCAGTGGTTTCTCCCTCAGTACCTTCGTTTACATTTAGTAGTGCAAAACAAATAAATACTTAATTGTAATAACGAGTTTTTACTTGTGACGTTTAAGGCTTCCGCATTACAAAGGTAGAAAAGGCTCCCTCCTAGTGCAACTTCATCCACCTGTCTTTCTCTCTTATTTGCAGCAACTAATAATGTTATCGACTTGAAACGTAGAATAGTTTTAAGAAGCAATCATAACAAAGGAAGTCTAAATGGGGGTTGAAATTTTAAAGTAAGGCTGCTAGAGTAAGTGAAGCATAAATAATTCTTTATATCTATGATACATGACGTTGAGAACAAAAGTATCAATTACCTAAAACAGTTGAATACTACTGTCAAAAATTCTCGACGAGACAGACTATGAAGTTTGCCAAGTGCGTATAATACTTAAATGAGACTGGTAACTTGACGAGCAGTGTAGCTTTGTGGTACAGTACCAGCCTTCCACGTGGAGAGCCAGGGTTCGATTGCCAGGTGGATGCATGGGCGATATATATTTTTAAACATAGTTGCATGTTCTACAAGCATTTCCACGAAGCGTGAAATACATAATGATTGAAAAAAAAACAGCTCTCGAAACTGGTAATTTCTGGATTGTTGGTTCGAGTCTAGTTTGGGTCATTTCTTTTTTAATTTTTTCCGTTCAGTTCTAATACCTACGTCATATAAATATATACTAATTAGCCGGCCGCAGTGGCCGTGCGGTTCTAGGCGCTGCAGTCTGGAACCGCGAGACCGCTACGGTCGCAGGTTCGAATCCTGCCTCGGGAATGTATGTGTGTGATGTCCTTGTGTTAGTTAGGTTTAAGTAGTTCTAAGGGACTGATGACCTCAGATGTTAAGTCCCATAGTGCTCAGAGCCATTTAAACTTTTTTTTTTTAAATCGTGTTTCCAGAAAACAAAAAGGATTTCTCAAAAATAAGCCTGTCTCGTGAAACTATCACTAGACGCGTGGACGGCATTGGAAGACAAATTGAAGATAATTTAAAAAATCGCGCATCTGAGTTTATATTTTATGCCCTAGCTTTGGATGAATGCAAAGATATGGCGTATACTGCCCAAGTGGCAATTTATGTCAGAGGTGTTGATGCCCATTTTAACAAAACAGAAGAATTAGAGGTGTTGTATTCACTTAAGGATACCACGAACTCACGAGAGTTGTTGGAAGCAGTCATATCGACATTAAGTCGCTTTTCGTTAAAACTGACAACCTATCGGGGCTAACGACGGATGGTGCTCCAGCAATGGCTGGGAAACGTCAGGGTTGAAAACGAGGCCAGCGAAGTGGGCAATATGTCGATGCTAATCGTTCATTGCACTATCCATCAACAGAATTTGTGAGACAAGTCCCTCAAATGGACCATGTCATGAAGGTAGTTTTCAAAACATTGATCTTTACTAAGTCGAGAGGTCTCAATCACCGTCAGTTCAGCGGCGCGAGGTAACCGTGCCGTGTAGGGCGCCTTGTCACGGCCCTGGCGGGTCCACCGCCGGAGGTTCGAGTCCTCCCTCGGGCAAGGGTGTGTGTGTGTGTGTGTGTGTGTGTGTGTGTGTGTGTGTGTGTGTGTGTGTGTTTTTTTTGCCCTTACATTAAGTAGTGCGTAAGCTTAGGGACCGATGACCTCAGCAGTTTGGTCCCATAAGACCTTACCACAAATTTCGAAAAATACCGTCACTTCCAAGAATTTCTGAATTCTTTGGATTCAAAGCATGATAACATTTCATATTATACAGAAGTAAGATGTTCCAAATGTTGTGACAATGTTGAAAAGTGTGTTTCACTTGAAGCAAGAAATACAATCTTTCTTTGAAAACAAGTCAAAGAAACTACCGGGGTTCGAAGATAAAGAATGGCTTTCCTACTTTGCGTTCTTGATCGATATAACCTGCCACCTAGATGATGTTAATACCCTTCTCCCAGGAGAAGATCAGCTGATTAATGTCACGAATGATCTTATTTCCGCATTCCAAATGAACTTGGGCTTTGGGAACAACAGTTACGAACAAAAAAAAACACATTTTCCTGCACTGTCAAAGCAATAGGACGTCACACAGGCGGCAGCGATTAAATACGCTTCTTTGATACCTGACTTGAAATACGAATTCGAAAACCGATTCGAAGATTTTAAGAAATATCGTCTGCTTTTTCCTGTATTCGCTACGCCACTCTTCGCAACCGTGAGTTCACTCCCGAGAGATTTACAAATGGAATACTGCAAAAAGCAATGTGATACACAGTTAAACGAGAAATTTAATCAGGTTGGTTTGGAAGAGTTCTATAAAACATATTTGGATAAGAAGAAATATCCAGCGTTTTAAAACATGCTTTAAAAATGATTTCATTACTTAGAAATACATGTAACAACAGCTTTTTAGTCGGGTGAATTACATCAAATCACAAAATAGAACACGAATTACTGGGGTTCATCTGGAAAACTCTCTGCATGCAGCATCAGCTTCAGCTGACATGAACATTATCTCATTTACTTCGCTCAAACAAAGCTAGACATCGCACTAACATAGTATTTCATTAAATTTTATTATAAAGTTCTTTCCTCTGATTTGTTTTAATTTCTTTAAAACCTAAATTTCTTGTTTGTTTCGTTCACAAAGCAGAAATAGGTAATGCAGCCCACGGTGAAATACCCTCTCAAAAATTTGGCCCCGCTGCTGAAAGGGTTGGCCACCCCTGATGTAGATGGACGAAGAGCTCTGACACATATTTTTGCACACCTTTTTAATTTTCATAGCTTTCACTGAAGCTGGTAATGCTTTGTCATTCTGCAGACATGTGGCTTAAGATATGTGTTGACGGATCTCTAAGACAGGGGAGCAGAGCACTTGCCACAGTACATATAGCCGACATCCTTTCTGATAAGACACTAACGAAACCTCTCCAAAACACTTACGACAACTGTCTTCCGCCCTCAGGATATATTATTTCGAATCAAGATTCGCTTTCACACCCTCCTTCATCTCGTATTCGTGCGTCATGATCCTATAGAGGGTGATTGAGCGACACTCGGGTAACTAGTGTAGAAGGTCGGGAATTCGAGCGTCTGATGCTCGAACGAGCGTCGAGGAAGTCTAGTGCAGTTGCTCCCTGCGGCCCAAGCGACTGTGTTGACAGGAGTTATGCGCGGAGCTACATTCGAGCGAGCGTGAACGTCAGATGCTGTCATGTGCATTGCAGAACACCTTGTGGTCAGAAATATCTGTCTTCTACGCTTGAATGCGTGTGTTTGACTGAAATTGGCCTAATAAAGCGTACATACAGAATTACATACGTGCACCGCTGCTGATTATTTGAACTTTTCAACAAACTGCACTTTGTATGTATTAATGAGTGAAGGCGGAGAACTTAAAGAATTGTTATGAAAGTTGATTAGTGAAATACTTTACATATTTTTCTTTTCTTCTGCAGGGCCATTAGCATAACATATGTCTGATAACGACATGATAATCAGAATAGATGCACCAAAATAGCTGCTTATAATAACTAGTCTTTATTGACGACAGATTGTTTCGGCAATTTGTCGCCATTGTCAAGTACGTCTAGACTGATGTGACTTCTTATAACTTTCACTATTTTAATAAGATTGTAAATGATGTAAATATATTGGAAATGAAATGTTAATTACGCTGTGACAATAGTTTGACAGTGCCACTATTACGACGCTATATACGACAAAAAAGTGAAGCACCCAGAAGATACGGTCTATGTCCATGTAACTTCGAACACACACACACACACACACACACACACACACACACACACACACACACACACACACCATTGGTCAGTACGTAAATGATCAAAGTTGCCTTTCTGTGTGAAAGGTAAAACGGCCACCAGAGTAATTTGGTGTTGTTCGAGTTTAGTGTTGTTACCAGGTCAGGTAGGGTATACAGGATGGTCCATTGATACTGACCGGGCCAAATATCTCATCTCACGAAATAAGCATCAAACGAAAAAACTACAAAGAACGAAACTCGTCTAGCTTGAAGGGGGAAACCAGATGGCGCTACGGTTGGCCCGCTAGATGGCGTTGCCATAGGTCAAACGGATATCAACTGCGTTTTTTAAATAGGAACCCCCATTTTTATTACATTTTCGTGTAGTACGTAAAGAAATATGAATGTTTTAGTTGGACCACTTTTTCGCTTTGTGATAGATGGCGCTGTAATAGTCACAAACGTATAAGTACGTGGTATCACGTAACATTCCGCCAGTGCGGATGGCATTTGCTTCGTGATACATCACCCGTGCTAAAATGGACCGTTTACCAATTGCGGAAAAGGTCGATATCGTGTTGATGTATGGCTATTGTGATCAAAATGCCCAACGGGCGTGTGCTATGTATGCTGCTCGGTATCCTGAACGACATCATCTAAGTGTCCGGACCGTTCGCCGGACAGTTACGTTATTTAAGGAAACAGGAAGTGTTCAGCCACATGTGAAACGTCAACCACGACCTGCAACAAATGATGATGCCCAAGTAGGTGTTCTAGCTGCTGTCGCGGCTAATCCGCACATCAGTAGCAGACAAATTGCGCGAGAATCGGGAATCTCTAAAACGTCGGTGTTGAGAATGCTACATCAACATCGATTGCACCGGTACCATATTTCTATGCACCAGGAATTGCATGGCGACGACTTTGAACGTCGTGCACAGTTCTGCCACTGGGCACAAGAGAAATTACGGGACGATGACAGATTTTTTGCACGCGTTCTATTTAGCGACGAAGCGTCATTCACCAACAGCGGTAACGCAAACCGGCGTAATATGCACTATTGGTCAACGGAAAATCCACGATGGCTGCGACGAGTGGAACATCAGCAGCGTTGACGAGTTAATGTATGGTGCGGCATTATGGGAGGAAGGATAATTGGCCCCCATTTTATCGATGGCAATCTAAATGGTGCAATGTATGCTTATTTCCTACGTAATGTTCTACCGATGTTACTACAAGATGTTTCACTGCATGACAGAATGGCGATGTACTTCCGACATGATGGATGTCCGGCACATAGCTCGCGTGCGGTTGAAGCGGTATTGAATAGCATATTTCATGACAGGTGGATTGGTCGTCGAAGCACCATACCATGGCCCGCACGTTCATCGGATTTCTTTCTGTGGGGGAAGTTGAAGGATATTTGCTATCGTGATCCACCGAAAATGCCTGACAACATGCGTCAGCGCATTGTCAATGCATGTGCGAACATTAAGGAAGGCGAACTACTCACTGTTGAGAGGAATGTCGTTACACGTATTGCCAAATGCATTGAGGTTGAAGGACATAATTTTGAACATTTATTGCATTAATGTGGTATTTACAGGTAATCACTCTGTAACAGCATACGTTCTCAGAAATGGTAAGTTCACAAAGGTACATGTATCACATTGGAACAACCGAAATAAAATGTTCAAACGTACCTACGTTGTGTATTTTAATTTAAAAAACCTACCTGTTACCAACTGTTCGTCTAAAATTGTGAGCCATATGTATGTGACTATTACAGCGCCGTCTATCACAAAGCGAAAAAAGTGGTGCAACTAAAACATTCATATTTCTTCACGAACTACGCGAATATGTCATAAAAAATGGGGCTTCCTATTTTAAAAAACGCAGTTGATATCCGTTTAACCTATGGCAGCGCCATCTAGCGGGCCAACCATAGCGCCATCTGGTTTCCCCCTTCAAGCCAGACAAATTCCGTTCTTTGTAGTTTTTTTCGTTTGACGCTTATTTCGTGAGATATTTAGCGCTGTAACGATCAATAGATCACCCTGTAAAGGAGGCGTCAACACTGCCAGATGTTGAATGATCACTAAAGAACACGGAGATGCCACCTACTCTTGTGAGACAGCATTATCAGCACACGACCAAGTTTGAAAGGGGCCCATCCATTTCGCCAGCAAGTCGAATCGTACAATATCCAGATTTTAGGGCATTGGAATGTGAGATTGCCCCGATGTTAGACTGACTGGGAAAGTGGGGGCTGACATACTTTTCCGTCACGTTTCCGGTCGACAACGTGTGACCACCAGGAGAATCGCCGTAGTTTGTATCGAGCACATCGTAAACTCTCGCATCTGCATCTGCCATCCGAGATCGAGTAATAGACTCCTCGGAACATTCCGAGTCATCCCGCACCGTTGATCGCAGACTAGCAGCAGCTGGACTAGGGAGTTTCCGTCCGATGCGTAGGCTACACAGACGGCTGCGCTGGGCGGTTGGTTGGTTGGTTGGTTGTTTGAGGTTAAAGGGACCAAACAGCAAGGTCATCAGTCCCTTGTTTCAAATAGACTCCATTCTGCTAACGGGACATCTCAGTATAGTCAGAAAAATAAAACGGATAAAGGGGAAACGTAAAAGGGCAGTCACGATGTCATTAGGAAAAACAAATGAGGGAAGTTGGCAAGAGAACGAACCCAACACTATGCTGAAACAGCATAGGCAAGACCACCTGTGACTTAAAAGGTACAACTGCTATAATGCAGAAAGTACGTATGGGAATAGAAAAACTAACCAAGCCTTAAAAAGAAGGGGTAAAAACAGAGTAAAAGGGAAAGAAAAGAGGATTCTGGTCAGGGAGGTGAATCGGGAATCTCTGAACACTGCCTACAGTGGGAGACACCCAAAACTCACCGCCCTGCCCCAACACCAGAGGGAGATTAAAAACTTTAAAACTGAGAATAAAAACCACTCTCCCGGAGGAAACCTAGAACCAGAGAGACCATCCGGGAATCGTCAGCCAACATCAAAGGTAAAGTGTGGGGGAGTCTGTACTTAGCACGCAGAGCCAAAAGAAGGGGGCATTCAACCAAAATGTTGGCCACTGACTGGAAGGCTCCACAACCACATAGCGGGGGTGGCTCATCACGCAAAAGGAAACCATGGGTCAGCCTGGTATGGCCAATGCGGAGACGACACAGTGTGGTCGAGTCCTTGCGGGAGAGGCTAAAGGAAGAACGCCATGGGCCTGTATTCACCTTAATGGCACGAAGTTTATTAGACAGTGGAGTAGCCTCCCAAGAATTGGCCCATGACTGTGCAAAGTGGGATTTGATGTGAAGCCGTAAATCCGCTGCAGGAGGGGTTACGGAAAACGGGGGGTAAGTAACTGCTCCCCCAGCCAAACGATCAGCGAGCTCATTACCCGGGATACCCACATGGCCCGGGACCCATAAGAAGTCAATGGAACAAGCAGCACGGTGAAGATCAGCGAGATGGTCATGGATGGCAGAGACCAAGGGATGGCGCGAAAAACACCGGTCAATAGCAAGAAGGCCACTCATCGAGTCCGTACATAACAAAACGCGGTTGTGTTGGGATTGTTTAATAAAGGTAAGGGCCCGGGAAATTGCCATCAATTCCGCAGTAAACACCCCACATGTAGGTGGCAGCAGATGATTTTCCGTTCCAACAAAGGACGTGAAGGCATACCCAACATGATCAGCAGATTTAGAGCCATCAGTGTAAAAAATAACAGCATCCCGAAACTCCCATAAAATTTGGCGGAAAAAGGTACGGAACACCACCGGGGGGATGGAATCTTTCGGTCCGCGGCGGAGATCCATCCGAAGTCGAGGCCGAGGAACTAACCAAGGAGGGGTGGAGGGGAGGGAGCGAGGAAGACAGGACAAAGAAGGAAGCCGAAAATCACGGGTAAGAGACGCAAGGCGCAGCCCAACCGGTAAACCCGCCCGAGGGCGGGAGTCAGGCGGGCGACGTCCATGGTCTGGGAATAGGATAGAATAGGAAGGATGAGCGGGAGAAGAACGGATAGTAAGGGCATAAGACACCAGAAGCTGGGACCGCCGAACAGAAAGGGGGGGGATCCCAGCTTCAACCAGGAGACTATCAACAGGGCTAGTAGGGAAGGCACCGGTGGCCAAACGGATACCACGATAGTGGACTGGATCCAGCACGTGCAGCGTGGAAGGAGCAGCTGAACCATAAACTTGACAACCATAGTCCAAACGTGACAGAACTAGAGCACGATAAAGACGGAGGAGGAGGGAACGGTCCGCACCCCAGGAGGAGTGGGCAAGGAAGCGAAGGACATTGAGTTTACGGAAACATCCTACCTTCAGGAGTCTGATATGGGGCAGCCAAGTGAGCTTGTTGTCGAAAAGAAGACCTAGGAAACGAAACTGTGGAACCACAGGCAATCTTTGTGCAGCGAGATAGAGCTCTGGATCAGGGTGGACCGTAGTACGGCGACAGAAGTGGACCACCCGCGATTTTAAAGGAGAGAATTGAAACCCGTGAGAGAGGGTCCATGCAGAGGCACGCCGTATAGCCACCTGGAGCTGCCGTTCTGCAGATGGCATCGAGGAGGAACTAACCCAAATGCAGAAATCATCCACATACAGGGCAGGGGCGACCAAGGGACCGACAGAGGCCACAAGTCCATCGATAGCAATGAGGAAAAGAAGGACACTCAAGACCGAACCCTGTGGGATGCCCGTCTCCTGGGTCCGTGGAGAACTAAAAGCAGTACCAACTCGAACTCTGAATGACCGATGGATCAGGAACTGGCGGATAAAAATCGGGAGTGGGCCCCGAAGACCCCACTGATGAAGGGTTAGTAAGATGTGATGGCGCCAGGCCGTGTCATAGGCCTTGCGAAGGTCAAAAAACACTGCAACCAAATGGCGGCGCTGGGAAAAAGCCTGCCGAACTGCGGATTCCAAGCGAAGCAAATGATCGATTGGAGATCGTCCCTCTCGAAAGCCACACTGGTAAGGGGACAATAGATCCCGAGATTCGAGGACCCAAGTGAGCCGACGGGCTACCAGCCGTTCAAGTAACTTACAACCAACATTGGTCAAACTAATTGGCCGATAGCTGTCAACAGATAGGGGGTTCTGACCAGGCTTAAGGACAGGAACTACAATGCTATCCCTCCACTGAGAAGGGAAGTCACCCTGGAGCCAGATACGGTTAAACACCCGAAGAAGATGGTGCCGTTGTGGAGCACTGAGATGTTGAAGCAGCTGGTTATGAATGGAATCTGGGCCAGGAGCCGTATCATGAGAAGCAGATAGAGCAGAAAGAAATTCCCATTCAGTGAAAGGTTCGTTGTAAGATTCTGACTCACAAGTGGTGAAACATAAGGTGACAGCTTCAGCCTGCTGTTTTTGATGAAGGAAAGCAGCTGGATAGGAGGCCGACGCTGATGCCACTGCAAAATGGGTCGCAAGATGTTCTACGAGAACTAATGGGTCCGTACAAATGCCATCTGGGAGGTGAAGGCCTGGGAGGGTGGACTGCCGATGGCAACCTTGGAGAGAGCGAAGTGTAGCCCATACCCGTGACAGAGGGACAGTGGAACCAAGGGAAGAAACGAATCGTTCCCAACATATCCGCTTGCTCTGTTTGATTAAATAACGGGCTTTAGCGCGAAGGCGCTTAAAGGTAGAAAGGCTGGCTACAGATGGGTGCCTCTTAAAGTGTTGCAAAGCTCGACGGCGATCACGGATGGCAATGGCAATGGCCGTACTCCACCACGGGACTTGCCGACGACGAAATTGTCCAGATGAGCGCGGGACAGCAAGGTTAGCAGCGCGAACAATCGCGTCAGACACGTCACGTAGGACGTCATCAATACAACCCGACAAAGAGGGAGAAAACTCGACCTGTGCAGTATATAGAGGCCAATCGGCGCGGTGGAAAGACCAACGAGGTAACCTCTCCATCGGGGAGCGGGAAGGGAGCGTGATAATCAACGGGAAATGGTCACTATCACAAAGGTCGTCGTGTGGCGACCAGTGTAATGAAGGGAGGAGAGAGGGAGAAGAAAGAGAAAGATCAATGGCAGAAAAGGTACCAGGACCAGCACTGAAATGAGTAGGGGAGCCATCATTAAGAAGGCACAGGTCGTGGTCTGCAATAAATTGGTCGATAAGAAGACCTCGTCTAGATGGAAAGGCACTGCCCCACAAAGGATGATGAGCATTAAAATCCCCAAGGAGGAGGAAGGGAGGAGGAAGTTGCTGAAGAAGGGTGGTTAAGGCAGCAGGTGTAAGAGTCCTGTCAGGAGGGAGATAAAGATTGCATACTGTGACTGCAGAGTCTAAGTGGACCCTAACAGCAACTGCTTCCAATGTAGTGTGGAGAGGAATCCACGTGCTAGCAATGTCTGTACGGACCAACGTACAAACGCCACCAGAAGCCCGCAAGGGTCCGACCCGATTTCGACAGAAAACACGGAACCCACGGAGGGTCGGTGAGTGAGCATCAGTAAAATGAGATTCCTGGAGAACCACACAAGCTGCTGAGTAGGACGAAAGAAGGGATTTCAATTCCGGAAGGTGACGATAGTAGCCATTACAATTCCATTGGAGAACCACAGAACGATGGTTTAAATGAGGGCTGAACACGCTAAATCCAGTCATACCGCCGGGTCCCCACCCGTCACCGACAAGGAGGGGGCGACATCCATAAACGACAGGTCAGAATCCGGTTGTGAAGCCGGGGAAGGGACCTCCGGTGACACCAGAGGCTCTTTGTCCCGGGACTTATGTTTCTTCTTCTTTTCAGGCTGAGTTCGAGGAGGGCTGTGTGGCATAATGGAGCCAGCTGCAGCAAGATCAGGAACAGAAAGTGACCGGGCGACCTGGGGGCCGATAGACCGCGGCTCTCGCGGTCGCCGCGCTGCAGCAGACCTTTGACCAGGAAGGTGCCGGGAAGGGGCATCCCGGGAGAGGCGCCCTTGACCGGCAGACGCCGAAGGAGTGGGACACTTCTCCGGCTGGGGAGGGGGAGCAGCGCCCAGGGGAGAAGGTGTGGGAGCCGCAGGGGAGGGGGGAAGGAGAGGGGTCCGGGATGGGGGTAAGGAAGGGGGAGGAAGGGATGAAGATGTAACCAAGGCGTAACTAGATGTCATGGACACAGGGTGCAATCGTGCATATTTCTTACGGGCCTCTGTGTAGCTTAAACGATCAAGAGACTTATACTCCTGTATCTTTTTTTCTTTCTTATAGACTGGGCAATCTGCTGAACGTGGAGAATGACTACCATGACAATTTACACATACAGGAGGGGGAACACAGGGACTCCCCTCATGGAGTGGACGTCCACAGTCACCACAGAGAGGGTCCTGGGTACAGCGAGAAGACATGTGGCCAAAACGCAAGCACTTAAAACACCGCATAGGAGGTGGGATGTACGGCTTCACATCACAGCGATAGACCATAATCTTAACTTTCTCAGGAAGGGTATCCCCTTCAAAGGCCAGGATAAAGGCACCAGTATCAATACGATTATCTTTAGGACCCTTCTGAACACGCCGAACAAAGTGAACACCCCGCCGTCCGAGATTGTCCCGAAGTTCCTCATCAGTTTGAAGGATGAGGTCTCTGTGAAAAATCACACCTTGTACCATATTTAGAGACTGGTGAGGGGTAATGGACACGGGAATTGTGCCAAGATGGGTACAGGCACGAAGGGCCGCAGATTGGGCAGCCGAAGCAGTTTTTATCAGTAACGAACCCGACCGCATCTTGCTCAGGGAGTCCACTTCGCCGAACTTGTCTTCAATGTGTTCCACAAAGAATAAAGGTTTGACACTGGTGAAAGTATCTCCATCAGTCCTGGTGCAAACTAGATAACGGGGGAAAGGTTTTGCCCCTAGACGACGGGCCTGACCCTCCTCCCAGGGGGTAGCCACGGAAGGGAAGGCCGAAGGGGCAAGAGAAGCAGCACTTGAGGAATCAGTACCACGCAGAGAGACGGCCGCAGAAGAGCGGCCAGAGGTTTGGACCCTTATGCGTTTCATCTGCATAGCGTCCGCCCTGATACCACCCACTCCGATCAGGGGCTCTCCTCACGGGCGCCACCCAGCCACAGCAAGGGCCGTCTGGCACGGCGGCCATTGCCGGGAGTTCCGATGCTCCAGGATGACGAGCAACCACTCCAAGGCATGCATGAGGAGGTCACAGCTCAGGTATCAGAAGTGTGATCCCTGTGTGTTCAGGGGGCTCAACCAAAAGGGTACATAGCGACCCCACCACACGGGCTGGCTACCGTGCTGGCTATGCACCCTAGCATCAGACAACGACGTAGAAGAAAGGTGGAATATACTAGGAGGGCACACGTCGGAGACACTAGGTAAGGTGCTCTTCCCCAAATGGCTCACACTACGGAAGAGAAATTTTGGAATGGAGGTCAAACCCCAGAGGGGGACCAAGGAATGCCAAAAGGAGGAGATGATTACGCAACAAAGCCAGAGTGTAAAACCAACAGAACCAGGAGGATAGCGGGGGCCAACATAAGCAAGGACACCAATAGAGGGGGAGGAGAGGGCGAGGGGAAAGGGGTATGGAGGGGAACGGAGGGGAAGGGAAAGGAAATGCAGCCCGGCAGAGAAAGAAGGCTGCAATGGCTCGGGGCCCCGTGCTCGCCACGCACGTATCCACGAAAGAGTTGTGGACCCCCTGGGGGGCTGCGCTGGGCGGCATGGACTAATGAAGAGTAGCGTCGCATTGTGTTCGACAACGAACCGCACCTCTGCATGACAAACGCCGGCGAGTTGGAGGCACGCACGGTGGTGTTACTGCTGGCGTCGTCGTGAGGGGAGCCACGGGTACGATTTCAGTTCACAGCTGGTAGTGCTTCAGCGAAATTTGACGATACGACGGACATCCTGCGTTCTAATGTCCGTAAGTCCTCTCTCACGACAGTATCGTGGTGCCAATTATCAACACAATGCTCGTCCACATATGGGGCGTGACTCTTTGAACTGTCTGCGTGATGTTGAGGTACTCTCGTGGCCACCAAGACCCCCAGATATAACGTGTGTGGGACTAACTCGGATGCCAACTACATCCCAGTGCCAGTATCCAGCATAGCAAAGTCTAGTTCCAGCAGTAGTGGGCCAGCTTGCCTCACCACAGGTCACAATGGCTTCAGGTCGCCCTTCTCAACCGAATCAGTGCGTACATCCGGCTCAGAGGAGGAGCAGCGTCATACTTACAAGAGGACTAATACTGCCCAGTTGTCTGAAAATTTGGCTCGATTTTGTAATCACTGAGACAATACTTTCCCCATCCCCTTCTGAATGCATTATTTTTGTCAGGTGGTGTATACTGGAAAAGCGAAGTTTTCTTTCGCATTACAATTTCACTGAAAAATAGAAACACCTATTGTTCCAAATGACTAATGAGGATAGGTATATTATTTTCGCCGTGCGGGATTAGCGGAGCGGTCTAAGGCGCTGCAGTCATAGACTGTGCGGCTGATCCCGGCGGAGGTTCGAGTCCTCCCTCGGGCATGGTGCGTGTGTTTGTCCTTAGGATAATTTAGGTTAAGTAGTGTGTAATCACTGAGCCACAATAGCCAAGGTGGCTTGTGCAGTGGCGCGAGATTCAGAGGTAGCTGGTTCGCATTCTGGTAGTGGGAGAAATATTGACCACCAGTATTTGGTGGGTAGGAGGAGGATACATGATGGCGTAAACGTCCTGATGAATAAACGTAACGTCAATATCCTGAACCTCTCCGCAGAGTCTGACGGAGTGAGGGTATGAGGCACTGTCGATGGCGATCCGTAAGCTCGATGGAGAGGTTCATCTCGGCGGCCACCTCGATGCTTCGTAGCGGCATTGCTTTCACCCTCTCCCCCGCTGTCATCAGCAACACAAATACGACACAAAAACTGCACATTCTCTCATCACAGTCACCTACAGTCAACACATACAGACTACTCACGAAAGAGTTCTCACACTTCACAAAGGAATGATGCTATTGTGCTGGAATAAACACAACCATTCTAACACGGCAGCTGAACATAGCCCTCTGAGTATAATGAACATCACTGTCATAATACTTTACTTTTAGTACTTAAACACGATTGTCATTCTAGAACACATTTTCGCAGTATAATGCATGCAACTCTGAAATGGGATGCCCAAAGTCTGTGATGACAATTTTTATCATTTTATTGTCTTCCTTAGTTTAACATCTTTTTCATAACGGAGAGATGTTAACTCATTTTTCGCACCTAACAAGGAAAGGCTTCAATAATTTAGTGGAACAGCTCTGTTGTCAGCCGAAATGACTGATGTTCGTCTAGTGTGAGCAGTGATCGGCAAATAGTACCAAGTCACCAGTAAAGGGTAGGCCTTTGGGGATATATCTGTTTCTCCACTTTAGGGATACGAAGCTTCCACTGAAACTGCTGACATTTGAAGAGAAACCCTGAATTTTTTTCATGTATACCACCACAGCGTAGTTTGGTAATTTGCCGATAGTCAGCGCTAGTCGCAAACATGGCGAGTTCAGGTGAGGAGGGGAGAACTGCTTCATGAAATGGCCTCACCGGTCACCAGATCTCACTCGTGTGACTTTTCTTTGGGGACACATTAAGGATCGGGTCTATGTACCGCCTCTACCAAGTGATGTAGCAGAGCTGCGGGAGAGAATACGGGAAGCGACTGCCACAGTCGACGATGCAATGCTGGGATAGGTATAGCAAGACTTCGATTACCCTACTGACGTCTGCCGGGTCACTCGTGGTTCGCACATACAATGTTTGTAAAAAATCTTTCAGAGGTTTCTCTTCAAAATGCAATATATATGGCATCTGTAGAATGTTTGGTTCTTGGGCAATAAATAATTGAAAATGTTCCCGTACTTTATGTACGCCCTGTATTCGGCATTGCCCGGATATGTATTTATTCCACTCTTCTGTGAGTCCCTCTCCTCGTCCTCCTCCTCTCTGTCAATCTGCTCCTCCCCCCTTTCACTATCCGTTTCATCCTCACTCTCTCCCTGTCCATTTCGTCTTCACGCGTTTTCTGCCCCTGTCTCTCTTCTACCCCCTGTCTATGTCCACCTCCTCCTCTTTCCTTTCTCTGACCATTTCATCCTCCCCATTTCTATCTCTGTCTCCTCCTCTCCCCTATCTGTCTCTTATCCGCTCCTTCATTCTCTCTGTCAGTCCATTTCATCCTGCCTCCCCTCTCTCCACACTATTACCCTCACCCCGATAGGAGAATTCTGGTTGTTACCTCTACAGCATTTCCTTCTATATATTAAGTAACGTGTGTAGCAAGTTTGGTTGGAACCGATCCAGCGGTTTAGGAGTAGTTTTTAACCGTGGCTTTGTTTGCATACGCATACATCACATACACTGCACATATATTTCACAAATATTTGTACATATATATCACCTGTACCTCTAGCAAATTTCACTCTGCAGTTTCATTTTCACGCTGCTCAATGTTTATGACACCATGTCTCACGAATTGTGTGTCGTACAATGGCTGGCCGGAGTTGCCGAGCGGTTCTAGGCGCTTCAGCCCGGAACCGCGCGACCGATACGGTCACAGGTTCGAATCCTGCCTCGGGCATGGATGTGTGTGATGTCCTTAGGTTAGTTAGGTTTAAGTAGTTCTAAGTTCTAGGGGACTGATGACCTCACATGTTAAGTCCCATAGTGCTCAGAGCCATTTTTGTCGTATAATGATATAATTTTGCAGGTACATTCAGCGGTACGTGTGAATATTGTCTGCAAAATGTATTGCACAGTTAATAGTAAAGAACTAATAAACTAAATCATCATGTCTGATGTGGCAGTTTTACAGCACGAACGGCGTAAATATAGTAAGCGATAAACTTCTTTCCTTTCGTCATTTTGTGGGCGTTGTTAGCGAGAAAGAAGTCTCGCAAAGGTTTGATATTATGTGTAAAGTTTGTTGCAGGTCACTAAGTGCTTTCATTCTCAAATACTGGGCACTTATTTTTCACTCCCAGCCCCACCCCAATCCCTTTGAGAAGTAGGTGATTCTTACCCCCACATTGCTTTCCAGAAAGTAGAAGATACGTGTAACAAGTTTGTTTGAAATCGATCCGGTGGTTCAGAATAAGATGTTTAACATACATACATACATATGTACATACATACATATATACACTTTCATAATGTTTTCACATGGATAAGCCAGAACGAGATCTTGGGCGGACAATATTGCCCATTAAATTTTATCGTGCGTTATCGTAGCACAGACCCGTGTTACACGGCATTTAATGTCTTTGGGAGTCGTTGGTGTTTTCTTGTAGACCACTCGTTGCAAACAGATAGTCCAGAGATGTTAAGTCTGGTGAGAGTGCAGACCACTTAGTGTTTCTCGAATGACTGATCCAGTGATCTCCAAATATTCAGTTAAGAAAGTCTACAAATGTCTATGCAGAATGTGTGGGACAACCGTCATGTCTGTACAACTTCGGCTACCTTATGTCCAGAGGGATGTCTTCCAATGGCTGCGGTAGGATGTCTGTTGGGAGCTGGAGATACTTGTCGCTATTCGAAGTCCAGTCAATAAAACAGGGACCAGTGATGCGATCCTGAAAACCCCGCTCCACATGGAGACAGACCTAGGTCGTTGTTATCCACTTCTCTCAGCCTGCGTGGATTCTCAGCTGACCTGCAGTGCGTACTGCATAGATTGATTTTCCAATGGTTTGCACACGATGATTCATCCGTTAAAAATATCTTAAAGAGAAACGCCGCAACTTTTTTGAGAATGAAATCGCTGGAATTTAGTATTAACAGAACGGCTGACCGACTCTCACACTGAAGCTGTCTACTGTCGACATGTGAATTGTGTGTTATCGAGACTAAAATGTTAGTTGTATGTCTCTTACGTTGCTGTTAAACACGCCGCTTCCGGAACTCAGGTGGACATCGAAAGCGACGAGGGTTGGTGGTCGGGATGTGGTTTTTAGGCCTTTTTCTACATCCCATTAGGTAAATACTGGTTGGTACCTACGACCCGCCTCAGATACACGCTAAGCAAACAGTTAGAAAACATTCTCACTCTTGCACATAAATTAACTATAGACGCAGACAGATGGGGTCAACAGATTTCGTCCGGAAGGCTGCATAAGAAACTGATGACCTTTGATGTTTGGTCTCCTCAAATTTTTAATAGGCAGGAGGTGTTTCATTTTTCACATTTCCGGTTTTTTGTAATTAAGTTACTACTTACATTTGGTACAGTAGTGGGACCTCTTCTCCTGACAGATGGAGAACGGTGTGCGGCGCTATTGTCTTATTACTATTTGATATAGTTCATTTCGTGTTATATGATTGAAGTCTTCTTTGAAATCTCGTTGCAGTGCCACAGAAAGAAGTATGTGGCACTAGTAAAAAAAAATAAAAATAAAAATGTCGGTGTCATTGTTCGGCAGCTATAAACATTATTACGTACGTGAGGAAATTCGGTACACCATATATTTAATCGTTCTGGGTATATTTGGGAAGGCCTGTAGTAGCTGGCTTACCGGGAATAATATGCTATCTTTTACCTCATCTCGTGTAGGAACGTCGATCTCGTAGGATCTGCGTTCGGTTAGATTGAAAATGTATAACGTACCTCACGAAAACTGAAGACTTCCGATTGCGACAGGTCTGCTAGTGAGGAGTGGAGAGCGAATCCCGTGACATTCGATATGGCGCATAAACGTTACGTAACGCGGACGCTGGCGGGCCTGAATGAGCTCAAGTGTGGTAGTAATAAGGAGCGCCTTGAGCAAGGACAATATCGTTTGGAGGCGGCGCACGTCCTCACACTTGGAGTTGCTATTGTTCGGAGCCGCTCAAGGTGATTGCCCGCTTCCACGCTGCTGCTCTCACGTCACCAAACAGCCTCTCCCGTCGTATACTGTCCACGAAGACAAAAAAAAATCGATTTGTGGAAAAATGCCGTGCTGTCGGTAGGAGAGTGTGTCCTGAACAACATGCTAAAAATCCTGGCCGGTAGGGTGTGGGCGTTGGGGTGGGGGTGGGGGTGTTTAAAATTAACTTTTTTTAAATTAAGCTACATTGAATTTCCTACAAAATAGTTATTACTCATTTTTCCTTAGGACTAGTTGTTTCCGCACTGCCGGGGATGGAAAAATCGGAGATTATTAAAAATATTGTTCTGACGGTATAAAATTAATGCTTAACTTTAAATGAGGTGAGTTAAAAACAAACATTACAAGTGTGTACCACGCCTAAGTGCAGTGGAGCCATCCTAAGAGAGAAATTGTGTTCTCGGATTTAACAAAGTGGACAGGTGTGTGTGTGTGTGTGTTTGTGTGTGTGTGTGTGTGTGTGTGTGTGTGTATGTGTGTGTAACGCTACATGGAAGCATAAATGAATTACTAATAATACTAACGCACGTCACGCCTATGGACAGAATCTCTGCACATTGTTCTACCCTGTTAGAATGGACACTGATTCTTTTCACCCTGTATGGCAGCTGTAGCGTTCTTCTGAGAAACCTGACTTCCTCCAATACGATCGCTGCTGATTTTCCGTTTACATACTGGCTATACCTTCCCAGCATTTCATGTTCGGTTCTCTGACGTGGATAGACAAAATAAATTTACTTAGTATGAGTTTATATACTGTAGTTTGGATACTTCCAGTTTCTCGAATGAGTACTTATTAGCAGTTGTTAAGTGAGATTTTATGTCGTTCCCGTGTGTTTAATTTCTGAATGTGATGTCAGTGACCTGCGTAGTTTTGGTGGAAAAGGGATTGGATTGGTTAATGTGGCACCCTTCTGCTGTATATCGTTGACGGTGTAACGTAAATCTGTCTAATTGCGTTTTAGTCAACTGATGGTGAATTAATGAATGACCAAAAAGTTACTGCACTTCTCTCTCCATTAATTTTGTTGGCATGAAAAGGAAAAAAAAATTGCTTTCGGAATACACGCACCTTGAGGGAGAGTAGCAAGCTGAAACAAGTGACCAGGAATAACCAGAAGGAGCTGTTGAAAGGGTGGCATTGGACTGGAACCCTTAAGGAGTTCGAAAACGTGGTCGTCCCAAACAGACCTGGAAAAGGACGATCGAGAGAGGGAGGATGGGAAAACCTGGAGTGAAGTGAAGAGACTTGCTAGAAATCGTACCACGTGGAGGAATTTCGCCACGCCCCTATGTTCCAGAGGGAACGACAGCAACTAAGTCAAGTAAGTGAGTCACTGTTTTGCACACCAAGAGGCTCTTTCTGCAAAAGTTATTGATCTTCAAAGTGTGATGAACGTAGTGGTGCGTATCGCGAACTATATTCGTTTTCACGGGCTCGTTCATCTTCAGGTCAAAGCAGTTTTGATTTCATTTGACAGGGAATATCCAGGTATCCCCTACCATACTGAGATACGCTCGCTGAGCAAAGGAAATTAAATTTCCTGGGTTTTACGAGGAAGCCACTCCATGGCTCAACTTTTGGAGGACAAAGGAGCCACTTTTGCATGGCCCTGAATGGGTACCTAATTTAGGATTTTTAGGAGACATTATGGCCCTCCTTAATTTTTTTAAGTCTGAAACTACAAAATAAAAGCTCTCCAACGTGAACTTCAGCTCAAAAACAATCTTTCGGAGAAAAGTACGCAACACTTTCCTGAGCTACGTAAGCGATGAATAAATTTTACCTTAATAAGGCATCCGCATTTTGGAAAGCGCTTTATTCAGTATGGTACTATGGGTTTGTTTGACAGCATTTGTACGGGAAGGAGTGCGCTTTGAAAAATACATCGAGGTGTTACAATGAGTTGAAAATGAGTTTAGCTATCTATTCCTGGTAAAGACCGGTAGGTCACTACCAACAAAATAAAAGTCGATTCCGATAAATGTTCAGGTGTATCATTACATTAAAGACTATAGCCCACAGCACCTGTTTATTAAAACATATCGCGTTTTACTACTTCAAAGCAACATTATACATTGCTTTCATTTATTAGCATTTTGTTTTGTTTTTGTTACAGGAAATTACTAACTTCTAGCCAATACATGATGTGTTTGTAAAAACTTTTCGATAGCAACTGAAAGTGCGTCTCCCGATTTACATTTCGAACTAATCGATTGCTAACCAATGATCACCGAACGGATTTATTTTACAATACCAAAGGTTTGCTCGAATTCTACAAGAATTTGTCGGAGGATGAATTTCCTAAGCTGAACGGAGAAGCACCGGAGTTATTTCTATGTTTGGTTCCACATATATATGTGAATTTTTTTTTGCTTTGTCTTGTACGAAATCTAGACTGCGTGCAACTATTTCTGATTTTAATTTAAAAATACTCTAAGAATTGCTGTTAGACGATACCTTTTTCTAGATCTGAGTAGCATAAATACAAATAAAAAAAGAAGCTCGTCCCACGAAAGTAAGCTCTCCGTCCGCTGCACATTAACATTTGATAATGACGAAGAAAACAGAGGTGAAGGTTTGGAAAGGTCGAGACAGGCACTGCGAGCGAGATAAGCGTAAGGAAAGAGAGAGACAGCGTTATTCCGCAAAATAGAGGAGTGTGGGTTTGTCAACATAGTGAAGACGTTTTCTGCAGTCTGCACTGCGCGATGCGCTGATGCGAACAGCCGTAGAGGGTCAAATGGCTCTGAGCACTATGGGACTTAACATCTGAGGTCATCAGTCCCCTAGAACTTAGAACTACTTAAACCTAAATAACCTAAGGACATCACACACATCTATGCCCGAGGCAGGATTCGAACCTGCGACCGTAGCGGTCGCGCGC
Source organism: Schistocerca piceifrons (assembly GCF_021461385.2). Classification (NCBI taxonomy): domain Eukaryota; kingdom Metazoa; phylum Arthropoda; class Insecta; order Orthoptera; family Acrididae; genus Schistocerca; species Schistocerca piceifrons. The sequence continues at coordinate 12,440,235 of NC_060149.1, forward strand.
TTTCAGACTGTAGCGCCTAGAACGGCTCGGCCACCCCAGCCGGCGAGAATGTCTCCCACAGAGTAATACTGCTCCTATCAGGCTGCGCCATTCACTTCGATGACGGCCCTTGTGGAGACGACAATCGACCTAGTGTAGCAAAAATGTTATTCACCCGACAACGTATGGTCCCATGCCCACTGCAATCGTAATTGACAATGTCGTTGGGTCAACATGTGAACACTTGGGATGGTATGATGCAGAGCTCCGTGTTCAACAACGGACGATGAACGGTGTTCTCTGAAACAATAGTGCGTGCACCAGCATTGTGCTCTTTCAGCAGAGATGCCACAGATCACCAGCTATGCTGCTTTAAAGAGCGGACAAGCCTCCGAACCACACGTTCCGTAAAGAGTCGTGGACGTCCAATCATTTAGCGGCTAGTGGTAGTTTCACAGTCCTTATACCTCTTCCCGTAGATGCTCACGACAGCAGCACGTGAACATGAGACCAGTTTCGCCGTTTTCGTGATACTCGTTCACAGACTCTGCGTAATAATAATCTGCCCTTTGTCAATGTCAGTTATCTCAGTTGATTTCCCCATTTGCAGCCCATATTTTCGCTAGGGTGGTGTTACCGCGTCGCGTGCCCGCTCCGCCATCCAACGTCGCAGTGAGCAGTGATCACAATGTTTTGGCTTAATGTATGTACCCACTCACGGTATGCAAGAGTAAGAAATTTTTTCTACATCAGACCAATGCTTCTGAGTGCTGTCAGTGATTTTATTTCTGATAAGTCGATATCCCCTCGCTGAACATTGGAAAGTTACGTCAGCCGAGGAATAATGGTAATATACCAACAAAAGTTGTCAGATAAAGCATATGCCCCGAGTCCACAGGTTTTCGTTGAGTAAGGTGATATGCGAAAGAAAAATACTTGTAACTTATTTTAAAACTGTGGGCTCACAACGAAATCTCCGACTAGGACCTTACCTTTGAAAACGTGAAAAAAGAAACATGAACGTAGTGTGTCTGCGAGACTGTAAGCGTTTCTCACTAGCCATTTGCTTAGAAAACGTGTTTAACTGTTTAAAATTAAAAATGATCGTCGAGTCGCGCGTTGAAAACTTCATCGACGAAGCCAGGAAGGAAAGAAGATTAGGGCTGACATCGAGGTCATTAGGGACGGAGCACAAACTGATTCGAGCATGGGGAAGGAAATCGCCCGCGTGCTTTCAAAGGAAGCACCTCGCCATTTGTCTGAACCGACTCAGGGAACTCACGGAAAAGCTAAATCAGGGCGGGCGGGCGCGGATTTGAACCGTCGTTCTCGCGGATGCGAGTCCAGTGTGCTGACCGCTACGCCACCTTGCTCGGTGATTTCATCGAGATGAGCAAAGTGTGACAGCATTTTCATTGTACGACCGCTAGTTCTGTTAATAAATGAAATCAAATCTTCCGTCTTTGCGACAAAGTGTTCGTCTTTGTGTGAGTATCTCTTCCGACAAGTGAAAACTTTTCTGCAGCTGTTACAAAATGCAGGGGGGTTGACTGCCCGAAATAGAGAAGTAACAGACCGAAAGGACCTCATATATTTGGATTCATTAATGCATCGTGAGTTACGAACACCTATATTTATCGCGATGAACAGTCATTCACACGGATAGGACAATACCGGATGGAAAAAATGTATGCACAACAGCATCGTCCAGTAGTAGCCTCGCAGACCCACGTTATCCATCAGACCATTTATGTACTTCGTGAACAGTAAATGCCTTGTAACGCTGCCTTGGAGATAGTCTCTCCCTCTCCCCGTGTGACGCGATCCCAATGGAGCCAGATGTATTTGAAAGGGTGCGTAATTGAAAGGCTGAAGGATGTTTCAGATTTATGGTAACATGCAGCACTGCCTACAGTGTATACTTCTGCGGAACCGACAGATGAGAAAGAGGGGACAGACTGAACCATATCTCCACAGGTATTGGTTTCTGGACGTATCTTCATAGGCCCTTTTCTTCTGGTTTCGACCAGTACTATCTCCTGTAGGAATATGTGACACTTTTTCAAACACCCTGCTTGCAAATGTGGTATCAGTTATGAGAAAGTCTTTGCCGAATCGTAAGATCCCAACTTTCCCCCCTTCCTTCCCTCCTCTCTTTCGGAAGCAGGCGACAGTGACACGTGAAGATGGCAAGCCCACGTCGGTACAGCTTAACACAGCTAAATGGACAATCGTCTCAGGCCCGACTCGCAAAAAGAGCTTGTCCGCACCACGAGGGACGTATTACCTCATCACGTTCGCACATACTTTGTGGAGGTCGCAACAATTCGCAGGAACTGAACACGAATACTGCTCGATAGCCGTGAACGATCCACGTCGTGGTGTAGTTGAACTCCTGTGACCTTCACAGCACCGTGTGCCATTAATGTCGAGCCGGCGAATGGCTGTGGGAGGTATGCCGTTTTCTCCTTGTTCTGTGATACTGACACAGAGATCAAGTCGATTCAATCTGCAGTCTATAGCGCTCTAGCAACATGTTTCACATTCAGTGCCTTCCGATTCGTCGATAACTGCACTTTCAAAAGGAATTTAAGTAACATCCATACCAATTATAAAAATGGACGTACGTATGTATGTATATGTCTGTGTGTGTTCCACACCTCGTCCTCCTAAACCACTGGATCGATTCCAACCAAACATGATACACATTTACTGTCTATAAAGAATCACTGTGACGGTAAGAACCGTCCGTCTATTAAAGAGGTGGAGGTGGGAGTGAAAAAGCAGAGCATCCAGTATTTGAGAATGAGAGCATTTAGAGACTTGCAGCAAACTATACACATTATTTCAAATCTCCAACAAACTTCCTCACGCGGACGACCCGCACAGAATGACGAAAGGTAAAAAATTTTGTCGCTTAAAAACATTTACGCTGTTCATGGAGTAAAACTGAGACATGGAGCACTAGGTTTTAACTATTACTTATTTACTACGAAATCTATTCTCAACACATTTCGCAGACGTTATCTCCATGTGCTGTTAAATGTACCTAAAAAAACATTGTGCGACATACAGTTCATGAGATGCGTGAGGAACCGCTGCAATAATGCATGGTGTTTTACCTTATTAATTCTCTATTCATTACACATTTGGCAGACAGTAGGCACATACACCACTGGATATACCTGCCAAACTATATCACTGTAGAGCACATGGTTCAGGAGATAAGATGTCATGAACAATATGCTGCGTGGAAATTAAACAGCAAGGCAAAATTCGCTAAACGTACAAGTGAAATATGTGTACAAATACGCGTGAGATATAGTAAATATGCGTGAAATATAGCTGACGTGTGTATGCGGGAAAAGTCACGGGTAGAAAAATGGTTCAAATGGCTCTGAGCACTATGGGACTCCACTGTTGTGGTCATCAGTCCCCTAGAACTTAGAACTACTTAAACCTAACCAACCTAAGGACATCACACACAGCCATGCCCGAGGCAGGATTCGAACCTGCGACCGTAGCAGTCGCACGGTTCCGGACTGCGCGCCTAGAACCGCGAGACCACCGCGGCCGGCAGTCACGGGTAGAAAACCCATCCTAAACCCATGGAACGATTTCAATCAAATTCGGTACACATATTATTTACAATCTGGAAAGAAATATTGTAGGAGTAGGAACCACCAGCCTCCTATTGGGAGGAGTCTGATAACGTGGAGAGATGAGGGAGAACGATGAGATGGACAGAAAGCGAGGGGGAAGGAGGAGATAGGAATATGGTGAAATGGACAGAGAGAGGGGAGAGGAAGACACAGGCAGAAAAAGGAAAGAGCAGGAGATGGACAGAGAAAGGAAGGAGGAGGAGATCGACAGATAAAGCAAAGAGGAGGACATAGACGGATAAGGGAAAGAGGAGGGGATGGACAGAAAAAGGGGAGGAGCAGATGGTCAGAGGGGGAGGAGATGGACTAGTAAAACCTTGGAATAAACAAGTTCTCGGGCAACGCCAGGTCGCTCAGCTAGTTCTTTATAAATTGTGAGGCAGGCTGCGTAAATCCCCTGTCGCGACATAATAACAATGCCTTTAAATGCTCCTTTTCAGTATTTATGTTGAACACAGATTATTGTTAATGCTGAGAAAGTTTTATTTTGTTCACCTGTGCACACTGTCCTACAGTATTTTGGAAACGACCACTTATTACACCTGGATTAACTAAGATCACTAATCCGACAAGAAGTATGAACTGTAACAAAAAAATAAATAAAAATTGGAGACAGCACAACTACAGACTTACACCATTTTTCAAAGTCAAGGGTCCGAACGAACATTGCATCGTTCTTCATAGAATGTACGAGTACAGGTTGTGACGCAAGAACGACGACGTTTGGATGTGGCCGCGAATCCTGCATGGATAGCGAAAGCGATTAAAGTGACCGCTCGCGTAAAGCGGTCGTCATTCCCTTATACAGCAGATGGTTGTTTGTATTCGAAACTGTGAATGCAAACCGAGTGCGTTTACTGTGTTCGCAGCTACTTGTTGAATTATATTTATACCGGTTCATACTGAACCGTCAAGTTATCTTCTTTTAACTCCATCAGGCTCCTCTTCAATAATCAATTCGCTGTTACACCTTCGTATTGGAAGCTATACAAAACTCGTGACGTTTGTTCATCCTGACAAATTGCGACAAATACAAAAATCCACGAATTCTTCAATATTGCAGTATGTAGAATGCCTCCGTAACGTAAATTTTGTCTGTTTATGTAATATGAATCAGTACACTCTTTGGCACATTTTTACGATTGACGATGTAATTTATATTACTATCTCACAACAGTGAGTATTTCATTGGTCTTATTATTTGATGCCTTTCATTTAATATCGCCTAGTATAATGTAAATGTTGTACGAACCTGATAATCGTCGTTGAATCGGAACTGGTTGCTCAATGAAGAATATTCATCAGCAGCTCTTGGCGGTGGAACATAACGTTTTTCAAACTGTGGCCAGTGTTGGATTACTGTCTATTTTGCTACAATAATACATTCACTATACTCTTCATAGCAGCCTAACCGCAATTCTCTTTCCGTATTCATTGCAAGATCTATTGCCGCTCATATTACTCCTGCCGGTACCAGACCAGAAGTGCTTGCGTGAATTGCAGGTTTGTTTCACCACATGTGATGCAATCTTTCCACGATCGAGTTAGTTAACCGGTCACTGAGAATGTAATGATGCTCGTGGAAGGCGGTACACCTGTTTTGAGCTTACTGGAATACGTTTTTCTTAAAATATAGTTTGATAAAATTGATAATTATTGATCCACGAAGTTCTGGAAATGCAATCAAATCACTTCCTCTCCTCTTGTGGTATTTTGGCTGTGAATCTTCATACTGCACACGTTTTTTTATACTGATCGTTACCAGAACGAATTTTCACTCTGCAGCGGTCTGTGTGCTGATTTAAACTTCTCGGCAGATTAAGACCGTGTGCCGGGACTAGACAGAGGTGACGATGGATACGATAACTATTAAATTCGTATAAGATGCTGGCAGGACGTTTATTCCACGTACGGTCTGTCAGCACGTTTCGTAATTTTTTTGCATTGAGATCAGGGAATGCTGGAGGCCGAAGTACAGGCTCAGCTTAACACGTGCGTCTTGGACCGTATTGCTGGGTTTGACGTCTTACATTAGCAGCAACATGTGCTGGTTCTCCATTATGCATGCCACAGTAGTCCTCAAACATTTTTGTTCAGGATCGAACAATAGTATCGCCTTGCGCGTCGAGCGAGCAGGTCGTAGTTAACTTCCGCCTGTGCCGCAGCGCCGCTTGTGTCGAAACTACTCAGTCCTGTTGGTGTATCGGCCGGAGTCACATCGTAGTTGCGTAGCGGAGTTTGTTGCCGTTTTCCTCTTGGCGGCGGTGTTTTCTGCCCGCGCCATGGTATCTGTCGAGTCTCCTAAATCTGCTGCTCGTCGAGCTACTGTTCGTTTCAGTTTTGACAAGAGTGCGCGTCGTGTTCAACCTGGCTCCTTAGAACTTCACGATTGGTTGGCTGATGTTATCCGTGTTAAACTTGATCAGGTAGATATTGCTTATTTTGATTCTTATTTGTCTGTATTCTTTGTGAAGTTTTATCATCTACATCTCTACAGCTACATATATACTCGGCTAGCCACCAAGCGGTGTGTGGCGGAGGGCACAATTCGCGCCAAAGTCATATTCTCAGTTACTATCATTTGGATGTGAAATCGTGACGTCCCGGCGGAGGTTCGAGTCCTCCCTCGGGCATGGGTGTTTGTCCTTAGGATAATTTAGGTTAAGTAGTGTGTAAGCTTAGGGACTGATGACCTTAGCAGTTAAGTCCCATAAGATTTCACACACATTTGAACATTTTTTTTTTCTCTGAACCCATGTTACGTATGCAGGGCAAGAAGGAACATATTTTCTCTGCTACGAAAGCGGTCATCTCAGGTGTGATTGTCCGCGGCGTACTACTGTTCTGACGTAGTCTTATCAAAAAGTCTTCCTTTAACGTTAGCAGACATAGTGTCTTCGCAGTCAGCTATCAGTCAACCTCCAGCTTTAAGCGATGTAGGGGCAACATTACCCCCTACTCCTCGCGAATTTTGACCGCTACCGGCGCGTCCCAGTGTGGCCTCTGTCCACGAGGGGACGATGGCTCCTGCAGCGCAAGTCAAACGCCGGCGGACTGAGGACTGTACAGATTTCGAGGACGCCCCAAAAAATATGTCTCTGTGTATTATGGGACTTAACATCTGAGGTCATCAGTCCCCTAGAACTACTTAAACCTAACTAACCTAAGGACATCACACACATCCATGCTCGAAGGAGGATTCGAACCTGCGACCGTAGCGGTCGCGCGGTTCCAGACTGAAGAGCCGAGAACCGTTTGGCCAAAGCGGCCGGCGAGGACGCCCCACTCCGGTCTCGTTCTGATACGGTGTTGACAGAGGGTGCACCTCCTGACGGTAATGAGTTGTCTGCTGACGTTAATTGTGATTCCAGTATTACTTGAGATGATATTGCTGCTTCTGTTGATGTTGAACACACATATGTTTAATCTGCGTCCCCCACTTCACCCGTAAACCTGACGGTTCCCGTGAGTTCAGATGTTTCTGCAGAGACGTTGCTTGATGGCCGGTCTTTACAGTGTTCCAGTGAAATACCACCCGTCCGCCACGCTGAGACGGTGGAGTAACAGGATTCTACGCGTTCTCTTCCTGATCAGGAGATTCCATCCGGTACTGGCACTGCATTACCTGTCTCTTCTGTACCTGATGTTGCTGTTCGTCGTTCTGAGTTGTGCTCCCCGATTTCCATCAAATCGGAGCTGGACGTGTCCCCAACGCCTCCACATCAAGAGTGTATGTTTTCACGGAGTGGTGTGAAACAGCGTTTTCAACCTGCACATGCACAGGCGCGTCGTAAAAAGAAAACCAAGGATTCCTCGGCATCCGGTGGGGAGGATTAGAATTATACCTTCTTTCCCCCCGCCTCCGGGCGTTGAGGAGAGACGGACGTGATGAGTTTTTTCTTTAGTGTTGTTTTATTGACCTTACATGTGCTAACGTATGCAGGCATATACATTTCTAACTCTCAATGTTAATAGGGTAAGTTCCCAATTACGGCTTGCTGCGTCGCGCCAGTTTATTTACGATTCCCAAGTTGATATCGTGTGTTTACAAGAGGTATTATTTGATGTGTTTTGTCTTCCCCGATACTTTGTTTTTCAATGTCACACCAAAAAATTCTACCGGTATGACTTTGCTTCATCGAGATGGAATCCCGTTGACGGACTTCGAAACGCTATATGATGGTCGCGGTACAGGCTGTAGTTTTTATGACCTCATCTTAATTTTCCTTTACGCTCCGTCTGGATCCAGACGTCTGGATCACGAGCGGTTTTATAAGGAAGAGGTTGTTTATTTACTCCGACGGAACCCGTGCAAGGTTTTGTTGGGGGGGGGGGGGGGAGGGGGGGCGATTTTAACTGAGTCTTACGTGTGTAGATCAGACCCACAATTATACATTTTGTCGCGAACTTAATGATATGGTGACGTCCTTGCATCTCAAAGATGCTTGGGTTTGCAGACATCCTAAATTGGTGCGGTTTACGTTCTTTACGGCTACTTTTATTTATCTGCCCCCATATGTAGTCAGCTTCTGTAGATTGATGTAATTCATGCCAGTTTCACTGATCACGGTGCTGTTTCAATGACTTAACTACGTCCCGCAGCGGGTCCATCTTTCGCTACATCTCACGGACTGCTCTTTGGAAGGTATCATCGCAGACGTATGGCGGCTGACAACCCACTCCCAGACGCGTTATTCCTCACTTCTAGAATGGTGGGTTACCTTTGCTAAACCCCAGATTCGAAATACACTCAAGATTTTTAGCGCTGAAAAAGCGGCTAAAATAAGGCGAACTAGGGAATTTTATTATGCTGTCCTTCGCGATCTTTACGATAATGCTCGTGGTGCCACCTTGAGAGTCGTCGACGTCCACAGTGTGAAGGCGAAACTTCTACTACTCAAACCTAGGCAAATGGATGGTGTCAGATTGGGTTCTCAGCCTCGTTCAATCTTACAGGATGAGTGGACCCCTCTCTATCATCTTCTCCGGCTTCACAAGCAATCTCAAAGGACGCGTTTTTCTACCATTCGTTCTCTATATGGGCGTGAGTGGTCCTCCCAATCTGGTATCATGCTTGAACTTTACCGGTACTCCTCCGAACTTCATACTGAAGTGGATTCAGACGGTCCACCGTCTGTTGATTTCAGCTCCTTCCTTGATAGTGTTGTTACGCCAGCTCTCCATCGCGATGATATACTTGATATTGTGGCTCGTTCCTCCCCCCCCCCCCCCCCCCCCGCACAAATCGCAGGCCCCGATGGCCTTCCCAAAGAATTTTATATTCAATTTTGGCCCCTGATAGGAGATACGATAACTTCCATGGTGAAAGAAGTATTCCACGGAGGCCTTCTCCCACCCAACTTTAAGGTTGCTAAAATTATCCCCCAAAAAGCCGGGAAGTTTGCGTGTGGATCAGATCCGCCCAATAACCCTCTTCAATTATGATTATAAAATAATGGCGCGAGCTGTATATAGCAGACTATCAATATTGTTGGCTACTATCATCGCGAGCCATCAAAGTTGTCTTCAGAATCGTCTTCTCCTGACTCCCGTTGCTGAATGTCGTGATTTAATTTCCATTGGTTCCACCATTCCCGTGCCAAGTGCTTTGCTTCTCATTGATTTTCACCAAGCGTTCGACCGCGTTAATCATGGATTCCTTATGCGATTATTGATGACTGTTGGTTTTCACGAAGCTGCAAGACGGCTGTTTAGCTCTATAATCACTGGTGTTCGAGTGTCCATTGACGTAAATGGCCGTCTTACTTCCCCCTTCGCGGTGTGTCGGGGCGTCCTTCAAGGGAGTCCATTATGTATGTCGCTCTACGTGCTTTTTCTGGAACCCTTATTGCGAACTATGGCTGCTCGTTTAGGTGGCTGGTCGCTGTTGGGAGAAACGTTTATCGTTCGTGCATATGCTGATGACGTTATGGTTCTTCTCCGTACCGATGATGATAGACCACTGCCGAAGGAAGTTTTGGATGCCTTTTGTCGTCTTACGGGAACGCGGGTTAATGACCAGAAATGTCGCTTACCCAGTTTGCGAGGATTTGACGCTGTTGAAATTCCATGGGCTTTGAAGGTCACCCGATATCGATCGTTGAGTGTTGTAATTGACAGTTGTCCGGTAAAGATGGCTACGATAACCTGGAAGTCCGCCACGCATAAGATTCAGGGAGCAATCATTGTACACGAGCGTCACTCCCTCTCACTTCTTCATAAGGTCCGGGCCACGGAAACGTGTGTGTTCAGTAAGTCTTATTTTATTGCACAAATGTTACTACTTTCTGCGATGATGTACCGCAAGTTGCAAAGTTTAACTGGCAGGTTTATCTGGCGCAACTTTATATTTCGCGTGCGTTATGGGGTCATGGCGCGCCCCCGTCTGCTGGGAGGTTTGGGCCTCCCTGACATTCGGATTAAGGCTTCTGCCTTATTCATCCGTTGCACCGTTTTAACATGTCAACGCCCCCCCAGTCACTTACAGCTCGCCTTTATGACTGTATCCGACCGGCGAGTTTAACACCTCCAGCATATATTGGTAGGATTAGTTATAAACTATGGCACGTTAAGGAATTTTTTCTTGAGGTCAGTTATTTAGGAGTAAATATCCTTTCTCAAGTGAATCTCTCCCCACAAATGCTGTTAAGCCGCTGGCCAATTCCTCATAGTATTCCCTCTGTGGAAGCCCTGTCGCCAGAAACGAATTGGAAGATTGTTTGGTCTAACGTTAGCCTCCCAATTTTCCCGATGGAAGTGGCGTCCTCGTTGTACCAAGTTGTTAGTGATATTGTACCTACCAACGTGCGACTTTGTCGTATTGGCCTCAATGTGACGGATCGTTGCAGTCGTTGTCATGAAACTGATACATTATATCATCGGTTGAGCTCCTGCGGTGATGACCATTGGAGATGGCTTCGCCGACAACTGGCTTTTCTCCTCAGGACGTCGAAGGCGGCTATCTCGGGAGAGATTCTCGTGTGTACCGATTCAACCTTCTTTCCCCAATCGAAGAACAATGCCATCATGTGGCTTGTTGGACATTATGTCCACTACGTGATGGTGAGTGGATATGACGCATATCCGTGTGCCTTTTCCCAATATATGGCCACAGTCCATTGGACATGGCTCAGGATGCCCCGTTATCGTGAACTTTTTTCTAATATGCTGTATCTTGTTTTTCATCGACAAGGTGTTGGACGAGTTGACATTCCCTCTTTTTTTGTTGCGGACACTCTTGTTTGGATTTAGATGAACCACGATGTGGAAGTGACTGAGGAAAGAAGGTGTGGGCACGTTAAATTAACGCCACATTCCTTCACATGTTTTTCTGATTTAACCCTTTTGTTTTTGTCGAAATGACTTCTTTTGTTTTATTTAATTAATTGCCTTCAGTAAGTGCTTTGGAGGGAAAAAACTGAAGATTTTTCGTTTTTGAAGGAATACACTGTCATTCGAGTGTACATTTCGGTGTGTTCCCTGTGTGCCAAAAAAAAAAAGTGGTTACCGTTGCTGCCTCTGGATCACGGGGTCCCAGGTTAGATTCCCGGCCGGGAAAAAAGAAAAAAACAATGACACTGTACAGTGGCACTTCAGACCGCGAATTTATCGATCTTAATATTAACATACATAAATTAACATGATACGAGCCCCCAACAGACTAGCTACAGTAAGGATGCAATACGTCGGCCGCTGGCCCTAACCGGCACCATCCGGAACACCTCGTGTTGCCTGTTCTCTGCCACCATCAGCGACCACTGTAATCGCCTGACGATGCGTAGTTCTGTCGTCTGTGTGAGCGGATGCTCACCTGGTTACTATTGTATAATGCATTTAAATATAAGTTCAGTTACTGTTATTAGACACTATCACAAATATTTTCTGAATGTTTTGAATGTCATTTTTCTTCTGCTCGTTGCGTTGTACTGCTACAGCCTTAGTTTAGCTTCATATTTGTCGCTACAAATATGTACTATCGCATTTCAAGATGACCGTCCCAATAACGCACACTCACGAAACCGTGTTACTTCCGTTTGAAATTCATACCGTAGCAGCTGATCAGCACGAGGCCCGTGAGCTGTCAGCATTGGAAGGCAAACAAGAAAACCCTCCTCGATAGGAGGAAGGCCCTCTTCCTGCAACGACAAATATATCTGCTCCCGTACCGAGCTTCGTCCCTAAGGTGAGCGGCCAGCTTTTCGCACGTGAACTATAATTCCTCCAATATATTTTTGATTCGACGATGGAGTCAGGTACAGTCAACAATTGCAAATGGTAAGTATTTATTCTTTACCGATAAATTTAAGCATAACACTTATTTAATTAATCTGTCTTACGATGTACTTTTTTGGCTTTCTCGTCTATATTTGCAACTATTTCGGAAATTTGTGGTAAGTTCCTATGGCACCAAACTGCTGAGGTCATCGATCCCTAGGCTTACACACTACTCGATCTAACTTAATCTAGCTGAAGCTAAGGGCAACACACACATCGATGCGCGAGGGACAACTCGAACCTCCGGCGGGGGAGCGGCGCGAACCGTGGCAAGGCGCCTCAAGACAGCGCGGCTGCAACTACTCAAATTTATACAGTCCATATCGTGTCTTCCAAATGCGGAATCTGACTATCGTGTGAGAAAGCATTTTCATTATAGCTCTATTAAAGTTACTTTGTACTTGCCAACCGACGAAAGAGAACACTGCTTTGTGGGGCGGCTGGTAGAAAATTTACTGTTGTATAAATGTTTGAATGTTGAAACACTTCCCGGCCGATTAACCATATGTGGGGCGGCTGATAGGAATATTTAATTGCTGTTATATAAAATGATTGTAGAATGTAGAAACACTTCATTTCCCTGCCGATTAACCATATGTGCGGCGGCGGGTGGAATTATTGTTGTTAAATGTTCCTATTATTTATGCTGTTGTTTACCGTTCTCAACACTGGCTCTCTAACTACAATATTGGCAACCAGAAAGTGATTAGCAAAACGTGAAGCCTGTAATTAGAATTCCTAGTGCCCACTTCATCTGAGAAATACACTTATAGCCACAGCTTATAGCTCTGAGGAATTAGGAGATTGTCTGGGACTTACAATCAAAAACGATCGTGAAAAAAAAAAACTCTCTCTATAATCTGATAGTCACAAATGAAAAAAAAAAAAAGAATCCACACAATCTAACTAACAGAGCAGTTCAGAGTCTAATGCGCTGATGCCACTATAACTGTCCAAATTAAATATTTAAATGAATGCTCGCCATAATTTGATGATAATGTTCATCAAACACCACGCTAAATAATGGTAGAATGTCTGTCCCGCGGCGGCACGTGAAAATACGACATACGCAAACTGAAGATATATCATTAAAGTCATCCCAGAATTAACACTTCTCTCGAAAATGATTTCATGGTTACGCGTATCCCGAGTAACTTAATACGGCATCCGAGGCTGTTTATAGCAATGATACCGACGCGACGCGACTCCCGACACAGATGGCGTGCTATTCAGCGTCTGGAGAGAACTGGGGCCTTACTCTCTCGCGCAGCGTTCTTATATATAAAGCCGCGGTGCGGACGGCCAAGGGAACGCCTGATCAAATCGGCTCTCACCACTAGCCGCTGGCCTAGTAATGCACCACATTAAATTATTCAGTAAATCATAGCTTCTTTTGCTGATGGCCGATGAAGATCTTAATTTAAATGTGCATTCAGCACACAGGTAAGTAATCATAATAAAAGTTTGACGTGGCTAAGTTAAATATTTTGGGGGAGAGAATTAATTTAATTACACTGCACGCAGTAGATGAGCTCTGAACTTGCCCTTTGGAGATACGCTATCGCTATAGTTTTATAGTTATTCAACTGAAACTTCTCACATCTTTATGGTTATAGCGGATCTCCATTTTACTTGAATATAAACATCCTACCCTTATTTATTAGCCTACTTAATCTATCTTGCTTCCTTAATTTTTAAGACAAAAACCAGAAAATTATGAATTTCAACTAAAATCTTAATTTGTGAGATCCAGAAGACTGTTTCTATTAAATAATTATGAAAAAGGAATCTAAATATAAATTTGTAAGTCTCTAGCTCTTTTCTGTTGCGCCAACGATTTTTACAGAAAAACGTCCAAATTTCGAAAATGGTTAAAGTTGTCAAACTGATATTCAACACATATTAGTTTAGTATTACTCCTGACATGCTAGAAACATTTTAGGTTATTTACATGATTTTTAAAGTATTGCGCAACCTTTATGACGTCAGAGCTAGTTACAGCGGACTGGCTGGCACAGAATGGAAAGACTGATGTGAATTTACTACGGCGTGAGTAGGCTGCTTCCCTACAGCTTGGCCACTTCTGGCGGCGCACCGACAGTTGTAACAGAGTGCGTGTCACGCAGATGGCAACTATGCAGAGTTCGTACGCTTCTCTGCAATTTACGTTTGGCCCAGTCAGATACAGACAACACGTGCTCATAACCGTCAAGTGCAATGAAATAATAATCGCATTGTAGTTGCAACTACAACGTACTGGGTAAACTTCTCTGTCCGTGCTATGTCATTTACCCTGTGGTAAGTACATCGAGAAAATTAAATAAAACCTCAGTCTCATAGGTCTCTGTGATTTGAAGGGAGCTCAGAAATTGCACTTTTATAATAATTACTCATTTTTGTTATTGGCAGTATTTTTCTATAGTAGACAAGAGAAGTTGGCCGTCAGCCCCAAAGTACCTACCGCTACACGCCTGTACCATTCGGGACACTTAGTGTTGCTTGTGGTCTATTTCAGATTGCTTCCAATCTGAGCGGTCTTACAGTTGTGATACTATAGTTGGGTCGTGGTCGTGTTGATTTCACCATGTATGCGAATGACTTGGATTAATAAGTGTTTGTCCTTATGAAATTTGATAAATGAAACACCAGGTTTGTTCGGCTCATTGCGTTGTATTACAACAGCCTTAAATAATTTAATATAGTTTGCTACAAATAAGCACCGCATCTGCAGATTACCGTCTCTGTAATGCACATTCACGAATCTGTCCGCTGGTCGGTACGAGTCGCGCGCGCCCGTGAGTTGAGTTGTCAGTAATGGGAGCTAAACAGTACAACACATCCCGCAACTAGGCAGTGGCCGAGCCCGTGACCCCTCTGCTCCTGAGTTTTACTCAGTTCACTGCCGAATTCATCAGCAGTGAAGTTTAAAATATTACTGTCTCGAAGTATTTGTTTGTTACTGAGCAGGAAAACTACGCTCTTAAGAAGCTCTTAACGTTAATGTTTTTTCGATACGGTTGTTAGCTATTAAATACATTTGTTATGAAACACGACCGAGAGCCGCAGTTCGGGCCGCAGGTTGACGATCACTTGTGTATAGTGAAATATCGTGCAATGTAATCGCTTTCTGACAACAATAAGCAATTTTCACCGATTGTGTGCGGCGGAACTACGTATACATCCGTTATTTATATGGCGCTACTAATCTATATCTCTACTCCGTAAACCAACTTACTATTTGTGGTGGAGGGTACTTCTGGCACCACCATATCCCCCCCCCCTTTCCCTTTTGTTCCCTTTTCCATTCGTGAATGACGAGTTGGAAGAATGATTGTCGGCAAATCTCCGTATGAACTCTTAGTTTCTCTGATTTTCTCGTCGCCGTCGTCGTTATTTTGCGAGACCTACGTGGAAGGAAGTAGTAAACTTCCCAACTCCCCCTGGAACATACTCACACGGAATTTCAACAGTTAATCTGTCCGTAAGGCCTAGCGACTCTCTTGTACAACTGCCAGTGGAGTTCGTTGAGTATCTGCGTTACACTCTACCGCGACTACACGATCCCCTAATGAAACGTACCGCTCTTGGTTGTGTGTGTGTTTCTTTCTCTCTCTCTCTCTCTCTCTCTCTCTCTCTCTCTCTCTCTCTCTCTCTCTCAAACTGACTTGGTAAGAGTCACAGACTAATTTCCCTGTTACGCGCTTCATTGCATGTCTGTATAAATCGTATGGTTTGTGCGACATGGTGGTACAATAATGACAGTGACTGTTCTATTTGTGACATAGCCGTCATTTTTCATGTTTTACATCGGCAATTCTTTCTGGGAATGTATCAACGCTTCAGCACCATTGTACTGAAATGGCAAGGCGCTTGAAAAATTTTCAGAGAAAAAAAAGCAAGGTGCGGTACAAAGCATCAGGAAACAAGACCAGACACAACAGTTCATGTCACCATAAGAGGCTTAGGGTAGGTAATGCAACATTTTTTTCTCGGCCAAATGCGGAACTTGTTGTGGAACATCGTGGAATATTCCCGCTTCAGCCCTTATAGTTTCATGACGCTGCGATAGGTTGCGGTGCTATACGAAGCATTCAAAATGGCATCTGTAACTGAGGTGAATTCCGAACAGAGAACTGTCATTGAGTTTCTTTTCGGGGAAAACCCGAACATCACAGATATTCGTAGGCGCTTGCAGAATATATATAGTGACCTGGCAGTGAACAAAAGCACGGCGATTCGTCGAGTGAGGCGTCTGTCATCATCGCAACAGGGCTACGCAAACCTGTGCGATCTCCCGCGTGCCGGCCGGCAGCTCACAGCTGTGACTCCTGCAGTGTTGGAACGTGCGGACACACTCAGATCACAAACAAACACTTCGTTGCACAGCTCGACGTCCCTGTTGGTAGTGCTGACACACGCCTCCACCAATTGCGGTGCTCGAGAGCTGTGTACCCAGTGGGCTCCTTGCCGCCTAACAGAAGACCATAAAGAGCAAAGGAATTGCTTGCGCCTTACGAGGACGGTGGTGATAATGATTATTGAACATCGTCACAGGCGATGAAACGTCGGTGTATCACTTCGAACCGGAAACAAAGCGGCAATACACGGAGTGAGGCCATACAACCTCTCCCCCCAAAGACTTCGTTCAAGGCTGCACACTGAGCCGGTGAAGTCATGTCGACGGTCTTCTGCGACTGTGAATGGGTTATTCTGTTTGATGTCTTCCCACACGGTGCAACAACCAACTCTGAAGTGTATTGTCCCACCCTCAGGAAACTCGAGAAACGACTTTAGCGTGTTCGTCGCCACAGGAATGCAAACGAACTACTTATTTCCGTGACAACGCAAGACCACACACGCGTCTCTGCACCCGAGAGGAGCCCACAAAAGTTCACTGGACTGTTCTTCCTCATCCATCTCACACCTTCCGACTTCCATCTGTTTGCCCAGTACGTGTGTTGTTGATGCAGCAAGACGTTGGCTCAGAGTGCTACCGTGCGAGCATACAAGCCCTTCCAGTAAGGTGGCGGATTGAATCGCATTGAACGGAGATTGTGTTAGAAATACGGTTTTGTAGCGAGAAGAGTGGGGAATAATTTGGCGTATTCAAAATCTAAATAAAAGCAACCTGCTTTCCGAAAAAATGTATTGCATTACCTATTGAACGCCCCTCGTATAACCCTGATCATTCGTGCTGAAACGAATCTGACTCCAAAGTCTTCTCATAATGAAAACGGACTAACGTATGCGGAAACTAGCTTTCACATTTTGTACTGTATTGCAGTGCCTGTGTTTTTACAGTGTACTCTGAAATGTCCTTCAGATTTGCATGTCTGAAGGACATTGTAGATTACATTGTAAAAACACAGGCACCGCAGTATAGAATTTCATACCGAGACAAGACCGCGACAACAATCAAAAGTCTCTTCCAGGGTGGGAATCGCAGCAATTGTGCAATTACAGGACGTAGACATACGGTGACATGTGGAAGTTTGGGTCGGTGCTGGCGGCGTGATCGGATGGTCGAGGCGGTTAAGGCGGCCTCTCGAGTAAAGAGGCAAATCCGCGATTGCGTTCCAGTCAAGCACTCCTACACTGTGCTGCTGGAGTCTCATCATACATTTCTTATATTTCACATTTTGATTTGCGGTGTCATACAGTAGTAGTAAAAGTACGAAGACGGTAGCTACTAATATTACAAAACAGAGCTCTCCGTTTGGAAAGTCGGTAAAATAAGGGCAATTATGTTTTCGTAAAAAACATCTTGCCCAGGCATGTCTCGGTTGTGGCAACTCCATAAGCTGGGTTTCAGAAAGAGAAACAGCAACAGAAGTAATTGTAAACTGGTGATTAGTAATGGAAAGAAGGCCAAAAAAATCCTTGGAAGAATGAAGCTTAAAATAAAGAGACAGACGAATAATCTACAACATCTAACTCCAACTGGAAGCAGTAAATGTGGAAGTTCGAGTAGGACAACCACGTGCTAATAAGGGATCCATCTTAACAATGTTGGTCACTTTGTATGTGGAAGAAACGGTGAAGGAAGTAGATAGAACTTGGGAACAGTTATAAAAGTGCAAGGGCAACAGATGTCAACGCTAAGGTTCGCAGGTCCGATGTGAGCAAGACACAAGAGCTATTGAAAGAAATGCACAGCACAGTTAGCAAATAATTTGACTTAGAGGTAAACAAAGGTAAGATGGAGATGAAGAAAAGCAGCAGAAAGAGAATAATTACTCATTTAATATTAATATAGGAAATGACACAGCAGAGGAAGAAGTAAGAAAACTATCTTAAAGCAAGGATAGATCGAGGAAAGAAGGTACCAGACGTACGAGGTGCTTTCAAAATTAAGTCACACATTTGTATCTTAGGCCAAGTAAATTTTATTGAGTGGACAACTATACGTCAAAGTGACAGATATATCACACTATTTTTCAACATATTCATGAAGTCTATAACACAACGGCCGGAACGACCTATCAATCATTCAGTTCCTCGATGACAAAAGAGGAGGAGATCAGTGTTTCGTCGACAACGAGGTCATTAGAGACGGAGCACAAGGTCGCATGAGGGAAGGATGGGGAAGGAAATCGGCCGTGCCCTTTCAATGGAACCATCCCGGCATTTGGTTCAAATGGCTCTGAGCACTATGGGACTTAACATCTATGGTCATCAGTCCCCTAGAACTTAGAACTACTTAAACCTAACTAACCTAAGGACAGCACACAACACCCAGCCATCACGAGGCAGAGAAAATCCCTGACCCCGCCGGGAATCGAACCCGGGACCCCGGGCGTGGGAAGCGAGAACGCTACCGCACGACCACGAGATGCGGGCTCCCGGCATTTGCCTGAAGCGATTTAGGGAAATCACGGAAAACTTAAATCAGGATGACCGAATGCGGGTTTGAATCTCGTCCTCCCGGATGCAAGTCCGGTGTGCTAACCACTGCGTCACTTCGCTCGGTCCTCGACAACAGAAATCCGCTTCTTGGTCACTGCTGTGTGAACTTCCTCATAGCTGGAAATGATGTTCTTTCAATTTGCCGAAAAGATGTACATGGAATGGTGCAAGAAGTTGACTTGCCGACTAACATCACCAGCAGCTGTGCGGCCTTGGTCAAATTGTCACTGCGGCCGGACGCGACATTGCATGTGGTCCGTATACCGCCACAATTTCACGGTCTGAGTGCAATTTGCAAGTTTTGCCTACAAAAATTGCTCTACCTCGCGTTCTTCGGCTTTGGCGCACGTTCCGCAGCACAACTCTCTGCAGAGAACCACACCATGTACCCTGTTCTCAAAATGCACCACCCTCGTTGCCCAATGGTCTCAGCGTGTGATGACGAGGGTAAATTAATTTCTAAAGTCTCTACGTACGTTCGTATACACAAAGTATTCTTCAATAAAAGACTCAACAGCTACCAGACATTTAAATGAAATTTAGGAACAAGTTTCTAAAACTTAACGTCTGTACGGAAGTGAAACACATACCATCGAAAACGACAGAAAAAGATACGAAGCCTTCGGAATTTAGTGATACCGAAGAAGGTTAAAAATTAAATGGACGGATAAAGTACGGGACAAGTAAATTCAAACAAAACACATGAGAAAATTCGATGGATACCCATACCAGAAGGAGCGACAGGTTAGTGAAACATCCGCAGTAGTGATCTTGACACTGGCAGGAGCAGCAGGAAGGAAGAACAGTAGGAGCGGTCCAAGGCAAGGAAATGAGAGCACAGTACAGATGGCTGTTGGTGCAGTAATGCCGTAGAGAAAAAGATGGAGGACAACATCAAATGACTTCAGAAATGATTGTATAACTCACTTTTTCGTAATTTTCGCTGCGTGCTGTTATAACATTCGTATTTTTAAAGCGTGTCAAAGTTCACGGATTTCTATCCACTGACACGTTTTACGGGTGCCATAAGACGCTTTTAACAATGAGTGTTGTCGACAGCTGATCCCAAGTTGATTCCGTAATTCTAGATTTGCAGAAGGCTATTGACACCGATCCTCAAAGGCGTCTTCTAATCAAATTGAATCTATATAAACGATGTAGGAAACAAAACGAGCAGCCCTCTTAGATTGTCTGCAGATGATACTGTCTTTACCGTCTAATAAACTCATTATAAGATCAGTACGAATTGCAGAATTAAGCTTCTTCATCTCCCAGTACCTACTGCAACCTACATCCTTCTGAATCTGCTTAGTGTAATCATCTCTTGGTCTCCCTCTACGAGTTTCAACCTCCGCGCTGCCTTCCAATACTAAATTGGTGATCCCTTGATGCCTCAGAATATGTCCTACTAACCGATCCCTTCTTCCAGTCAAGTTGTGCCACAAATCTCTCTTCTCCCCAATTCTAGTCAATACCTCCTCATTAGTTACGTGATCTACCCATCTAAACTTTAGGATTCTTCTGCAGCACCACATTTCGAAAGCTTCTATTCTCTTTTTGTCTAAACTATTTATCGTCCACGTTTCACTTCCATACATGGCTACACTCCATACAAATACTTTCATAAAAGACTTCCTGACACTTAAATCTATACTCGATGTTAACAAATTTCTCTTCTTCAGAAACGCTTTCCTTGCCATTGCCAGTCTACATTTTATATCCTCTCTACTTCGACCATACCTACTCCGAACTTTTCTTTTCTTTCCTTTACTGTTTGCTCAATATACAGATAGAATAACATCGGGGATAGGCTAAAACCCCGTCTCACTCCCTTCCCAACCACTGCTTCCCTTTCATGCCCCTCGACTTATAACTGCCATCTGGTTACTGTACAAATTCTACACAGCCTTTCGCTCCCTGTATTTTACGCCTGCCTCCTTCAGAATTTGAAAAAGAGTATTCCAGTCAACATTGTCAAAAGCTTTCTCTAAGTCTGCAAATGCTAGAAACATAGGTTTGCCTTTCCTTAATCTATTTTCTAAGATAAGTCGTACGGTCAGTATTGCCTTACGTTGCCAACATTTCTACGGAATCCAAACTGATCTTCCCCGAGGTCGACTTCTACCAGTTTTTCCATTCGTCTGTAAAGAATTCGTGTTAGTATTTTGCAGCCGTGGCTTATTAAACTGATAGTTCGGTAATTTTCACATCTGTCAACACCTGCTTTCTTTGGGATTGGAATTATTATATTCTTCTTGAAGTCTGAGGGTATTTCGCCTGCCTCATACATCTTACCCACCAGATGGTAGAGTTTTGTCAGGGCTGGCTCTCCCAAGACTATCAGTAGTTCAAATGGAATGTTGTATACTCCCGAGGCCTTGTTTCGACTTAGGTCTTTCAGTGCTCTATCAAACTCTTCGCGCAGTATCGTATCTCCCATTTCATCTTCATCTACATCCTCTTCCATTTCCATAATATTGTCCTCAAGTACATCGCCCTTGTATAGACCCTCTATATACTCCTTCCACCTTTCTGCTTTCAGTTCTTTGCTTAAAACTGGGTTTCCATCTGAGCTCTTTATGTTCATACAAGTGGTTCTCTTATCTCCAAAGGTCTCTTTAATTTTCCTGTAGGCAGTATCTATCTTACCCCTAGTGAGATGAGCCTCTACATCCTTACATTTGTCCTCTAGCCATCCCTGCTTAGCCATTTTGCACTTCCTGTCGATCTCATTTTTGAGACGTTTGTATTCCTTTTTGCCTGCTTCATTTACTGTATTTTTATATTTTCTCCTTTCATCAATTAAATTCAATATTTCTTCTGCTACCCAAGGATTTCTACTAGCCCTCGTCTTTTTACCTACTTGATCCTCTGCTGCCTTCACTACTTCATCCCTCAAAGCTACCAATTCTTCTTCTACTGTATTTCTTCCCCCCACTCCTGTCAATTGTTCCCTCATGCTCTCCCTGAAACTCTGTACAACTTCTGGTTCTTTCAGTTTATCCAGGTCCCATCTCCTTAAATTCCCACCTTTTTGCAGTTTCTTCAGTTTTAATCTACAGTTCATAACCAATAGATTGTGGACAGAGTCCGCATCTGCCCCTGGAAATGTCTTACAATTTAAAACCTGGTTCCTAAATCTCTGTCTTACCATTATATAATCTATCTGATACCTTGTAGTATCTCCAGGATTCTTGAACCAAGTGTTAGCTATGATTAAGTTATGCTCTGTGCAAACTTCTACCAGACGCCTTCCTCTTTCATTTATTACCCCCAATCCATACTCACCTACTATGTTTCCTTCTCCCCCTTCTCCTACTATCGAATTCCAGTCACCCATGACTATTAAATTTTCGCCTCCCTTCACTACTTGAATAATTTCTTTTATCTCATCATACATTTCATCAATTTCTTATCATCTGCAGAGTTAGTTGGCATATAAACTTGTACTACTGTAGTAGGCATGGGCTTCGTGTCTATCTTGGCCACAATAATGCGTTCACCATGCTGTTTGTAGTAGCTTACCCGCATTCCTATTTTCCTATTCATTATTAAACCTACTCCTGCATTACCCCTATTTGATTTTGTGTGTATAACCCTGTAGTCACCTGACCAGAAGTCTTGTTCCTCCTGCCACCAAACTTCACTAATTCCCACTATATCTAACTTCAACCTATCCATTTCCCTTTTTAAATTTTCTAACCTACCTGCCCGATTAAGGGACCTGGCATTCCACACTCCGACCCGTAGAACGCCAGTTTTCTTTCTCCTGATAACGTCCTCTTGAGTAGTCCCCGCCCGGAGATCCGAATGGGGGACTATTTTACCTCCGGAATATTTTACCCAAGAGGACGCCATCATCATTTAACCATACAGTAAAGCTACATGCCCCTGGGAAAAATTACGGCTGTAGTTCCCCCTTGCTTTCAGCCGTTCGCAGTACCAGCACAGCAAGGCTGTTTTGGTTAGTGTTACAAGGCCAGATCAGTCAATCATCCAGACTGTTGCCCCTGCAACTACTGAAAAGGCTGCTGCCCCTCTTCAGGAACCACACGTTTGTCTGGCCTCTCTACAGATACCCCTCCATTGTGGTTGCTATCTGTACGATGAGGCACCCAAGCCTCCCCACCAACAGCAAGGTCCATGGTTCATTGGAACCATCACAAAGAAAACGTTTTGGGAGGGCGAACGAACGACTGCGTTTTACTGAATGAATTCTTGTAAGGTGCATCAGATCTGCTACAAACACTGCCTACTTTATGGTTGTCCATCCACTTCTGCAGTACTGCTGCGGTGTATGGGATCCATACCAGATGAGATTGACGGTGGACATTGGAAAAATTCAAATGATGGCATCTCATTTTGCATTATCGTGAAATAGGCGAGAGAGTGTAACAGATATGACAAGCGAGTTGAGGCGGAAACCATTAAATGGTTCAAATGACTGAGCACTATGGGACTTAACATCTGAGGTCATCAGTCCCCTAAAACTTAGAGCTACTTAAACCTAACTAACCTAAGGATATCACAGACGTCCATGCCCGAGGCAGGACCCGAACCTGCGACCGTAGCGGTCTTTCGGTTCCAGACTGAAGCGCCTAGAACCGCTGGGCCACACCGGCCGGCAAACCATTAAAACGAAGGCGTTTTTCGTTGCGGTAAGATATTTTCACGAAATTTTAGCCACCATCTTTCTCCTTCGAATGTAGGGAAAAAAACCATGGTAATAAAATAAGATAAATCAGAGCTAGCGTGGAAAAATTTAAGTGTTCTTTTTCGCACGAGATATCAAGAGACTGGAACACACGAGGAAGAGTCTGAAAATGGTTCTATGGACCCTCTAGCATGCATTTATGTACGAATGGCGGAGTAGTCACAGATGTAGATGCGGCTGGGAAACATCCATTGCGCCTTCCTCTTTCAGACAAAAATGGTTCAATGGCTCTGAGCACTATGGGACTCAACTGCTGTGGTCATTAGTCCCCTAGAACTTAGAACTACTTAAACCTAACTAACCTAAGGACATCACACACACCCTTGCCCGAGGCAGGATTCGAACCTGCGACCGTAGCAGCAGCGCGGCTGCGGTCTGAAGCGCCTAGAACCGCACGGCCACCGCGGCCGGCTCTTTCAGACAGATACAGAGAACTGTTTTCTTGTAGAGGCTATGCCAGTTGGAGGAGATGTTGGGATGTAGTCCCTATCATCCTCTTCCGCTGTGTAGATCTAGATAAACAGAAACCACAACTGTATTTCACGCTTCCTTTACGTCAGCCAGATAAATGGAAGCCACAACCGCCTCATGACATGATACGCTCGAAGGTCAGTGACCATGCTGTGGTATATCATATCATTGTGACAGAGGAAAAATGTGACGAGTTTCTATAACGGCTTCCTAGTAAGACAGTGACACAGAGCTGAAAAACGACGTAACCCTGTGAAACGGTATGACACTGACAGGAAGTGAGTGAAGTCGGGAGAACAATGAAATTAGAAACTTAACATAATAGTACCGTTTAAATCACAAAATCTTTGTTTAACCAGTAGAAACAATTATTAGTGTTCGATCTGTAAATATAATAATGCTCAACTCTTCGTAACGCGGCTAGCAACAATACAGCACACAGAACACTACAACGTAAAGAGGAGTGACGCAAGAAGATTCGTATCACAACAGCCATTATCAGCAGTTCTATAGGAAGCTTACAGGACCTTGAATGGGAATACGAAAAAGGAATTCACGCTAATGAAACATAGATCAGTTTTAGTTTTGGCGAGGACTATAGCGAACTTCAACGTCGGATGGAGGAACTTAACTAACCAAGTTTGAAAGCAGGCTTGCAAATCGGTTACAGCTGTAATACGTATATATAATCAACATATGGCGAAGAAAATAGTGCAGATCACCAATGACATATAACCATTTCTTAAGCTTTTGTAGGATAGAGTGGATGGAGAGGAAAAAATAAACAGAAGAGTAAAAGTGGCCTGGAGTGCTTTAGACAGGTTCAATAGTGTTTTCAAAACTAAGCTTCTGCCGTGTCTGAACAGGAAAGCTTATTATCAGTATGTATTACCAGTTCTGACTTACAGCTGAGAGTTGCGGTGACGGGGGCAGGGGGGAGGGGGGAGGGAAAAGTGAGCTGTTAGTCCAAAGAAAAACAATGATGTAAGTACTTCTGATTGCAATGAAAATGATGTGGATATGGCTGAGATTTGTATCCAGGACAATGGGTAGCAGATGGACGAAAGAAGTTGTTTGCTGTATTCCAAAGGGTAAGGAATGAGCGAGACCGCCATTCAATGCAAGGCGGGCCGATGTTGCAAAATATCCTGGAAGGAGAGTGATGCATGTCGCTAAAGAGAGTCATGCATGGGAAAGTCTAGAAGAGGATGTCGAATGTATGATGACGACGAAGACGAACACTGGAGAAAGTTTGAAGATTAAATTTGTTACCGCAGAATAAACAGAGAAGTTTGCTTGTCTTGATTACTGTAAAGCCCTAGACTGCAAGCTGCTGAACTGACGTGTGCCGCTTTCGGCATCAGCTTCAAAATGACCTAATTAACTTCTACATTAAATACATTCGCAATTGCGAATATGGACTGCCATCAGCTGTGTAATGGAATGACGACAATGAAAATCATTGCCGGGCCGGGACTCGAAGCCGGATTTCCCGCTTATTGCAAGCGATCGCCCTACTATTTGGCTGTGCTGCTCGCGACCAGACCCTAATTTCCGTATGTCATCTACCACGTCTCCACAACCTGTACTCGTACATCCATTATGTATATTCCTGTACAGGGGAGACATTTTACTTGAAAGTCGGTTGCCCGGTGTCGGCGGATAAATACGATATTGCAGTACCTGTGTTATTCCGATTTAGGATGCTATGTTCCTTCGGACATGCATGCGTGTATTGTAATTCTGTATAACACAGGCACTCCCATATAGTAAAGTACTTCTGGTTTTGTTAAATGTAGCATAAAACTGTTGATAGGAAAAAGTACTGGCATTCAGGCTGCCCCCATTTCCAAAATAAATACAAAATTAATTTTGAAATGTGATTACGTTCTTTTTCTGGATCTGGCAAGGAATGATACTACTCTCAACTACTATAGACACATGGTTCAGCACCCATAAGAAAGGCAAAGTCTTGAAATAAAAGAGTTTCACAAAACCGAAGTTACAACATTACAACAAAAATGTATAGAGTCGTTATTCGACTACTTTTTCAACTCATTGCACGAGCGTTCCTTAGAAGAGAAAGTCTGTTACTGCCGGCTGGAAAGTCAGTGCTGTTAAAAGCCTTCCGCTGCGGTGTCGTGCAAAAGACATATGTCATTTTCCTGTCTTAGTCCGGTCATATCCTGATTTTGCAGCGTAGAGAACACTGACGCTATAAGTTGTGGCAAATGACAATTTGTACCAGATCGGGAATGGAACCTGCATTTCCTGCTTTTCGCGGCCTTTCGCCTAACGTATTAGGCTCTTTTAGGACGTCTCCAGGCCTGACTCAAACTTGCATTGTCACTAATGTGTCCACCTATGATTTGCGAACTCTGCAGCCAGAAGTTATCACATGGGGTACGTGTGAATAACACCAATGGGGAAACGGACCCGGCTTACCCTGTCACCATGGTGAATACAGTGAGGTGACGATAGTAATGGGATGCCTCCCAATATCGTATCGGACCACATTTTGCCGGCGTAGTGCAGCCGCTCGACTTGCCATTGACTCAACATGTTGTTGGAAGCCCCCTGCAGAAAAACTGAACCATGCTTCTCCTAAAGTCATCCATAACTGCGAAAGTGTTACCAGTGCAGGATTATGTTCGGGGTGGTCAAACCATTCACTCGAATTGTCCAGAATCTTCTTCAAACCAACCGCGAACTGTGGCCCGATGACTTCGTGCGTTTTTTTTTTGTTTTTTTTTTGTTTTGTTTTAGGGCGCAACACTGCTATGGTCATTAGCGCCCGGTCCGTGACTTAGGAAACAATAAAAACCGAAAATGGAAACCAGCAGAAATGGGAACGAAACTCAAAAAATTGGAGAAACTAAAAGCAGAAGGAAGGCTTAAAAATCCACTACAGAAAGGGGTTGGTGGTCCCCAAAAAAAGCTTCAAATGACTGACGTCATTTCACTGGCACTAATAAACTCGAGAACGCGATCGGCCGAGCGCGTGTCATCTGCTAAAATTGACGATATATCAGGCGACAGCTGTAGACGGGCGCGTAACGGAGTAAAATAGGGGCACTCAATTAAAAGGTGTCTTACCGTCCACAGCTGAGAGCAGTGGGGACAGAGTGGGGGAGGATCGCCGCTTAAAAGATGTCGATGGCTAAAAAGACAGTGCCCTATCCGGAGTCTAGTTAAAATTACCTCCTCCCGACGACGCGTTCGGGAGGAAGAGGTCCAAGCACAAGGAAGAGCTTTCACGTCCCGCAATTTATTATGGGGAAGTGTCGACCAACGTGCGTGCCATAAAAGAACAACTCGACGACATAAAACGCTCCGTAGATCGGTGAAGGGAATCGATTGAATAGCTGGCCGAAGAAGAGAGACTGCAGCCTTGGCCGCTATATCGGCCGCTTCACTTTCACAGATACCAACGTGTCCCGGGAGCCAGAGGAACGCCACCGAGACTTCCCCCCCAGGTGGAGCAAGCGCAGACAGTCCTGAATCCGGTGGACCAGGGGGTGGACAGGGTAAAGAGCTTGGAGACTGAGGAGACAGCTGAGAGAATCTGAGCAGATAACATACTGTATCCGCTGATGGCGGCGGATGTAGTGGACAGCCTGGAGAACAGCGTAAAGCTCCGCAGTATAAACCAAACACTGGTCGGGAAGCCGAAATTGATTTGGGGTGTCGCCAACAATATAGGCACTCCCTACACCTAACGATGTTTTCGAGTCATCAGTGTAAATAAATGTGGCTTCCTTCATTTGTGCACATAGAGCAGCAAATGCCCGACGATAAACAAGTGAAGGGGTACCATCCTTGGGAATTTGACAAAGGTCACGGAGCAGGCAGATCCGGGGACGGAGCCAAGGCGGTGCTGTACCCCAAGTTGTCAAGAAGGTTTTAGGAAAGCGAAAGGAAAGAGAATGGAGCAGTTGACAGAAGCGGACTCCCGGTGGTAGTAGGGGGGAGGGGCGGCCGGCATACCCTACATCAAAGGAGGCGTCGAAAAAAAAATGTCATGGGCTGGATTAGCAGGCATGGAAGACAGATGGCTAGCGTAACGACTCAGAAGGACTGCTCGCCGATTGGACAGCGGAGGTTCAGCAGTCTCAGCATAAAGGCTTTCCACAGGGCTGGTGTAAAAAGCTCCAGACACTAAACGTAATCCACGGTGGTGGATAGAGTCGAGACGACGAAGAATAGACGGCCGAGCAGAGGAGTAAACTATGCTTCCATAGTCCAATTTCGAGCGCACTAAGGCGCGATAGAGGCGGAGAAGGACCACTCGGTCCGCTCCCCAGGAGGTACCATTCAGGACACGGAGGGTGTTGAGGGATCGCAGACAGCGAGCCGAAAGATAGGAAACGTGGGAGGACTAGCACAGTTTTCTGTCAAACATAAGACCCAAGAATTTAGCGACGTCCGAAAACGGAAGGTTGACAGGTCCTAGATGTTAGGAAGGCGGAAGAAACTCCGTACGACGCCAAAAATGAACACAAACGGTCTTACTGGGAGAAAAGCGGAAGCCTGTTTCGATGCTCCAAGAGTGGAGGCGATCGAGACAGCCTTGAAGACGTCGTTCAAGAAGGCTGGTCCATTGAGAGCTGTAGTAGATCGCAAAATCGTCCACAAAGAGGGAGCCTGAGACATCGGGAAGGAGACAGTCCATAATTGGATTTATGGCAATGGCAAACAGTACCACACTTAGCACAGAGCCCTGGGGTACCCCGTTTTCTTGGGAGAAAGTACGGGAGAGAGTAGTGTTCACCCGCACTCTAAATGTGCGCTCTGCCATAAATTCGCGAAGAAATAGTGGCAGCCGACCTCGAAAGCCCCAAGAGAACAGTGTGCGGAGGATGCCTGTCCTCCAACAAGTACCGTATGCTCTCTCCAGATCAAAAAATATTGCTACTGTTTGGCGTTTCCTGAGAAAATTGTTCATGATATAAGTGGAGAGAGCAACAAGATGGTCAGCTGCAGAACGGAAACCGCATTGGGCAGGTGTTAAAAGACTGCGGGACTCCAGCCACCAAGCTAAACGGCAATTCACCATACGCTCCAAAACCTTACATACACTACTCGTGAGAGAAATGGGGCGATAGCTAGAGTGGAGATGTTTGTCCTTTCCAGCTTTCGGAACAGGAACGACGATAGCTTCCCGCCATCGTCTGGGAAAAGTACTGTCGGTCCAAATTCGATTTTAAATGCGAAGGAGGTAACGTAGATTATGGGTTGATAAATGCAGCAACATTTGGATGTGGATACCATCCGGTCCTGGGGCGGAGGAGCGAGAAGGAGAGAGTGCATGTTGGAGTTCCCGCACGGAGAAAACAGTATTATAGCTTTCGCGATTTTGAGAGATGAAAGCAAGAGGTTGCACTTCCGCTGCACGTTTCTCCGGGAGAAACGCTGGCGGGTAATTTGAAGAGCTCGAAATCTCAGCAAAGTGTTTACCCAAGGAGTTAGAAATTGCGACGGGATCCACTAACGTATCACGCGCGACAGTGAGCCCAGAGACCGGGGAGAAACTAATCGCGCCAGATAACCGTCAAATTCGACTCCAAACTTCCGAGGAGGGAATGAAGTTGTTAAATGAGCTAGTAAAGAATTTCCAGCTCGCCTTCTTGCCATCGCGGATGACGCGACGGCATCGCGCACGGAACTGCTTATAGCGGATACAGTTGGCCAAAGTAGGATGGTGGCGGAAAACGCGAAGAGCACGTCGCCGCTCACGTATTGCATCACGGCATGCCTCGTTCCACCAAGGAACTGGGGGGCGCCGGGGCAATTCGGAGGTGCGTGGTATTGAACGTTCCGCAACTGTAAGAATAACGTCGGTAAGATGTGTGACCTCATCGTCGACGCGAGGAAAGTGACGGTCATCGAATGTCGCTAGAGACGAAAGAAGTGTCCAATCGGCTTGGGCAAACTTCCAGCGTCGTGGGCGCATATATGGCAGTTGAGGCTGCAGTCTAAGGACACATGGAAAGTGGTCACTCTAGTGTGTATCATCAAGGGCGACCCTTCGAAGCGCCGAGCTAGCGGAACAGTACCGACCGAAAGGTCCAAATGAGAGAAATTTGTCTTGGAGGCAGACCAAGATGTAGGGACCCCAGTGTTGAGGCAAACTAGATCCGCTTGGTGGAAGACGTCTAGCAATAGTGAGCCACGTGGACAAGGATGTGGAGATCCCCAAAGCGGGTGGTGGGCATTGAAGTCCCCAACCAGCAAATAGGGTGGTGGAAGCTGACCAAGAAGATGAAGGAGATCAGCTCGTGCCATTGGTGTGGACGATGGAATGTATACAGTACAAAGAGAAAAGGTATATTCAGAAAGGGAAAGACAGACAGCGACAGCTTGGAAGGAGATGGTTAAGGGGATTGGGTGATAATGGAGAGTATCATGGAGAAGAATCATGAGTCCACCATGGGCTGGAGTGCCTTCAACAGAGGGGAGATCAAATCAGACAGACTGAAAATGGGGGACAACAAAGCGGTCATGGGGACGCAGCTTTATTTCCTGAAGACAAAAGATCGTAAGAGGATCGACAATTCATCCCGACTGGCTCGAATGCCGCGGATATTCCAGTGGATAATGGACATAGGGTAAACAGAAAATGGAGGAATGTGACCAAGGTTGCCGTCAACTCAACGACTGCTCAGAGCTTGCAACCAACAGCATGGAATGGCATTCAGCCGAAGGCAGAAGATCCTGATCCATAGGTTGTTCAGGAGCAGCTCCTGCCATCTGCGATCGGCCGGTTGATCGGCCGCCAGCAGTGCGCCTCAGCGACACAGAAGACGGCCGAGGGCGATTTCCGCCAGGTGGTGCTGTAGATGGGACACGCCTTGGCGGGAAGGAGATGAACTGGGCTTCTTATTAGCCTTCTTGGAAATATGATGTTTAGATGAAGGAGGAACCGATGGTTGTGAAGTTTGGGTACATAAAAAATCTTCACGAGTATGCTCTTTTTTCGAAGTCTTGGTGTCTGACTTTTGGGCTCGAGATTTAGCAGAACCCAATGAAGGCTGAGCCATAGAGTGGGCAGGCGAAAGTGGTGAGGTTGAACGGGCGATCTTTGCGCTGGCCGATCTGACGACCGTGGTACTAAAGGTGAGGTCGCAAGTCTGCGTGGCCGCCTCCTTTGTTGGCCGAGGACAAGCAAGGACAGTGCTGTATTTTCCTGTCTGAGGCACGGTGGGCTGTCGACTGGCGAATAATTTTCGAGCAGCAAAGGTCGACACCTTTTCCTTCACTCTGATTTCCTGGATGAGCTTTTCGTCTTTAAAAATGGGGCAATCTCGAGTGGAAGCAGCGTGGTCACCCATACAGTTGATGCAGCGAGGGGATGGAGGTGGACAAGCACCCTCATGAGCATCCTTGCCACACGTAACACATTTGGCCAGATTGGAACAGGACTGGCTGGTATGATTGAACCGCTGACACCGATAGCAACGCGTAGTGTTTGGGACGTAAGGGCGAACGGAAATTATCTCAGCCTGCTTTGATTTTCGATGGGAGTTGAACTTTGTCAAATGTCAAGAAGACAGTGCGGGTTGGAATGATGTTCGTGTCAACCCTTTTCATAACTATGTACAGCCGTTACGCCCTGGTCAGACAGGTAGTGCTGAATTTCTTTGTCAGACAATCCATCGAGGGAGCGTGTATAAACGACTCCACGCGAGGAATTTAAAGTGCGGTGCGCTTCAACCCGGACAGGGAAGGTGTGGAGCAGTGAAGTACGCAGCAATTTTTGTGCCTGGAATGCACTGACTGTTTCTAACAACAAGGTGCCATTCCGTAATCTGGAACAAGACTTTACAGGACCTGCAATTGCGTCGACACCTTTCTGAATAATGAAAGGGTTGACCGTGGAGAAGTCGTGACATTCGTCAGACCGAGAAACAACAAGGAACTGTGGCAACGATGGAAGAACTGTGTGGCTGAGACTCAGTGAACTTACACTTGTGTGCGGACATAGTGGAAGGTGAGGAAACCATTGCGGAAGAATCTCCCACGATTACCGGCGTCTCCGATGGCGCGCTCCTCCGTTGTGGGGGCCCTCTCTGAGGACACTCCCGCCTTAGGTGATTGTTAACACCTCACGTCACACCTCCCGACAAACGGACGGAGGGACCAATCGGCACTTTCGGAAGGTATCAGCTCGGGTAATCACCCCTCCCTGGGCCTGGCCGTTACCAGGGGGTACATACGTGTCCTACCTGTCTACCCGGGGCGGGGAATTACGCGTTACCCCGTCACCGGCTACGAATAGAAATGCGTGGGCCGGCCTTCAGACACGCACAGGGAGGAAAAAAGAGAAAGGGAAAGGAAAGAAGAGGGGTCTCAAACGCCGCAGCGGAGAAGAGGGCAAAGAAAAGAGGTAAGGAAAAGAGAAGGACAGAAGAAGGACGAAGACTTGCAAGCGGAGAAAGGAAAGAATTTGTTACTGTTTCGAGCATCTGTCTCCGGACGAAGGCACAAACCATACTCCCAGAGGGGGAGACAGGGAAGGAAAGAACCAGAGGTGAGGGGGGGGGCGAAGATGGGGGTTGGGGAAGGATGCAGAAAGGGAAGGTATGCAGCCCGGAAAGGAAGGAAGGCCACATTAGCTCGGGGTCCCATGCTCGCTACGCACTTATCCACAAAAGAGTTGTGGACCCCCTGGGGGGGGGGGGGGGGGGGGGACTTGGTTCGTTGTTATCCACGAAAAGTCCACTGTTGTTTGGGAACATTACGTCCACGAATGGCTGCTAATGGTCTCCAAGTAGCCGAACATCCAGAGGACACAGCTCATTGCATGTAAACACAGTCCACACCATAATGGAACCACCACCAGCTTGCACAGTGCCTTGTTCACAACTTGGGTCCATGGCTTCGTGGGGTCTGCGCCACTCTTGAACCCTACCAGCAGCTCTTACCAACTGCGGTTGGGACTCGTCTGACCAGGTCACAGTTTTCCAGTTGTCTAGGGTCCAACTAATATGGCCCCAAACCCAGGAGAGGTGCAGCAGCGATGTCGCGCCGTTAGCAAAGGCACTCGCGTCGGTCATCTATTACCGCCAAATTTCACCGTACTGTCCTAAAGGATACGCTCGTCGTACGCCCTACGTTAGTTTCTGTGCTTATTTCTCGCTGTATTGCATGTCTGTTAGCGCTGACAACTCTGCACAAATGCCACTGCTATCTATCGTTAAGAGAAGGCCGTAGACCACTGCGTTGTCTGTTGTGAGAGGAAATGCCTGAAATTTGGTATTCACGCCACACTCTTGAAACTGTGGATCGCGAAATATTGAATTCCCAACGATTTTCGGAATGGAATGTCCCACGTGTCTAGCTCCAACTACCGATTCCACGTTCAAAGTCTGTTGATCACCACTGTGTAACCATAATCACGTCGGAAACATTTTCACTTTTTTCCATGTGTGTGAGGTAAGCCACAGTAATCCACAGGCTACTGGTGAGTTAAGCTGTACCGTCTGCAAACTGCAAACTGCAAACTGAGCTTGGACGACGTGGGCCACGATGGGCAAGTCGTTAACATAAAGGATCAAAAGGGTTGGGGACAGAGTGAGCTCTGCAAGACACGTTCCTGTAGACATCTAACAATGGAGCGATGCCAATTGATGTGACCCACTATCTGCCAGTGTTGGAGAAAACTGCCAATAATCCGAAGACAGTAGTTGGGCATGGTTTGTAGATCTTGCTGTTTGACCTAGAGATTATCAGTCCACACACGGTAACAAGTTTTTTCTGTGTCTAAAAAGATGGCCGCTGTGTAATTCGAGACATTCATATAACATGCGACGTACTCCATTTCTCGCATTAGTTGAAGTTCAGCTGAAAGCAAAGACTGTAATGCAAATTAGTCTGGCGTAATGATATCTTCATCACGAATAAATGGTCTCATGTGGCGCAAATTGAGGCGTTCCAGAAACTTTGATAAAGTAGAAAGTAGGCTGATAGGATGGTAGTTGGGCAACGGCCGTGCCACAGTGGATACACCGGTTCCCGTGAGATCACCGAAGTTAAGCGCTGTCGGGCGTGGTCGGCACTTGGATGTGTGACCATCCAGGCCGCCATGCGCTGTTGCCATTTAAAGAAGAAGCCGGCCGGTGTGGCCGAGCGGTTCTAGGCGCTTCAATCTGGAACCGCGCGACCGCTACGGTCGCAGGTTCGAACCCTGCCTCGGGCATGGATGTGTGTGATGTCCTTAGGTTAGTTAGGTTTAAGTAGTTCTAAGTTCTAGGGGACTGATGACCTCAGCAGTTAAGTCCCATAGTACTCAGAGCCATCTGAACCATTTTTTTATGGTAGTTAATGGGTAGACTAAGGTTTATGTCAGGTTTCGGGATCGGGGCGACTCGGGCGACCTTACACCCCCCGCCCCCCCCCGCCCCCCCCCCCACAAAATAGCCCATCCTCATAGAACTATTATAAATCTTTGTGAACTGCATAAAGGGCTTGCATGGAAAATGTTTTAGATGTTCATTCGTAAATCATCTGTTTCAGGGTTGGAGTGAATTCCTAGGTGATGAATTAAAGTCTTCACCTCAGATGGTGTGGTCAGCAGTAGCTCATGTTGTGGAAGAGCATCTCATATTCTGAGCTGTGTGACACATCCCCCCCCCCCCCCCAGTCAGTGTTGACAAAGTTTTCTACGGTATTTTGGGGTTCATAGGCCTCGACGAAAATTTCGCCCTTGCACAGTGGCACGTATATCAGTCCTTGCGGGTCCTGGAGCGGCCGTTTCGGCGGCCGAGGTTGGCGAAGGTGTCTGACCAGACTCCAGTGGTCGCGCATCTACACTCCTGGAAATTGAAATAAGAACACCGTGAATTCATTGTCCCAGGAAGGGGAAACTTTATTGACACATTCCTGGGATCAGATACATCACATGATCACACTGACAGAACCACAGGCACATAGACACAGGCAACAGAGCATGCACAATGTCGGCACCAGTACAGTGTATATCCACCTTTCGCAGCAATGCAGGCTGCTATTCTCCCATGGAGACGATCGTAGAGATGCTGGATGTAGTCCTGTGGAACGGCTTGCCATGCCATTTCCACCTGGCGCCTCAGTTGGACCAGCATTCGTGCTGGACGTGCAGACCGCGTGAGACGACGCTTCATCCAGTCCCATACATGCTCAATAGGGGACAGATCCGGAGATCTTGCTGGCCAGGGTAGTTGACTTACACCTTCTAGAGCACGTTGGGTGGCACGGGATACATGCGGACGTGCATTGTCCTGTTGGAACAGCAAGTTCCCTTGCCGGTCTAGGAATGGTAGAACGATGGGTTCGATGACGGTTTGGATGTACCGTGCACTATTCAGTGTCCCCTCGACGATCACCAGTGGTGTACGGCCAATGTAGGAGATCGCTCCCCACACCATGATGCCGGGTGTTGGCCCTGTGTGCATCGGTCGTATGCAGTCCTGATTGTGGCGCTCACCTGCACGGCGCCAAACACGCATACGACCATCATTGGCACCAAGGCAGAAGCGACTCTCATCGCTGAAGACGACACGTCTCCATTCGTCCCTCCATTCACGCCTGTCGCGACACCACTGGAGGCGGGCTGCACGATGTTGGGGCGTGAGCGGAAGACGGCCTAACGGTGTGCGGGACCGTAGCCCAGCTTCATGGAGACGGTTGCGAATGGTCCTCGCCGATACCCCAGGAGCAACAGTGTCCCTAATTTGCTGGGAAGTGGCGGTGCGGTCCCCTACGGCACTGCGTAGAATCCTACGGTCTTGGCGTGCATCCGTGCATCGCTGCGGTCCGGTCCCAGGTCGACGGGCACGTGCACCTTCCACCGACCACTGGCGACAACATCGATGTACTGTGGAGACCTCACGCCCCACGTGTTGAGCAATTCGGCGGTACGTCCACCCGGCCTCCCGCATGCCCACTATACGCCCTCGCTCAAAGTCCGTCAACTGGATATACGGTTCACGTCCACGCTGTCGCGGCATGCTACCAGTGTTAAAGACTGCTATGGAGCTCCGTATGCCACGGTAAACTGGCTGACACTGACGGTGGCGGTGCACAAATGCTGCGCAGCTAGCGCCATTCGACGGCCAACACCGCGGTTCCTGGTGTGTCCGCTGTGCCGTGCGTGTGATCATTGCTTGTACAGCCCTCTCGCAGTGTCCGGAGCAAGTATGGTGGGTCTGACACACCGGTGTCAATGTGTTCTTTTTTCCATTTCCAGGAGTGTAGATGGCAAAGGAGGCCATTTTGTCTCCCGACATTTCCTCGCGATGTTCTACAGCTCGACGGTGGAGTTCCCTGGAGACCATCTTCATCTCCCTACGGTCATCCAGATGCCGACATCGTTGCCAGCGCCCTGTTCTTGAGGTATTTCAATTCATCATGCAGCAGTTGCGAGAACGTAATTTGTTGGGAGACCTGGTGCATCACGGTGAAAGAAGCCTGACAGAAGAAAGGCTTAATCTTCCCCGTCAAACTTCAAATGGCTTGGTCAGTAGCCGACACGTCGTCAATGGGGCGGATGTTGTTGTTGAGCCACCACACAGTAGTGGCAGACGATGAAGTAGGCAAGCAGTCCAGGGCCTCAGACAGTATGCCAAGCACGGGATAGTGGTCAGAAGTAAGGTCGTTGACCGTATGTAACTGAAGATCTAGTCGCAGATTCTTGAGCATTACAATATTCAAATTACCCAGGATATGGGTTGGAGTTGCTGGAACGTGCACCCCCGCACGCGCTCCAATCCGTTCGCTTGTGCATCGCATATTCGACTGACTTTTCACACCAAACACGTGGGTACAAATTAAAGCTTCGCCAACGCACTGCCCTTTTGTACCTTGTATATGCGATACCACTGCCATCTGTATATGTGAATATCGTTTTTCAATGACTTGTCAGCTCAGTGTACAATGAATTAAAATTGCTAAACTGAAACGGAGTAAAGGGGATGAAATCAATAAAGTTTAAATGAAATGAAACAATGCCAATTAAAACCGCCCAAAACTGCTGAACCTGAAATGAATCTTCTTCTTCCTCCTTCCTTTTGCTGTGCCTCTATAGGGTCAGCATTGTCATTTAGAGAATGTTAGTGACTGTTATCGGCCGGATGGCCTTCCCGACGCCAAAACTCCCTCCAGGACGCAATTTGTGTACCCCACCTATGTATGTCTCGAGTTAATCTCATGTTCAAATTTCAGAACGTTTTCTAAATGTTTGCTTAGCCCGGAACGTAGGTTTTAGCTCGAGGTTTATCTAGATGGATGTGGGAAACCGCCTACAAACCACATCCAGGCTGGCCAGCTCGCCAGTCCTCCTCGTTAATTTGCTAGGCGTATTCGCTGTGAGACAGGCTCACCTCCCCGAATCGAGGAAGCGGCGCGTTAACGCGCTAGGCTATTCAGGCAGATTATGTACAGTAATGGATATATCATGAAAAATCAAATTTGTGTCTGAACGGGACCCTAATCCGAATCTCTTGCTTCAAGAAATCAGTTGTTTACGCTACTTTTTTGACTCTGTAGTCCCATGACCGACTACAGATAGGGAGAAATAGTGCGCTGCCACAATCCTTTAAAAACCGAAGTTATTTTCTACTCAGGGAGTGTTATCAGTTAGATCGTTAGGACGTCAACTTCTTGTCGCTATTCGCCACCCTCGAATACGCTCCGACTAAGTCTGTTTCCTCGCTTGGAGTGCTGCTCTCAACGTTTGTACTTTACAGTGCTGTTAGTGATTGCTGCGTCTGTTAGCTCTCATTCCACCAACTCAGAAACTGACTTCTGTTGTGCCAACAGTATAATCCTTTGCTTTTTTTAATGTTCAGCATTAGCCTTCACTGTAACAGTTTAGCCTCAGTGCAATAAAATTGTGTTATTCAGATCCTCGAGTCTACTGCTAGGAGTATCCTTATCGAGTCCCAAAATCGGCACCTCTCGCGAGTGCCCTGTGACAATGTTGACCGCTGATCTACGCAATGGCAAGCCATCACTGGAAATTTGTCTTTCTGTATTTGCTCTTAATCCGTAACCCCCTTATTCCCTCGACACGACGCGATCACGCACCATCTTCTCCTAAGTATAAGACAAACAATCAACAATATTGAGATCTGGTGACTATGGTGGCAGGAGAGATGCGACAATTCACGCTGGTGCTCACAAAACCACGAAAGCATTGTACCATGGGTCCGACATCAACAGCCACATAATCCCTTGCAGTAATGCGATCTTGCCGAGTAACCGTGGGGACCAAGGAATACTATGATATGGGTGCCCAAATCATCACCAAACCCCCGCCACGTTTCACTCTTGGAACGTAAACTCTGCCAAAAGTTGGGAACAATGTGAAACAAGACTCATCTGCTTCCCTTGCTCCACAGTGCAGGTTTTACGGCTTCGGCACCGCGTTTGCCTGCTACAGGCACTTGCGTCACTGATCGGCGGTTTTTTGGAATTTCAACTCGCCCTGCAACTCCCTGCTTGTGAAGCTCCCTCCGTGTTCACACTTTCGTCCACGTTGTGACTTACTTTGCGGTCACAATCTTCGATACGGCGCCTCTTAATACACCAAACACTTCAGCTGCCTCGGTTACCGAAGCACCAGCAGTTTTCCCTTGTTCGAATTCACGTGGTTCCGACATGATGCACTCACCATTACACAAGACCCTGTTGTGTCCACAACTGAGACTTGCAACGTAGTGAGGACATGGCAGGGGTGCCGTTTGTGATCACGACAGCGCAACCTGCAGGCTTGGCTACCATCTGCATTTGTGTTCAAGCGCACATTTCTCGCGGTGTTTTCATATTTTTGTCCTGTAATTTTCTTCTAGATTGATACTTCCTAAAACCGTAATTACATCGTTCGAAAGCTAAGGTCTTACTACTTCAAAAACTAAAAACTTGGTACAGTATTACGTAATAAATTCTGGAAGCAGTCTCTCTATTTTGTGTACTCTCTAGGAAAGTGATGTTTCTGTTCATTGTCATGGCCATATTCCCCAATCGTAGCGTTCTTCTCCCTCGATTGCAAAATACGCAAAACTGTTAAGAATCCACGAGTGGCTATTATTTTTTACCGCGGGGAATAAGCGCCAGCTTGGGTGAATAAGGTCGTTTAATATCCAAGTAGTTACTGGAATTCTATTAATCTTCGTTAGGTTTCTTTCTTTTCCAGTCCTGTATAATTTTGCTGCCGCAAATTAGTTTGCCTCCCAGGCTTTCAACTGTCCTGCATTGTCCACGGTAAGTGGTGGTCCTTACGTTCATCGTATGCAACTTGACTGGTTTCAGTCTTATCGATTACGATATTATACCATGTTGTAATGATATCTGGCCGAGCGGTTCTAGGCGCTACAGTCTGGAACCGCGCGACCGCGACGGTCACGGGTTCGAATCCTGCCTCGGGCATGGATGTGTGTGATGTCCTTAGGTTAGTTAGGTTTAAGTATTTATAAGTTCTAGGGGACTGATGACCTCAGAAGTTAAGTCCCATAGTGCTCAGAGCCATTTGAACCATTTGTAATGATATCTATTTTTGGGTTGTTAATGTTTACCCGGATGTTCTTCCAGTTCTTGACAAGATATTTCTTCTCAATCTGATTTGAACTTTTTTTCTTTTCTGAGATATTCGAAAATCTTTCCGGTGTTGAGGTTTTGTGGTCCTTCAGGAAGCTTAAGTCAAGATAATAGGACTGCACATATTCAGGTTGTGGGCTTACCCTTCACACATCCGATGGAACAGTATTCCCTGTATGACTTAGGCTGCTCCATAACACTTTCCTGTTTTCAAGAACATCCTGTACTACTCGCGAATAGTAATACCATCTCGTGGCAGACACAAGGGCAAGTTTTTCTGAATAATGCTATGCAACACCTTTGATCTCTGTGGCTAATTTGAAAAGAAAGAAGAAACACCTGAAAAACGTGCCAAAAAGACACGGGCTTTGCGATTAAGAGGTTGCCGTAGGCATAATAACGTTGAAATGGTGCGCATAACAATGGCTGTATTTTGCATTTAAGAAGTTGTCTGTAATTAATTTCTATACCCCATTTGACTTGCCACTCGTAACGTTTGCACTGTCGTAGCTCTGAGCTATTACTTTTGCTCGGTCACATGTCAATTAAGGATACAATTTCTTCTAGAATATACTCTGATATAGTATGAGCATTCTGACTATCTGGATTAACAAAGTTCCAAAATCTTTCAACAGATTTTCCCTGAACAATATAACGCAAAACAATAACCAAATGAAATTCCCAAGAAAGTTCTGTGGTTTCATCCGCGATTATTGGTACGTTTTGTTTCTTTACGAACCTCATCATGGTATACTTTCAACGCGCATTCGAGTAGTTTCTTCTGAACAGCCCTAAAAATTACTTTGAACACTGCTGCTTGACTGAGATGAACCTGGAGATCTTTATCCATTTACGCATAAAGGGGACCACACCGTGGTTCAGGTCAAAAACACCGATTTTCGCTATTTTTCATATTTCGATAGATTAAGGTTTTATTTAAGTACTCTCAAAAGGATTTAGCTGAAAAATTTTTCGATTATCTAAAGAACATTTTCCTACCACGTGTGTTTATGTGCCACACCCACTTTTCTGCATGTATTTTAGATCTTTATATCCTCTACATTAGAAATTGTCGGTATTCTTTTGTTTCTGCTGTTTGTAAACAACACGCGTTCAAACACGCGGTTACTTTTGTTAAAGTGTGATTGCTAGTAGTTGTTATACTTACATTTGCAGTGCTTGTTTACGTGTGTTTTGTTGTGTTTATTGAAGATAACGAAACGTAAAGGCATTTTCAAGAAACGACAATTTAGAGGAAACAAGTTTAGAAATCTTTCCGTACAAGAGGTTACGTCGCCTTGCAACGATGTTTCTAATTGTAATTTTTCAACCAGTGCATCATCAAAGAAGCTCTCACCAAAATGGGATGAGAAGTTCCGCCTTATGCAAGACACCTTTGTTATGTTTCACCCATACATGTTTCAGCACTTTCGTGCTATCGTCAAGGGATTCAATTTTTATTTTTAACTGTAAAATTGTTGTTATATATTAACATTTGTGCTGTTTACAACATTATGTAGATGTTGCACTTATAATTTAATTGGGGAAAAGTGAGTGTAAGCATTAGCTAACATACCTTACATGATGTTATTGTCCATTTATTTTGGTAGCTATTCTGCTACACAATATACAACATGACATCTGCAAACAGCAAAACGTAATTTGTTTTTCTGTTTGT
This sequence comes from Schistocerca piceifrons, assembly GCF_021461385.2. Lineage (NCBI taxonomy): Eukaryota > Metazoa > Arthropoda > Insecta > Orthoptera > Acrididae > Schistocerca > Schistocerca piceifrons. The sequence goes on from NC_060149.1 coordinate 12,481,492, forward strand.
TATGCATTTACGTACGAAAGTATGATTGTATCGCGTTTTCTGTCCGTAACTTACAGTTTTGAAGTTGTGGTGTGTTCTCCTGTGTTGTTGGCAAAGTAAATAGGCTTACTCCTTAGCCTATGGTCGCGTGGTAATGCACTTTGTCTGATTACTCAAAACATAGGCGGAGTTTTCGCTGCCATTACGTGTTGTTGTGGCTGTGTGGTGTTCATTTGTTTCGTGGCGTGTTTTGCTGAGTGAGGCGCGCGAGTTTGAATTGTATTTGGCGCCAGTGGTGTGTGGTTTGTGTGGGTTTGCGTATGTGTGTTGAGTACTGGAGCAGAGAGAGAGAGAGAGAGAGAGAGAGAGAGAGAGAGAGAGAGAGGTAGAGAGAGGGAGGGAGGGAGGGAGGGAGGGAAAGGTAGAAAGATTTTTTTTTCCATGAGTAGTTTTGGTGTGTGGTGTGGGTGTTATTTGTATAGTTCTTCTATTGTGGCGAAAAGGGTTTTGTTGCACAGTGATGTGTATTCATTGAGTACTATCTTTCCTAGGGCTATTGATTTTTGGATATGGTAGTTTTCTTCGATAGTTAATTTTTGGTATAGGCTGCTGCTAGTTTTTAGGTTGTGAAGGTCAGTTTCAATGTTTGTTGGGTGGTGATTGTGTGCTATCAGGTGGTCTGCAAATTTTGAATGTGTGCTATTGCTTTTCAGTGCTCTGAGGTGTTCTGTATACCTGGTTCTGAAGTTCCTACATGTTTGGCCCACATATACAGATTGACAGCAGTTGCAAGTAAGTTGGTAAATACCGGACTGGCTGTATTTGTCAGTGTTGGTGATATTTCTTCCAAGTCTGCTTTGTATTGTGTTGTTGGTCCTGTATGCTGTGTTGAGTCCTTGTTTCTTTAGTACATTACCCACCATGTGTGTGACTGTTGTTGTCCCACTACTAAAAATACACACGCAAACCCGCACAAACCACACACCACTGACGCCAAATACAATTCAAACTCGCGCGCCTCACCCAACAAAACACGCCACGAAACAAATAAACACCACACAGCCACAACAACACGTAATGGCAGCGAAAACTCCGCCAATGTTTTGAGTAATCAGAAAAAGTGCACTGCCACGCGACCATAGGCTAAGAAGTAAGCCTGTTTACTTCGCCAACAACACAAGAGAATGCACCACAACTTCAAAACTGTAAGTTACAGACAGAAAACGCGATACAGACTTATTTCCGTTCGTAAATGCATAACAAACATAAAAATAAATTACGTTTTGCTGTTTGCAGGTGTCAAGTTGTATATTGTGTAGCAGAATAGCTACCAAAATAAATGGACAATAACATTATATAAGGTATGTTAGCTAATGCTTACACCCAGTTTTCGGCAACTAAGTTATAAATGCAACTACTACATAATGTTGTAAACAACACAAATGTTAATATGTAACAACGACTTTAAAATTAAAAATAAGAATTGAACCCACTGACGATAGCACAGAAGTGCTGTAACATATATGGGTGAAACAAAAAAAAAAAGTGTCTTGCGTAAGGGGGAACTTCTCATCCACTATTATAAATTTGAGAATATTATGTGATGTAATTTCTAAATTTGTACAATGTAGACAGTGTGGTGAGCCACAGATTGTGAAAATTTGTGAGAGTGCCAGTAGGAGAAAAGGCCTAGCAATTTCTATGGATTTAATTGCACTAAATGCTCAGCTGTGATTTCATTTATAAGTTCTTCAAAAACAGATGCAAGTGACCCTTATGAAATCAATACTGGACTAGTTTATGCCTTACGATCCATTGGCAAGGGCATGGCTGCAGGGAGAACATTTTGTTCAGTGATGAACTTACACCAACCACCAAATAAATTTGAAAAACTGGCTGCTAGGAAAGCAGTTGAGGAAATGATGGATGTTCAGATATTGCAGTTGCACTTGATGGAAGTTGACAGAAAAGAGGACACACTTCTCTGAATGGAGTAGTGACTGCCACGAGTCTAGACACGGGTAAAGTGTTAGATGTGGAGATAATGTCTGAATATTGAAAATGTTGTAAAGTCAGTGAACATAAAGAACACAAATGTGTGGCTAATTTTAGAGGAACAAGAGGTGGTATGGAAGTTCATGGAGTACGACAAATATTTCATCGCTATGTAGAAACAAGAGGCGTACAGTACACCAAATATTTGGGCGATGGTGACAATAAGGCATACATCAATGTGGTGAACTCTAAGCCATATGGAGATGCCATTATTAGTAAAATAGGATGTGTAGGCTATGTTCAAAAACGTTTGGGAACAAGCCTGAGAGTAAAAAAATTAGAAGATGGAAAATTGTTGACCGGACAGGGTTGGTTAACTAGAACTGAAATACGAACTTGTGGGCCATATTCTGCCATAAATCCTCTGCTGATAAGCCATGTCATGGACTGTGTCCATCACGAGAAAATTCGTGGTGGAAATACAATAGGGCTCAGGCAACTGGAGAACCTTATTCTCACCAGCATTCTCTTCCTGCTGCTCTTATTACAGCAATTAAACCTATTTTCAGAGATTTGGCTCATCCTGACCTTCTAAGGAAATGTCTGCATGGGCAGATACAGAACCCAAATGAATGTTTCAACAGCATAATTTGGAACCGCCTCCCTAAAACTGTATTTTTCCCGGGTTCGATTCCCGGCGGGGTCAGGGATTTTCTCTGCCTCGTGATGACTGGGTGTTGTGTGATGTCCTTAGGTTAGTTAGGTTTAAGTAGTTCTAAGTTCTAGGGGACTGATGACCATAGATGTTAAGTCCCATAGTGCTCAGAGCCATTTGAACCATTTTTTTTAAAACTGTATTTGTAGGCATGCATACAATGAAACTAGGAGTTCGTGATGCTGTCATTACATTCAGTCGTGGTAATACTGGAAAGTGTTGGGTACTGGAAAAGCTGGGAATTAATCCTGGTGAAAATATGATCACTGGGCTGCAACATTGCGATAAAATGAGGATAGCCAATGCAGACAGGTCTGCATCTAATATGGCCAAGAAGGCAAGACAAACATCGAGGAAGGTTAAAAATAACTTGGAAGACCTGCTAGAGGCCAAAGAAGGGCCATCATATGCAGCAGGACAGTTTTAATCAGCTGTAAGTAACAAATTTCAAAAGTTTTTTCTTTAAAGTCAATCTCCCGCAAACTAAAATTTTCAGTACATATGCCCAATTATATCGCTGTTCCGGAAGAACAATGACGCAACTGGAAAATTCACCAGATCGAGGTTTTGCACCAATCATCTCAGAAAAAGGTAGCGCATGCTGTGAAAGATCGTCGGAACTGTAGTTATATATAGTTCCGCCAGAGGGTAGTTGCGCCTGTGTGGAAATATCGATTGTCGTCACTTGGGTTGTGAAGAACATTGTCGTAATTGTCAGCTGCGTGTTTCAGTTTGGTGAGTGTAGTAACGTATCCAGTGAAATAATGACACAAGTTATGAATACTGCGTCTAATTCAAGTGAAAAACCAGTCGTCCATAAGGAAAAAACTCCCATTAAAAAGCCTAAAAAAAGAATTCGAAATGTTAGCAACTGGGGCAGAGTAAAAGCCAAAACGTTAAGAAACAGTGGGAAAAGTTAAACATCACGCACGGGTAAAATTGTCAAGGCTCGAAAAAATGGGTGCTCTGTGTACTGATAAATGTATCCAAAGAAAGTAACAAGACTACAGATGTCAGCTGTTCACGAATTACTGGGCACTGGGATCACTACACAGACTACGGGATTTTCTGAATACAAGCACTGAAACGCTCGTTCTCAAATAGTCATATTGCTGCCCAAGAACCTAGAAAGCCGAATTGAGTTTTCTACTTGGTGAAAGATGAGCAGAAGATTCGTGTGTGCAGAACATTTCTGATAAGCTCTTTGGGAATAGCCGAAAGGCAAATCTCTACTGTTACCGAAGCGAAAAGGGATGATTGGGATGGCTCCTGCGGACACAACGGGCGACATGGAAAACACCGTAAGACTGCTCCAGGAATCTTTGAGTCAGTTAGGAATCACAAACTCAGTTCGCCATATTGAGAGTCACCGTGTGAGAAGTGACACAACAAGACTATTCATCGATGGGCGCTTATCCATCGCAGAAATGCACAGAAATTACTCTTCTGGGCGATCTTCCGCTAACCTGCCAGCTGCGAATTATGACGCCTACGCGCATATATTCAATACCGAATTTACTATCGGATATTTTGTTTCAAAGAAGGATTAGTGCGACCAATATAAAGCTTACAAAAACGGTACAGATGAAGAAAAGGCAAAGCTACAAGAAGCATTTCAAGAACATCAGGAAGAAAAAGAATTGAGTCGCATAGAAAAAACCTTAGGTATGGAGTTGGCTCAAAATAAGAAGATACAACTAGCTGTTTATGATTTACAAGCTGTCTTACCGGTACCAGTGGGACAAACATCTGCCTTTTTCTACAAGTCTAAGCTCAACTGTTACAGTTTCACAGTAAGTGTCCATACATACACTTTTCACTATCTATTATTACTCTTCAAGTCTGTTCTACTTATTTGTTGTTTGTTGCAGGTCACTGAGATTGGAAACAACAAAACTACCTGTTTTTATGGCACCAGGGCATTGGAAACCGAGGTGTGGTAGAAATAGCAACTTGTGTCTTACAATATCTTCAAGAGTTATCCAAGAACCTTCTTGGGACGGACGTCGTATTTTACTGTGACAGTTGTGGAGGGCAACAGATGGACAAGTAAGTACCATAAACTCAGGCTGTTATTCGCAGGAATCATGTGACAAAACGATTCTGTTGTAAAAATCACATTGATTAAAATGTTCATTCTCTTCTATTTCAGATACATGACTGCCACGTATTTGTATGCAGTACAAATAATGGATATTCGGTTCATTACGCGCAAGTATTTGATTGGTGGTCACACCCAGAAAGAGGGGGACGCAATTCACAGCATCATTGAGAGAGCAGTTGAAAGTGCTAAGAAGTCAAGGCCATGAAACTTCCTGACAGATTAAAACTGTGTGCCGGACCGAGACTCGAACTCGGGACCTTTGCCTTTCGCGGGCAAGTGCTCTACCAAGCACGACTCACGCCCCGTTCTCACAGCTTTACTTCCGCCAGTAAAGCTGTGAGAACGGGGCGTGAGTCGTGCTTGGGTACCTCAGTTGGTAGAGCACTTGCCCGGGAAAGGCAAAGGTCCCGAGTTCGAGTCTCGGTCCGGCACACAGTTTTAATCTGCCAGGAAGTCTCATAAGCGCACACTCCGCTGCAGAGCGAAAATCTCATTCTGGAGTCAGGGCCAATTTATGTTCCCGATCAATACATATCATTCATCCGAAATGCAAAAAAGAAGGGAAATCCGCTACACCTTAGAGAAATAGGCTTTTCAGATTTCAATGATATTAAAGCTTTGCATGATGACATGGCTCCTTACGTGGCCTAGGACGTTGACGAGACTATTTTCAAAGTGTCCGAAATTAAATTATTTCCATGTGAAAAGGGAAGTGATGTGTTTCAGTATAAGAATAGCTACAAACAGTCAGAGTGGGGACAAGTTCAGTTCAAAGGGAGAAAGAGGCGTTTAAAAGGGAATGTAGCTGGGGGTAATTTGGATCTGAAACCTGCTTATATTACAAAAATGACCCTCTCAGGAAATAAAATTCAAGATTTAAACAATTTGGTTAACAGCAACATCATTCCTAAATATTACAAGGCCTTCTATGATTCTCTTTCCACATAAATATAATTTGTTGCTTTTATGTAATTTGGAAATTCTTTATTTCACTTCGTATGTTATTTTATGTCGATTTAAGATTCAAATAATAAAAATGATAGTAAAACAATGAAAGTTTAAGAGTGAACAAAAAATTATGATTTAGAGATATATTTCTTTTGTTCCCCACACACCTTCTTTAGTCGTATTTGTTAATTTCGATAACGAAGTCGGAAGAACAATGACACATTTACTTAAAGGGTTGCAAGGGGGTGAATAGGATGCTGTTTGAAAGAAATAATTTTGGTATTTTGTACAGAACACTTAGTGTCACAATTAGGCCAATTTTCAATTCCATAGATAATTTTACTGTTGTTTTATGAAGTTTTTAAAAAATGTCATTTGATTTTCTGCCTCTCCAGTAAACTATTCATATTGACAATTATGTCATTCTTCTTCTGGAACGGCGATATCAGAAACTATCATAGATAAATGAATGAAATTTTCAGAGACTCTGCATAACATAAAAAGCCACATCTGGTACTACATTCATTAATATTCCCCCATCAGGAAGTTCACAAAAAATATTTTCTGCAGAAAAAACTTAATATTGTTTGTTAATAAATTTTAAAAAGTATTTCTTAAAAACTATAAAATGGATAAAGTAGATTTTAGTTCAGTTGACTATTTGCATCATGTAACATACAGTAAAAATATTAAGGTCCTGCATCAAATAGTTTTTTTCAGAAATAAGTCAAATACTTGCATAAATTAACATGGGTTAGATAGGCAGGGTGTGGTCCCCGTAAACTGAATTAGCTCACGAAAAACATTTTGAGAGCCTTCAGATGCATCGTGGCCCCTGACAGCCAGTTCCAAAGCGCCACAGCACCCAATACAGTTTACAGTTAAATAGAGTATATACCTGTTTTTTCTACTTGTTTGTTGTGGCTGTACATTGCATGTGTATATTGAGAACCAAATTTCAACTGAACGTTCGTTTTGCCAAGAGATGAAAGACTCAGAACATTATTCATGTGTCGCTTTGATATTTCATGTACTTTCACTTTATACCATATATGCCAAATACCAGTTATTCCGGTCTTACACCAATGAATGTGTCTCCCCAAACAACACAAAAGGCAAACAAAAAACAGCATAGTTTTTTTCACATCCACAGATACATTGCTTCTTTTGGTAAATTTCCGCATTTGGACTTACGCACCGATTTTTTGTTTGCTCCTGCACATTCGGGTTTTGGAGTTGCCTTACTAATATTTTTTTTCACCGAGAGTCCTGTCGCTAAATGACGTTTTTAATAATTAACTTAGTTTATTCATATTTGTAACTTTCTCAGTAAACTGAATTTTCACGTAAGACAACATTCTGCACACAGCTACACTGTTTTAATTACCTTTCCTCACAGTGAACTACAATGTGTTTGGACAGAACTGTAGTTCACGAACGTGACGAACGTAAACAGGAATGACACACTGTTGTTTCCATAACAGGTGCTCCACACGTGATGAATACGTCATTTTTTTGTTCTGTACCAACAGCCCTTCTGTTGTGAAATATACAGATACTGAAATAATGCGACTTACTTTCAGAATCTAATGGTATAATTATATTCAAATGATATATAGCCATTCAGATTAATCTGAGTTTCCGAATGCATTAGCATTAAACTGCAGAAAGACTAACACTGGACTATAGGAAGTTTAAACCCGAATGTGTTCTAACATGGTCCCTAGATGGCAGAATCGTGCTTCCGTAGGTTCTAGAGAGCCTGTAGTAGGTTCTACACTTCACTGCTCTCTGACGGGTGGATCGTAAAGCTCTGAGTGAAAGAAACCTCGGCTCTTCCCCTCACCGTAAAAATCCTGCACAGTAGATACCGACAGCCTAGCTTCACAGTGCTTATGAGAGCATACGGTGACAGTCAAGAGTTAGGTACAAGCTTCAGATAACTACCGCGAGAGCGCGCGGCGTAACACGTCTCTTCAAAAATCAGAGAACATAATTCGTATAGATTTCTCTTTTTTGTCTCACACAAGTGGTGTCACGGCACAGGGGCACTACCCCAGAAGCCGCCCCTGATTATGACCTTCTGAAAGAGCTTTTAAACTTTTCTACGATCCTTCCAGGTGGTGTTTGTTGACTTTCGTATATTCAGTGAGGTTCCACGGCCAGCGAACTGTTCCATAATGCGGCGCCATTAACCGCCATCAGGGTGTGATCTGTCTGTGGCGGTATACGTAATATACGCGATTGGTACATACCAAACCACGCTCACTTCTTATCACAGCACACACTCTTGGCCTAACGCGAGTAATTGTCTTCAGTGTATTGTCTGAATTTAACTCATTGAAAGGAAATGAAGTCAGTCGGATGAAAATAAGTGAAGATGCAATGGCAAGACATGACACTGACAAGAAATGAAATCAGCGAAAACCGTCCTGAAATACCGAAAAAATGGTTCACATGGCTCTGAGCACTATAGGACTTAACATCTTAGTAGCAAAGAGGCTGAAAGTGCAAGGGGGTTGAGTGGCGGCAGAGGGCGCTCGTAGTCCAGACCCCCACACGACCACTACCGTCGTCTGACGGAAACTTTACATTCCGTTGTCAACTTCGCGACGCCGGTGGGGTGGTATGATAACAAAAATTGCAGTATAACAACAGTAACTGCGTATGCAATTTGTTTCCTTTTTTCATTTCTTCGTTTGTAGTTAGACTTCACATGTGTACTGGGTATGTCTCGGGACGACTTTAGCGAGCTTTGTCCACCCCAAAGCAGACAGGACATTCCAGCACAGGGACCATCCAGACCCCCTCCCCCCTTTAAGCTTATGAGGTGGAGAAAGTGCCCAGGCGCAGACACGGGCGACTGCCACGAAGCCCTGAGCCCTATGTACAAGGAGCCGGGTTGCGCTGACGAATTGGCCGAATACAAAACGAAAGTTTTACTGCTCTGGATGTCCGCAAAACGTTTCTGTGGTGGAACGAGGATCTTAAACAGCACAGGCAGCTTTTTGAGCCATTTATAAGAGGAAATTTCTTGGAGAGATATAGTTCTTGGAAACTTTCTAAAATACACCTGCAGTCTCTGAAAATAATGATTACATCGTTCAGCCACCTTTCGGTGACAAAAATAAGACGTTAGGACTGGCCGGAACATTTGAGAAGAGGAGGATCACTACAATTGATTGGGATGGCCTGATTTTGCTCTGCTTATTGTGGGAGTACAGCAGCAACAGCTTAATTTTTCTTGGGCAGGACGCTAAATTTAAGTTTCTGACTGGCAGTTGCTACTTGAGACACGAAAGACTTTCGCAGAATAGAGAGACTCTGTACTCTTTCGACACTTCAGAGTGCTTTCATTTCAGACACTTTAGTTTTAAATAAGCAGTTTTAGATAAGCGGGTAAGTAATTTTGATTCTAGACTTGAGTCAGGACGCTTCAGGCGGAGACTTGGCCTAGCAGACTTACGGTTCAGGTCTCGTTCAAGGACGATGCAACCAACTGCAGCCAAACAGTCGCACTTGAAGAGTCACTGGCGCCACCCGCACCCAGCACATTCACACTTCAATGATGGCGAGGCAGACGTACAGTATAGGTCGCAATGAATTTAGTAACGTTCGATTATTTCACGATTAGGTTCGACTTGCCCGCTAGGGGATTCACAGTTACACAATAACTTCACTTCTATTTCGAGCAAGACAATCACTATCGTCGAGTAACGGATTTTGGTCAGTTTTAATATGTAAGGAAGCCGAATTTACCATCACATACTTCCCCATCCCATATTTTGACAACCACAACTCGGTCAAAATTTGTTTCTTCGTTGTATTATTAATGCTTGTTACATTCGGAGTAAGTTTTTACAGAATTTTTTGACAATATTTTAAAATCAATTATTGTTAATATAATCATGGATTTATCTTACCTTTGAGTTCCATTTCATAGTCAGTATTTCCTTTGCATATTTAGTAAAAATACCTGTTTACTCCCATCCATTGAGCCACTGCTGGGCCGAAAATCAGCGTATTTTAATTCCGTTGCATACAGTTTAATTAGCAGTGTTTTATTGGGCAGAGAGCTAGACATTCAAACAGCTAGTATCATTATTCTTTCTTTAACAAAGCGAGAGTTTCGCAAATTTATGTTTGATTATAACCAATTGGTCTGAGAAATAAATTGTCTGCTTTAGGGCTGGCGACACATTTATTTCCTTGTAAGATTGTAGTAACATTAAAATACAAAACTTTCACTCCAGTCACCAATTGTTTGATATCCCATTCAATAGTACTTTTGTTGGTAAGCGTTAGTATGGCACCGAGTCAAATGTTTTTCTTAAGTAATGAAATACTGTATCCAGCTGACTGCCTTGATTTTTCACTGATTAGGCGTCTGCCTGTTCGGTCTTGACAACGTTTATGTCCATCGGCTCCTTGGCCGACCGCTCCTTACTTTGCGTTTGTAGTTCAAGATTTTCTTTGATAGAAATTATTATCTTTCTTTCTGTGAATATGTTGTTGCTACCTCTGTCAGTATTCAGTTATTTACTCAGTAATACCATGTACATTCAGTTGTATAATAGATGAACGCCAGTGAAACTCGAGTGTAGTTTTGTGGATCAGTTTTCCTTTTTGGAGACGGGTCAGCTGCAAATTCTGTATAGAATCTGACAGGTATTCCATAGAGCCCTGGAGTCTGTCCCTTTCTCACGTCTTCCAATGTACGCTATAATCGATCGTGATTAGATATACAATATTTGTGGGAAAGGCATTAATTTCGAATTAATTTGACCGAAACGATATGGAAAAGAATACAACTAATCGCCAGAATGGCAGGTGAATACGCAACCTTAGTAAAGACTTAGAGAAAAGAAATTTAATTAAAAGCAGCAATTTAGGCTGGTTAGTGAATTTATCATTTATTAAAATTATATAGGTAGATCTAGTGAGTGAGAGAGCGCGCAAGAAGGTTGGTGGAGGGTGGTTTTATGTAAAATTATGCACTTACTTTATATTTACTGGTTTAAGTGTATTAGTCGGCCACAGTATTATTGCACCTGAGAGAGAGGGCGCTTCGCTCGGCTTATCTTGAGTTTTCACGAGGAGCCTACGAACCACTTCATATGTACAGCTCTCTTGAAAGCGCTGACAGTGTGATGCATTTTCCCTAGTCACCACAGTACTTCTTCGCTGTAAGGTCACCGCTTGTTTCCGATAGCGGGCACGGGAAGCCAAGTGCAGTAACATCGTGGCTGTGTAGTACGCACGTTGATGGCTTTGAGTACTTAGTCAATTGTAAACAAAGAAGAGAAAAGGGCGAGACAGCAAAGATCGCATACAGCTGTGCAAATTTCGCAGAAAAAGCGAACGACCTAGGTATTAGTATAGAAGTAAGGAGACTAATTACTTAGTAACCCGGTACACCAGTAAGTGGAAGCTCGTAAAATTGGTAACAGAAGTGCCACAGCATACTGTTTTCTTCATAGATGAATGTGTTCTACAATGTGCTGTTCTCGAAACAATGTTAGTTTATGGTCCATCTGACTGAGTACCATGCTACAAAATTCACTGAAATCTGTAATAGCATTTGTCGTGGAGAATGGTAAATCTATTGAACACCCATGTATAGACACTACGAGCTCAGAATTGCTAGGGAATTACGATAATATCTACAGGGATCTACAAGATTAGTACTGTGGTTCAAATGGCTCTGAGCACTATGCGACTTAACTTCTGAGGTCATCAGTCGCCTAGAACTTAGAACTAATTAAACTTAACTAACCTAAGGACATCACACACATCCATGCCCGATGCAGGATTCGAACCTGCGACCGTAACGGTCGCTCGGCTCCAGACTGTAGCGCCTAGAACCACACGGCCACGCCGGCCGGCTATTAGTACTGTCCCAACAGCAGATACACACTGGCGTAGACAGAAAAAAAGTGCTTGCATTCTGCGCACCGAGACGAATATATTTTTATCCGCACACAGGTCTTCATTTATTTGGGTAAGCTAAGACATGAACTACGAGGTCTTACCTGTAGTTAAGCTCAGCAGCAGTGAAGACGAAGCTGGTGCTGGTGGCAGCGAGGAAGAGCGTCGGGAAGCCCATCAGCACGAAGGAGAGGATCTGGTACTTCCCGAAGTGGCCCAGCTCCTCCAGGATGTCGTCCAGGTCGACCTCCATGCTGGACATCCCTCGCTCCCTGAAACATTAGACGCCATTCACTATACCAGCTACAGGCTGCTGCGTTCTTACTTCAAACACTGTCTAGTTCAACTTATCCTCTGCTAACGTAGCTGGAATTCTTCGACTAGATTCACCGGAATGCTATTCGCAACGCCGCCTCCCAAGCTTTGGTGATTAGACACGAAGCGTGGAATCACCTGTCCACAGAAATCCTCACGGCTATAAGGCGTCCTGTCAGTATGTGCAACTGTCGGTCCTCTCGCACGTAGGGCAAACGTACAGTCAGCACTCCGCCAATAGAAAGACCACGCTTCTATCCTGATATAACGATCCAAGTATACCCAGCAAACGATTATTTGTACACTTACACCGACGTTTCCAGAAGATCTGAGCAAGAAAACGTTGGAATTGCCTGATTCTCTTCACAAATGTACCTCCAAAATGTTTCAACAGCTCAGAAAAGCTAAGTTTTATTTTATTGCTGTGGAAACTATAGCCGTAAGAGAAGCGTATACAGATTTCTTCCGGTTTTCAAGGTCTTGACTTCATCCGAGTCGATGTCATTTTTGCTCTTAAAGGTCTAAAGGGCAAGAGAAGCGGCATTCCAAGAAAGGAAGCCTTCCTTTAGCTTTACCAATGCACCGTCCGTGAAATCTGAAGTAAGATGATAAAATATCTATGGATGAAGTCTCCTTCCGGCATTGTTCATAATGGAGGAAGTCACACAGACCGGTTCGCCCACTCGATTTTCACCCTCTGAATTGCATCGTTTGGTCAGGCAGAACCATTTCCAAAGACAGACTCAGATCTATTCAACGTTAAGTCTTAGATATGCATTCAGGCCGTTATGTCACGCAAATTTAGGTTTCACAACGTTTATCAACCAAAACTGATGATTAACTGCTTGCAGCATCCTTTTTAGCCCCGTTCTGCCAAGACACCACCTCTACATAACGTGGCATGCTGTTCACATGCAAGAAAAGAGAAAGAAACAGACGACTGTTTCTGCAGCAATTATGTTGATTTTATTTTAATGATACATCAGTCAATGTGTTTAACAAGAAGAGATCATGTCACTGCAGGTACCTTTCAGTGGTCTACACGGCGGTACTTACTGAAAGAAAATTAAGTACATATATAAATAAATAAGGCAATAAGTAAATAATAGAAGCTGCTGCCGTCTTTCTTGCAATAGCAAGCACTAGCCTAATGTGTTGTAAACAGAAACGGAAGGACTCATATAGAAAAAAAATGAAATTTTGTTCACAAACATTTGGAAATTTGTGGTAAGATCTTATGGGTTTTGTTCATATGTATCTATAAAGACACAGAGAAATAAAACAAATTACATTACAAATCATTTCAAATCCCGAAGCTGACGATGATGTCTTTTGGAAAGTCTTATATGAACCCTCCCAAGAAAAATTAAGAAACATCAGAGTCCCTCCAGGTTGAGGCACAAATCAGACTGACTCTATAATTGTTCCTGACAAATGGTATTCCAGCCGGCTTTGTCAAATAAACATTTTTTATTATACAGGTTACTGAATGAGCACCATGAACAAGTCACTGATTGATGTAATTACTGGTATCTTCAGAAAATTTTAGGAAAGTCTTTAACATGTGTAAGCAATGAAGGGTTTCAAATCTTTCATCCAGTGTCTCCTGCATGACCCTGGTGTTGAAACTGAAGACAGTAGACAAAGCTGAAATATTCACATATGAGAATACTAACATTCCAATTTTTTACCGCCGCACAGTCAAATAAGACACACTGAAATGAGATGCTCAGTAGTGAAAAACAAAACTACTGACATGCAACAGGACACCAGGCCCCGATGGAACACTATTTGATTTTGCACTGAATACGATGATGGAATTAGCCTCCTTGCTAGCTGATTTGTATGTAGAATCTCTTGCGCCGCGAACAATCCCGCGTGACACGAAAAGACAGCACATCACTTCTGTATACAGGAAGGATTGAGGAACGGATGCACCCAAGCACAGACCAATATCGGGAATGTTCGTCTGTTGCAGGACCCTAGATCATATTCTGGAGAAAATCAGCCCCTCTTCAAATATAAGCACGGATTTAGGAAAACAGTTTGCCGGCCCAAGACAGGGAACGATCACTCTACTAAATCCCACTGCAAGACAAAAACAAGGGCTTAAAATATATTGTTTTGTGCTGGTTAACGTTGAGCGAAATAGCTATGTACCAATGTAGAACACTTTGGCAGGAAGCCCTTACAAAACAAATATGGTAAAGCAGGTCACGTACCATAGAGGTTTTTAAAACATATATTCTACGCGTCCCCAAGTCTCTTAAAGAAGCGGGCAGTTCTCCAAGTGAACAAAGGGTTGATCTCTTTTCTGCAGATAAAATACATCCTCCTAAAATGCGGCGCTTTACAGTCAAGTAGCAAAATAGATTAATATGTTATCAACCAATATAGATGCATTTATTCTGAATTTACTGACATCTTGACTGAGACGTTTGTGGACACCCAATACGAGCTTAGCTCGAAAAAGCGACGATGAAGATATACTGTCACTCAAAAATGAAACAACCCAAACATTCAGATTAAATTGTTTCCCGTGGCGACGGGAATTTTTATGGTGAAATCAGTGGAGAATAATTCCAACGAAGAAGCAGTAACATCTGTCTGTCGTAGGGGTTTGCCAGAGTTATTAAAATCGTATTTGATCTTTCTAAGGTGGCTATTAATTATCTTTTTCTTATTACTTGTTCTACTTTGTAAAGAAATCTTCTATGGAATCATCATCAATTACGTATTTATAATAGTTAACCGCTCGCTCATTTACGGGCATTGCAAAGTAGTGATCTTTTTCATGTTCGAAACTGTTGACTGTGAGAGTAATTACGTCGTTCCCATAGGTCCCGGTATAGACGTAGCCCTATATTCAGCTCAACAGCACGCTAGGTGAAACACAGGCCTTGCATGTGGATTCTACGCTCATTTATCGTTACAGCATACCTCCATATCTCACGATGGAGATCACAATTACGTTTACCCGATAATCTGTATAGGTATAGTTCCCGCCTCTCTACTTCTGCATTAAGTGAGTTGTTAACCCGTGATAAACCCACACACAGTTAATTGCTATTTTTATAAATGTAACTCGTGTTCAAGTTTGGCGTCTACTACAAGAAACGAATTTAAGAGACCTGGAGATTATAGAGTGACATTAGATTAGAGAGATTCTAATATTCATTTCAAAGATCCTATGTAATATAGTCCTTGTGGATGTGTAACTAGTGAAACCTGTAAATTTACAAAATAGTGAGGTGCATATGATATCAAAAAATGTGGGAGCCATATATTTAATTTCCTTTGTTCATGTCATCAGGTGATACTCTTGTGAAGCAAAGACAAGGTGTGGGTACCAGAGAATGTGGACAATTAAATTACGTGGATGTACTGGAAACACGTTTATTTATTTATCGTTTTCATCGTTCCCATGTTGTTCATAGTTGCTTGGTCTTTCAGAAGATTGAAAACGCAGAATGGAGCTAAGGGAATGTTTGCGTAAAACTGTGGTGTATTGTCATGCATTGAGGACACAGAACTGTCGTGTAAAAACTGTTATGCGTAAACCTAGAACTACGCTGAGAGTTCTCGGAGGGAAAACTATGTGAATTTTTCATTGGTGAATTTTCAACAGTTCTATGCATCATAATTTTCATTTGTATTTCCATCTTATTAAATAATTCGTTATAGTTCCATCATACCGTGTGAATTTTGCCTGCGTTGTTGCATCTTCTGTTTCCTTGATGCATGCAGTACAGCTAGCGAACTGCTAGCAATCAGTTGGTTGCTACGTTCCACCCGCTGTTCCCATTGGTCCTCGATGTGTAACGTATCTTTCTGATGAAGTGATGTGTCGTACAAACATTTTTCGAACCGACGAATGATGATCGCTACTATAAAAATTTTATTTTCCTCATGTATTAGAAGATCTACTGTTTGGGTCTCTTATTTATGAGCACTTATCATGAGATGGATGGACTCAGTGAGTCGACAAGCCGGGACGACGATAAGCATCGCATGACGCTCACGGTACCTGCTGGTCGAGCGGTTTATTTCGTATTGTCGGGTCCTGCCTTGAAGTTATGGTGCGAGCCATAGAGGAAGAGCAGACATGACAATGCCTATGGGTCATGGAGCAAATGAAAACTTGTTATATAGATACTCTGAATTGGAATCTTAATTAAGACAGACAGATTTTGGACTCTATAGTCATCAATGTTTTTGCGGTGTTCTTAATGCTGTAACAACTTCATAACAGGTATTGTAAACAAGGGTACAATATACGAGATGATGTTAAGGCGAAGCCCCACATTTATTTCGAGAGTTGGACGCTGAACTTGTACTTTCAACTTTCGGCAGTAACTGCAGCACTTCGAGAAAAGTGGCGAGTGTGCTGAAATTGTAACGCGATCAAGCTTGAATAATAAGAAGTCCTAGTTACCGATCAGACTTTACTTAGCCACTCGATAGCACGGTAAAAACCAGGGTAGCACCGCGTCCTACACATTCTCTATGGGTTTTAGATGAACAGTCGAAGCTGGATAGGATGCCTGAGTGTTCGCCGAACCGGGAACGTAGGCGTGCAGCCCTGTGAACGGCTGTTGTCTCCGTTTAAGACGGGCGTGGCCGCAGCCTACTCATCACCAACATATAGAACAAAGGCAACGCCGCGTGGAGTGACCGCAGGGTTCGAGGCCCCATGTCACGGATTGCGCGGCCCCTCCCGCGGAAGGTTCGAGTCCTCCCTCGGGCCTGTGTGTGTGTGTGTGTGTGTGTGTGTGTGTGTGTGTGTGTGTGTTAGCATAATATAAAGTTAGTTTAAGTAGTGGGTAAGTGTAGGGACCGATGACCTCAGCAGTTTGGTCCCTTAGGAATCCCCCCGCCGCCCCCCCCCCCCCCCCCCACACACACACACTAACAAAGGCAACACTTGCTCACCGAGAATCTTGAAGTAAACGCCCTGGTTGAATTGTGCGGTAACCTGACTCAGTGGGCCCAAAACGTGGTAAAAAAACACTAAAACACTCCCAAAGCATTACAGAACCACATCTAGTCTGAACTACACCCTCCACACACTGCATGTTAAAAGCCCCGTTGGGCCGTCGATGGACTCGACGCTTTGCATCATAAGAAACAGAGGCAAAATAACGAGTCCTCAGACCACACGAAACATCTGCAGTCAACTAAAGGCCAAGTTCTGTGTTCGTTTATCCCACTGGAGATGTACACATTTGTATCGTTATGAGCAATGGCCGTTTACGAGGTACCTGACTCCAAAAGTCTACTGTATGCAGTTCCTTTCGCGATATCCTCTCGGAGAGTGATTCACATGAATGTGAATTCAATGATAGCAGCAATTCTTGCCGGTTTTGAAAACGATTGTTATTGACGAGGCGCGAAACTCATCTCTGGTTCCTGTCGTTTGGAGTATTTCTACAGCCGCTGTTCTTTAGGCGTGTTACGTAGCTGCTAGTGCTACACTATTCCCTGTACAGATGTTGGACAATCCGCGAGGATACGGTAACAACTCAGCAACTTAATTCACGGTTTTATCCTAGGCACGTCCAACACGGTAACTCCTTCCGGGCATTCTGTCAAGTCTACACGTGGGCCGATTTTACTGTGATGAATCATGCAACCGACTGGCGCATACACAACACTTCACAACCGTAATCTAAATCAGCGGTGGAGGGTCACGTGACCATCTGCTACCAGTTATATATCATATACAGCACTCCAAAGCGATAAGTGTGATCTTTTGAGGGGTTCACTAATATCTCATCCGGTGATCCTACTTTGCCCACAATACGTCAGTTTTTACCGTAGGGGCAGTTTGCCAGCATGCAAAGTAGATCAAGCCGCTTTGACTGAACAATGTACTTACTACATCTGATTTGTTAAATTTACTGTCGCCTTTTAAGACCACAGCAAAAAGGAGGGACAACAATGTTCATCTTACGAGCTTAGTGCAGAAGGTGGTTGACTCGTTTCAGTATGAAACTTCGGCGAACTCACTCTCGATACCACATTAAGTCTTCCAACAAAAGAGTACGTAGACCACTTCGCAAAGGACACATCGCACAACAGGTATTTGCCTATTTCCTAAAAAAATGGCTCTGAGCACTATGGGACTTAACAGCTGTGGTCATCAGTCCCCTAGAACTTAGAACTACTTAAACCTAACTAACCTAAGGACATCACACACATCCATGCCCGAGGCAGGATTCAAACCTGCGACCGTAGCAGTCGCGCGGTTCCGGGATGCGCGCCTAGAACCGCTAGACCACCGCGGCCGGCGCCTATTTTCTATTTCAATACCATGTCATCAGTATCCTCGTATCAGAACTTACAAAGTGTTACAAAATTCAGGGTGTCTGTCTTAACTTGGCGCAACTAAATATCTTGAAAACGCCTCATCGTACGAAAAATATGTTCCAGGTGAAACGTTAATATCAGTAAAGTGGACATCTCTCTGTGCTACAACCGGCCATCCTCCTCACCAGCCTTCCTGCGTGGGCGTGGTCAGCTTTATATTTTCAAATGGGAACCTCCCGCTTTTATTGCATATATGGATTCTACGCCAAAAAATACATAAGGTTTACTCAAACCATTGTTTTCCATTCGTGGTAGATGGCGCTGAATCGACGAATATCAAGCGTGCCTGTTTTTGCAATAAACAACTGACACGTTTCGTTCTACATTTCATTTACGACGTAACTCTAGATCTTTGTGTTATGGCGGCTGATACTGACGTTCACACGGTACTCGGGCGTTGCAAATGTGATAGTACAGTACAAACAACATGGCTAAGCACCGACATTTTTGGCAAATAAGCTATTTGTATGATAACGTTGTTTTCTGTTCCCTACGGAGTTTATTGTGGCGAGTCCCCAAACCATCGGAATGCTTGATTTCGGTGGCCATCCTCGAGCACCGCCATCAGGGTGACTGATTTCGGTGTGTGTGTGTGTGTGTGTGTGTGTGTGTGTGTGTGTGTGTGTGTGTGTGTCTGTGTGTGTCCGTCCAACCGCCCCAACTCTCATGCTGGCCGCTACGTGGCTACCGCCGGAATACACACTACAACCATTGTAACAAGGGAAAATGTCCACCAAGTGATAGTAGCACGCGCACCTGCCAAGAATACTCACTGAAATCAAGCATCCTGATGGGAACACAAAATTATTACGTTCCCGTCGTTGTTCCTGGATCACGCTACACGTAGTTTCTAACCGGAGACTGAAACGGTTAACCCTATTGTACTGTACAATCAAATCTGCAACACTAAAGTAAATTTCGAACATAAAAAATCAACCCTTAGAACACGAAGGTTTACATTTACAACGTAAATGTAATGTAGAATGAGGTGCGTCGGTTCTTATGTGCAAAAACAGGCACACTTGCTCCTCGCCGACTACAGCGCCCTCCATCACCACCAATAGAAAATAATGGTTTGAATAAACCGTAAGTATTTTTTGGCGTAGAATGCGTATTTTCAATAAAGATGGGAGCTTCCTATTTGAAAATGCAAAGCTGACTCCAGCCACGAAGAAGGGGTCGTCAGAAGGTGGCCAGTTTTAGCACAGACAGGTGTTCCCTTTACTAATAATAACTTTTCACCTAAATCGGTTTTTTTCTTACGATACGTCGCATTCGACATATTTAGTTGTCTTAAGTTAAAATAAACACCCTGTATTTATTAACTCTTTAAGACATTATAGCGCGCACAAACTGTTACTAGCTACTAGAGTTCTGTATGTACTAATATAATAAGATCTATTACTAATGTGATATGAAGCGGGCTGCGTAATATTTACACCAGATGCCAACAAAATAAAAGATTCGTCAGCACTTTTTCTGTAGCAGACAATCCTTAACTGCAAATTCCACGGTTACGCTACCAAGGAGGAAAAAAATGCTTGCACTGAGTGGCGCAACCTGGTTGAAATGTCCACATGCCTACTACTCCGGATCCTGCGGTTGAGCTGTTTGTGGTATGCTCGCTACACGGTAATAATGTGCAAGCCGCGGTTAACGTCGCTGACTTAAAGGGAAGAGTAATAGCCAGTTATGACGTAACTGAGACCGTCAATAAAATAGAAAACCTCCACTGCTTCCTCTTCTAGGATTCTCCAGAAGTACGTTTCTTTGTAGCTCGTGGGTATTCATTACAGAGTGTGTAAGTCAGCCGAGCCAACACGGAAATCGGGCCGTAAGCTATGCAGATGTGCAAAACACTGCTGCGACGGTGTTCTCGACATAGCTGATTCCAGTCAGAAATCTGAGGCAGGTCATTGTCCGTGGGAGGCCGGAGTCAACACACCAGAGTGGGAGTATTGCTTATGTTGAAGTCGTTTGGGGAACTACATACACCGGTAAAAACCTACGAGTAAAAATGCCCAGCCAGTCGCCCAACAAAATCTTTTAAGCTAACCTTAAATAATTAGACAAAATCTGATTCCGATAAATACTTATTATACTCAGTCAACTTAGCTTTATGATACACGGCTGGTCGAGTCTGATAGGGGGATAAACCGCAATCGAGTCGATTCAGCTCCTAGGAGTGCGTCTCTTTCCTTATGTTTGCGCTTCTGCAGTTATTATGGAGTAGCAGCGTTGATGGGTCAGGATACTGCGCGACATCTGAAGAGTCCCTTTCCTGCAGGTGTTTACCGAAATATATTTCACTCGCTGTACCTAAGCTAACCAGTCTGATTGATTTCAAGCAATAGCCAATCTAGTCTGATGTAGCTTCTGCCTTTCTACTCGTCTGTGAGTAATCAGTAAGTGAAATCAAATTAAGCAGAAGTATTCTCACAAACCGGTCACAAGTTTAATACATTTTGAAACAGAAGTTGTAGGAAACTGACAGTTTTCCACGTTCAAGACAGATATTTGACTGTGTAAATTTCGGCTTTTATGCCATTATCAAATACAATGCTAAAAGCTGTTAGACCATTATTATGTCATATCTGTTAAGGTAGTCCAAAGCAGGTAAACAAGACTTGGCTAGTCTTTTTTACCTGCTTTGGACTGTTTTATCAGATATGACATAGTAATGATCTAACAACTTTTAGCGGGCGCTGATGACCGCGAATTGAGGGCTCCACAAACCAATCCTCATCATCGTCATCTAATAACTTTTAGGATTATACTTGATAATGGCATAAAAGCTGAAATCTAGATAGTACAGAAGGTAAATATATTAATAGTGAAACGGTGGTTTACTCTTTTAAAAAGTATTGTGCATGACTGTGGCTCAACACCAACGGAAACTCAGTGAATTTGTAAATATCCCATGTTTCATGGTAAAAGAACTTCTGTTTTAAGGTACAAGATGGTACACGATCGATGAAGTATGGTTTTAGCGTTCACACGTTATGTAACTAGTTTTAAAGAGTATAGAATTTTACTTAAACTTGAGAATTAATAAGATATTCCAAACAGCTTTAACATATTATACATCACTTACATGCGTAAAACTCTAAATATTTACAAGTGCTGCACAAAACACAATCTCATGTCTAGCAACAACAAAAACTATAGAAAATGGCAGAAACTGCTTAAGGCGGTCTCTAGCATGCATTCGTTCACGTGATTCTAACATCAGTCGCTAGGCTAAAGTACCGACCAAAAAGCATCCAGAGTTCCTAGGTACACTCTCCCCTACAGATCTCTTACAGACTATACCAGTTAAGTAAATCACAGGTAGTATTACAAAGAAATAGCGTTAGTGTATTTCGTGATTAATAAATAGTTTTTCAGTAGCTTTGAGATTTATTTTGTAAGAAACTGTTCTACTTTTCGTTGATCCCTCCCCCCTTAAGAAAATAACAAGACTTATGCTCCCACCACCCCGTCCCAACTCAGATTCTGGCTCTGAGCACTATGGGACTCAACTGCTGAGGTCATTAGTCCCCTAGAACTTAGAACTAGTTAAACCTAACTAACCTAAGGACATCACAAACATCCATGCCCGAGGCAGGATTCGAACCTGCGGCCGTAGCGGTCTTGCGGTTCCAGACTGCAGCGCCTTTAACCGCACGGCCACTTCGGCCGGCCTCAGATTCTGGGGACGATCTTCATTATACATATACTTTCACCAATTTGTGGTGAATTTCAACTGGCGATAAACCGTCTAAAGAAAGTATTTTTGTGGCGAAACTTTATTCCATTCCCTATACGAGAGGACGCCAAGGAACACGACAATCTTTGAAATTTGTACGAACTTCTACAATTGGCAGGCTGAATCAGTAAATTTAAAAGTGAGCCTGGAATGACAAGGAGACTTTTTGCAACCGCAGAACTATTTACAGACTTCTATGTAATTTTCCCTATAGATGAAATCGGTAGCTTTGTATGCAGCCGAAATCCTCTTCCTTAGTAGCCATAAAGAACTGGCAGACCCGGAGAAGAAAGTGTGCTTAGTCATCAAAGAATACTTGGAGCCGGTTATAAGAACGGCAGGCATCAACATAAATCCGAGAAATTAGTCTACAGTAAAGTAGAAATCTCAAAGAAATGATCCGCGAAGAAATGTCCTGGTTCACAAGCGCCAAAGAAGACAGCCTGTCATTAGACGCTTTCCACAAAGATCTTTTCCGCAAACAGTTCCGCTTAATGGTGCAGAAGAAAACGAAGCTCACTGCGAAACGGAACAAGGCTTAACGTGGTCTGAGTCAGCTCTAATGAAATGAAAATAACTAATAATAATAAGTGGTACAAAACGGATGAAAAGTAAATACATTAGTTTCACTGAGAACTTTCTTACCCCGTTCTCCTTAGCAGAAGGTCGGATGACAGATCAGAACTGAAGCAACATACAGCGCCACAGTGAATTTGAAGCTTGTGAGCGAATCAGAAAACAGAAAGGAAAAGTAATCTAAGTGAATGGTGCGTCCTGGGAACTGGCTGCCCGATAACAACGCAATGCAAGCAGACAAAATGATATGCACATCCGCACGCTCAACAAATGTATTTTTCCCAAGGCACTCATTCATTCTTAACAACCACCATAATTACGAAAATCGCTTGTAACTATCCCTTTATCGTACGTGGGAAAGGACATATTTAATGTGACCAGGAACGTTCGCAAACAGGCTGTGGCGAAGGAACTTCTGATCAGACTACTGTCGGGGTGTATATGCTCGCTCTAAGCTCGCAGTGATACACAGTGAGCATCGGAAAGAAGGTTACAGTTCAATGTCCCGTCGACGGCAGGATCGTTTTGGATGTAACATACGCTCGGACGAGGCAAAAATTGGCAAAGAAGTTGGTCAGTCATTTGAAGAAACAATGTCGATAGTCGGCTTAATGATTTAGGAAAACCTAAATCTGGTTGCTCGAAAGCCAATTCGAATGACGCTCCACCAGTATCTTACCACCGTCGCCCCTCGCACTGTAATGGAAGTATAATTTAAAAGTCCGCGCGTTTCTCAGTTTGTGGTCGCCTGCGATGTTCACCCCGTAAAGAGAACTCTTAACCCCGAAATTCCTTTGCAGCAATCCGATAGACTACTGCAGACAACGAACTGTCGAGTGGCACGCTGGACAGCTAAGCGTAATGAATCTTATGACTAATGGCTAATGGCTACCCACAAATTTCCATCTGTCGCTAATTTATCCATCGAACCCTTGTTAGCCGTGTTGGATGAGGGGGATGATAAAAACTGTGTCGTCGAATATGCACACATTTTGGTAGCTATCTCAGTACATTCGAGGACAAAGACGGAAGCGAAAGCAACAAGTATTGTATCGCTGATGTAGAGATGTTGCGTAAGCAAAAAACTCACAGGTACTGCCGTGAGAGAACCTTTTTACTACTGAACGATAGTCTGTCAAAAACTACAAATCCTAGCATCACATTCAGAGGAATTTCGATTCGCAAGAGTCAGGTATACAGGAATGTACTTAGACAAAAAAATAGCTTTCTCGGCTCACCTCCGTAAAGTCACTGAAAAAGGATGTTAATACATTCATTATTTAGCGCAGGTTGGAATTGTAAATTACCATTGGTGTAAACTAGGTTATACCATAGCTCCATCTTTATTGGCACTGGGATTCGCAACAATCGTATGTGCCAAGCAGTTGCGCTACCATCATCTGAAAGCACACTTGAGAGGTACTGGGCGACGTTTGCTTCTAAGATTACCAAGAGCGTTTGGTACAACACAAATAGAAGCACTTTTAGTAATTTTGGAAATGCATTCAGAGCATATAACAGTCAGATGCAGAGTTCCATGTTACTGGTTGAGGAAAGTAGGCCATTGAAAAAATTGGGAATAAAATCTCGAAGAAAGTTCACTTAAGTCCTAGAGAACCAGTACCAGTACGTGGCTATAGGAAACGGACAATAAGGACGCTGGTCGTCATGTTTACGAACTGTTCCCAGAAATTTGTGAAAGAGAGACGGTGCTGAAAATGATTCTTAGTAAAAGCACGATCAATTTGATAACGACACGTAGTCGGTAGCTTGCTCTATTAGCATAAAAGCGCCAAAAAACTGACGGATATCAATGTGGAGAGGTCGGTCCACCAGATCACGTTCTTTTTCAGTGTCTTCTTAACAGTGATATTTGTGGTAGTAAAAATGTTTAAGGAACAGTCACATGAAAACGAAACAGATGGAAAAGTAAGTGAACTGCTTATGTCAAAAATAACCACGATAACTGTTAATACATTTATCCTACTATGAGACAAGACGGTCAGTGTCTTCTTGGAAAAATATTTGTGGTTGCCTACATAATCATAGTTTTTCTCAGACGTACATCTCTCCGTCCGATGTAAATCAACAGCAACGAATGTCGTTCTTCAGGGCTCCAAAAATATGGAAATCGCATGGTGAGGGGGAGGTTGAGTAAGGTCTTCCCAGAGGAACTTTCGCAGAGTAGTCGAAATAATCTTGGCAACATATGGGCGAACACTATCCTATAACAGAATGAATGATACCGTCTGCCAGCCTGGATATGATTTTTCGGCGGTTTCCCACATACGACTAGGCGAATACAGGGCTGGTACCCAAGTCACGCCTCACTTACACGATTTACAAACATTTAGAAAACTTTCGCTCACTTTCAGATGAATAACACCACAAGCAGACAGCTGGAGTACACATATTCCCTCCCACAGGATAATGGAGTGGTGATAGGAAGGGCATCCATCCACCCCTCAAATTAACCGTGCCGAATCCATTAAAAACCATGCTGACCCTACGCCGATGCGACAAAAAGGCATAAGAAAAAGAAGATCAATCAGTTTTTATTGTTCTACTTTTTAAGACTTTGCTTTTAAACGTTTACCCTGATGTGTTCCACATACTACAACACTCCATTCTTTCCGTTCCATTGTCAGCAGTTCCATTTCTTCAGTTATAACCCTTCCCCCAAAGTAAAAAAATGCTGACCTAATTCCTCTTCTTCTTGGTCTGTCTCTACTTCTTTTATCCTAGGTAGTTCCCTTGCAACCGAACAAACTACATCGTCTAAGTATAATTCTTTCATATTACTTCGGCAGCAAGTTTCCATGACACCTTCCTGGCGTTAGTTGAGTCGATTATTAAGAAGTACAGTTTTTACCAATTCTATGCCAGTTACATTTCTTTATTACTTCACCAATAGAGATAGCAACCCGCTTCCCACGTAATTACTAAAATCGGTTATTTTACCATCACCACAATAATAATCATCATCAAGTAACGACTAATTATGTTTTCATCTTTCAGTCAACTGTCTGATGTTACTGAACATAACGCGTAGTTTTAACATCTCCACATTCATTAAATTCCGCAGTTAAAAATGAGAAAATGTACAGCAGTCAGTCGCAAATAATCTCTCTATTGCAGATCTAGATTTCAGACACTGTGCTGCCATCATGAGTAAAGTAAGATGGGAGTCAAATCATCATTATCGCTTCTGTATAAGAACAGCGCCTACTAGACTATCCATGTCAGAGTTTCAGTTCACAGAGCATGAAATGAAATACTCTCATTGATAGTCTAGTAAGCGCTTTTCGCACAGACCAGTGATGACAATGATTTGACTTTCATCTCGTCGCATTGCTGATAGCCACACAGCTGTTGAAATGCAGATCTGCAATAAATGTTATTAGCGACTGATTGCTGTAAATTTTCTCATCATTAAATAAGAACAGTCACTGAGCACACCAGTTCCATTTGGAATCGAACCTGATAAAAGCACTGTAGTTATTTCTACCTTATGATAGGTAATTAATTATAACTGATTATTAGTATGCATGAATGTTTGTGACATGTCTGACCAATAACGTATGTTCAACGTTAGCTGTATGATATGTACCGCTTAAGAAACACACTATTCCACAGCATTATTGGGTGGATCCAAACTATAAGGTGTAATTGATAATAAACCCACACCCGGAATCGAGATGTCGAACTAATTATTGTCACGCAAAAGTCTACCCAGTAACTGGGCAACTCAGCTAAACAGTATTGAACGACGATTCAGGGGCTGTACAGAAATATGACAATACCGCGAAAAATGCATGCCTGAATATAGGGCGTGCTGAAAAGTGATGAAACCGAAATATTTTATGTAAAAACTTTTAAAGCTTTTTAAATAAAAAACATTATTAACAGTCTGCAACTTTATTCTTCCTATTTACACATTTATTTCTCACATAGTCACCCTGGCGAATAACACTTTCCACCCAACTAGAGACCAATTTGTTAATACCGTCTCTACAGAATCATCGACACTGTTGACGGACCAAAAACCTCACCTCTGCTTGCAAAGTGAAGTCGTCGAAGGTGCTCTTCAAGTTTTAGAAACAGATGAAAATCGTATGAGGCAAGTCGGGGCTGTATGGAGGATGATGGATGACCGTGAACACAAGGTGTTGGGCTGTTGCAAATATGTCAGCGCTCGAATGTGGTCTGATAGTCTCATACTGAAGGAGTGGGTGCTCCATGTGTGGACAAACTCTTTGAAATCGAAACTCGGCTACAGTACGCTTTTTCTCACGCACCGACATAGCTACGTTACATGCCACCATGCCACCATGCTATACCATGCTACCATGCTATACCATGCTACCATGCTACGATTCGGAGCTGTCTAGCGCCAGAGTGCTGGAGATATGTAGACATGAAGAATAAAGAAGTATGGAATAAAGATTTTTTATTTAAAAAGCTTTAAGTGTTTTCACTTAAGAATTTCGGATGCATTACTTTTCAGCACATCCTCGTAAATGCAAATGCCAGGCAAGCCTGCAGGTTGCACAGTTTTATTTGATCACGAACGGCACCTGTGAAATGGCCATAATACATTGCTAGTGTCAAGACAGTGTACTGTGCAGTTGTGCGTACAGTATGTTGGAGCTAAGCGAATTCGAATGTGGGCACATTGTAGGAGCTCATACGGTGGGTGCTTCCGTAACCAAGGCAGCCAAAGTGTGTGGTGCTTCGAGAGGCACCATATCCAAGATTTATACCGCACATAGGGAGTGCGGGATAGCATCTGCTAATTCACAACGCAGACGAATTTGTGTGTGGTGTGATTGAGACAGTCACTGGAAATGAATGAGACGAAAAGTAAGAGGACGCCAGCTGCAAAAGTCACTGCAGGCCTGAATGTCGCACTCACGAACTCCTGTCAAAATCAAAATAACACGAACTAAGATCCAGAACCCAGGGAGTTGCAGGGCGAGTTCGAATTCCAATACCACCCATCAGTGAAGAAAATTCTAGCAACAAGAAAACGTGGTGCTGAAGTCATAAAACCTGGACTGTGCAGTAACAGAAGAATGTAATTCGGTCAGATGAGTTTTTCCATACTGTTTCCATATTCTGGTCGAATTTACGTCCCATGAGCAAAACATGGCGGCGGTTCGGTGATAATTTGGGTAGCTATATCGTTTTGTGTTAGAATACTCTAGTTCGAGAGTTCGATACTGCGTGCAGTATTTTTTTCTAACAGACTGCGTAATAATGTTTCTGGCTTCGTAATCACTACACAGCAATTACAGCAGGTGTTGTACAAACCACTAGCAATTATTAAATAAGATCACAGAAATAAGAGTAGAATCTTTTTTATTACCTCTCATACAGAGACATATTTTGCCTTTCAAAATTTCCACTGCTCGCTTCCACTCTACACCCCTACATGCTTTCCGGTCTATTGTTAGCATAGCTTCCCTTCCCTTCAGTTACACCCCTTCGCCCAGAAGTATACAAAAAATCGATTCTCTCTCTTCGTCTAGTCTTTCTTCATTTACCATGGGCAGTTTACCTGTAACCGTGTTATGCAAACGGCAATTGAATCTCAATGTAGACAAGTGTAATGTGCTGCGAATACATAGAAAGAAAGATTCCATATCATTTAGCTACAATATAGCAGGTCAGCAACTGGAAGCAGTTAATTCCATAAATTATCTGGGAGTACGCATTAGGAGTGATTTAAAATGGAGTGATCATATAAAGTTGATCGTCGTCAAAGCAGATGCCAGACTGAGATGCATTGGAAGAATCCTAAGAAAATGCAATCCGAAAACAAAGGAAGTAGGTTACAGTACACTTATTCGCCCACTGCTTGAATACTGCTCAGCAGTGTGGGATCCGTACCAGATAGGGTTGATAGAAGAGAGAGAGAAGATCCAACGGAGCGCAGCGCGCTTCGTTACAGGAATATTTAGTAATCGCGAAAGCGTTACGGAGATGATAGATAAACTCCAGTGGAAGACTCTGCAGGAGAGACGCTCAGTAGCTCGGTACGGGCTTTTGTTGAAGTTTCGAGAACATAACTTTACCGAGTAGTCAAGCAGTATATTGCTCCCTCCTACGTATATCTCGCGAAGAGACCATGAGGATAAAATCAGAGAGATTAGAGCCCACACAGAGGCGTACCGACAATCTTTCTTCCCACAAACAATACGAGACTGGAATAGAAGGGATAACCGATAGAGGTACTCAAGGTACTCTCCGCCACACACCGTCAGTGGCTTGCTGAGTATGGATGTAGATGTAGATTCCAAGGTTACAAGTTTGTATATGGTATTATTGTGTAATAACAAAGCCATGTTTCATGTCAATTATTTTATGTTTCGATGAGTTAGTGCTCTTTCTGTGATTTTGCTTTAATTTACGGAAACCACTGGATATGTTTATCTCTCTGTATGTTGTGACATTGTAGACTGTGCGGTGTCGTGGAGTATCGAGAGCGGCGCAGGAAGTATCGACGACTGCACGGACACTGCACAGCGACACGGCATCACGAGGCGCCAACTAGGTGCCAGGAAGAAGCCGCGCCTCGTGCAGTTCCAAGGCGCCACCCCCGCATCTCTGAACTGAAATAGCGTCGCCAGAGGCCAGCAGGGCACTTCTGTTCGACGTCGGATCTCGCCCACTTACAGGAAGTTCCTGTCGGCGTAACGTCGTTGTGCTGCCTACTCGCCGTGACACAGTCCGTGTCAACCGTCGGGAAGTGAAGAGGCTTCTGTCTCCTGTGAACTGTGCCTACGCGCCAACGCTATCAGGACAATGTCAGCAAGTGTTGGTTGACTGGTATGGGCGAGGGCACCAGACAGCGAGGTCATCGGTCCCATCGGATGAGGGAAGGATGGGGAATGAAACCGGCCGCGCCCTTTCAAAGGAACCATCCCGGCATTTGCCCGAAACGATTTACGGAAATCAAGGTAAACCTAAATCACGATGGCCGGCGCGCGGGTTTGAACCTTCGTCCTCCCGAATGCGAGTCCAGTTTGCTAACTACTGTGCCACCTCACTCGGTGTGAACAAGTGTCTCCGAACTTGATTTTTCTAGCGACTGTAGTGAAGCCGCAGCACAGCCATTCTGAACTTTTATCAATTCGCCACTCAGTAATCATGGTTCATTTAGTGTGTTCTGAACTGCAAGTCTACGTGCGCAGTTTCATAGCTTCACCTGAGCCTGGCGAGCAAAGATGAGTTTTGTTGTAATTAATAGAGTATTATTTAATCAGAGTGTTGTGATTAACTGTATTATTACTAGCCACCTCTATGTCTAATAAGCTGGACACAACAGCCTGTCCTGTATCACACTGTACGAGGTAAGTATGACTCTCCGCTATTCGCTGATTGCACTTCCCACGGCTCCTCCTCTACACATGGCACTATCGAGGTAGCATAAAGCAGCTAATACCGCCACAACAACAACAACAACAACAACGTCATGTGACTTGTATGTAATGCAATCTACTCTCTGCATGCTGCGACAGGAGAAGCTACCTTTCAATCAGAGCATTTATTTGTGAGCTCCGACAGATCGGAGGTTGCTGCCGTGCAACCGCAAAAGCGGTGATACTGTCAGTGCAATTGCCTAGAGATTGCTTTATATCTCTGCTCGCTCAAGTACAGACACGGAACCACGTCTTCACGGGTACTTCTATTTACGTTAACAACACTGTGCTAAAGACTGCTAGGTGTACTGAAACTGTCTATAGATCAAAAGCTTAAAGTGGCCTTATGGTGAAGCTGTGGACGGCCACACTGCTAATCGTTGATCAGTGTACCTACGTATCGCCGTAATAATGTCAGAATTTCAAAAATCTGCTTCATGTTTTATGATTTAGTCTTCCCTCCCCGCCCCCCCCCCCCACACCGCCCCGCCACCCTAATCCTCAGTTTATTGTTATTTCGGCACCCTCGACTCATATGGGATACAACAGTAAAAGGACATCGCTGTCAGACAAAGCTTTACAGTGAATAAATACACTGCCTGACAAAGTGAAGCACTCAGAAAGGAAAGAGGAAATGAAATGAAATTCAAGGACTGAGTGGGTGTATGTGATGTTATTTGACCGACTCCAAAATAGAGTGAAATTTACAAAGGACTTTGCAGTATGAGCCAACTTGTCAGTATGAAGCTGCAGTGCGCTGATGACTTAGCTGTTTAGCGCCCTCCACCATAAATCATCATCAAGTGGCATCCCCTCTGGTTTGGAAGTATTCTGAAGAGTCCACAAAGCCGTGGTATCCTCTTCTGAGGCAAGCTGGCCCGCAACTTGTCTGCTCCTTCATATCCTGGATACTAGCAGTGGGACGGAGTTCGTGTCCGAACTGCTTCCACCTATATTTAACCGGGGACAGAAGTACGACTCTTGTTGGCCAGTGTCACAGAGAGACGTATCAGTACTGGCGATCACTGTCCTACTAAAAACTGGCACTACGAAGCTGTTGCATGAGAGGTAACACACGAAGACGCGGGATGTCTGTGACGTACCAGTATGTCGTCAGAGTTCCCTCAGCCAACAACAGACGTGACCTGAAATTACATACGATGGCTCCACACACCATGACGCCGGAATTAACAGCGCTGAGCATCCCCAAAACATTGGAAAAATAGGAGCTCTCCCCAAGTTGCCGCCATACTCATCGGCGATGGTCACTAGGGGTAGTGCAGAATTGCGATTAATCGTTATAACACAATGAGACGCCATTCATCAGCAGTCCATGCTTTCCGGTCACGCCGCCACTCCAAATGTAGCCGTTTGTGTCGTGGTGATAACGGTCGCCTATGCGAGGGATGGTAACTGCCTGGTCCAGCTGCTGCTAATCTTCGACGCATGGTGCACGGTGACAAAGAATGTTGCAGGGAGCCCATTATTTGTTCTCGGATGGCAGGCACAGATGTGGTTACAACGTATTTGATGTACAGTAGGGCGATCCTCCCTTGTGGTGGTCAGACGTGGTCAATCGGAACCTTCACGAGGAGTATGAATGCCCTCACATTCCCATGCAATCCAACATTGGGTCACTGTCACATTTGCATGTCACACAAAGCTGGATATTGCACGATTCGGCCTGCTGGCCAAATGGAGATCCATCCAAAACACTACAAAGTGCTGACAACGCTGTCTCATACGTGTACGCGACATCTCCGTGCCCTTCAAAGTGACCGCTAAACATCTGACACTTCACTCTCCTTATATACCCCACCAGGCCTGGTAACATCACTAAACACGAACAACACCAATGCATTCTTTCACACTGAATTGCAACTGTAATCACACACACTGAGGTGACGGAAATCAAGGAATCTGCCATTTGTACTCAGGTGAGTCGTGTGAAAAGATTTACAGCGTGATTAAGGCCGCATGACGGGAACTAACAGACATAACGTAGAATGGTAGTTGGAGCTAGACGCCTGGGGTATTCCATTTCAGAAATCGTTACAGTATTAGATATTTCGAGAGCCACAGTATCAAGAGGGTGACGAGAATACCAAATTTCAGGCATTACCTTCCACCACGGACAACGCAGTGGCCTACGGCCTTCACTTAACGACCAAGAGCAGCGGAGTTTCGTTGAGTTGTCAGTGCTAACAGACAAGAAACCGCAGAAACCAATGTGGGATGTACGACGAACGTATACTACGGACAGTGCGGCGAAGTCTGGTGTTAATGGATTACGGCAGCAGACTACCGATGCGACATGGCCCGCAGCGCCTCTCCTGGCCTCGTGACCATATCGCCTGGACCCTCGCAAACCGTGGCCTGGTCAGAAGAGTCTCCAATCAGTTGGTAAGAACTGATGGTAACGTTCGAGTGTGGCCAAGACTGCACGAAGCCACGGACCCAAGTTGTCAACAAGGCACTGTGCAAGCTGACGATGGCTCCATAATGGTGTGGGCTGTATTTACATGGAAGAAACTGGGTCCTCTGGTCCAACTGAACCGATGATTGACTGGAAATGGTTGTGTTAGGCTACCTGGAGACTATTTGCAGCCATTCACGGATTGTATGTTCCCAGACGACGATGGAATTTTAATGGATGACAATGTGCCGTGCCACAATTGTTCGCGATTCGTTTTAAGAACATTCTGGACAATTCGAGCGAATGGTTGGGCCATCCAGATCGTCCCACATGCGACATAATGGAGAGGTCAGTTCGTATACAAAACCCTGCACCGGCAACCGTTTCAAAATTATGGACGGCTACAGAGGCAGCATGGCTCAATATTTCTGCGAGGGACTTCCAATGACTTGTTGAGTCGATGCCACGTCGAGTTACTGCAGTACGCCGGGCAAAAGGGGGTCCGACAAGATATTGGGAGGTACCTCATCACTTTTGTCACCTCAGTGTATATATCCTTCGATGGTGTTTAGGTGTAACAAAGCTACACTGACATCCGACCCTGTTTTCTCGGTGTTTCACTTCTTTTGCCAGATGGTGTAATTAAAACTGTAAGGTTCACACGCCTTTTTCACACTATTAAAAGAGTGATTTTGATTTGTGGTATTAGAAATACGATTTTTTAAATAAAAAAGATGAAACCGAAAGGAGAAACATCTTTAAAAAATTCAATGTACTTTCACTGAAGTTGGAGGCACCTGAAATGGGGAAGGATATAGGAATGTGAGGAAACTTTAGAAGCTCTGTAGAATAGTGTGATGTGGGCATAAATGACGAGATCAGATGGTTTCCAATGTGGTGACGATGGTAGGCAGGGACAACGGAGGAAACCGAAATGGAGTGGGGAACTGATACGTGAGCTGGACCATTTCCTGAAGAGGGAAGTAATAGGAAAAATGGAGATGGAAATGGGATCTCTGATATTGGGTGACAATCTGTTAAATACCTGCGCGGATTTTATTGTTCCAGAGAGGGAGTGAGTTGAAGTTAGGCGGAAGATTGATACGCTTGTCCTGCTGTCAGCCCACCTCTCGCCCATACGAGTCTTGTGTAGGTGTTGGGTTGGTTTAATTTTTTGGTATCAGCCAGGCAGCATACGAGGATTAGAGGTAAATGTGGTTCTTGGAGTCAGATAACTCACGATGTTGGATACATGAAGGTGTTCATTGTGGGTGAGGACGGGCGGGAATTTGATGAGAGGGTGAAGAATCTGTGTGAGAAGAAGATATACAGATGGAGAAGGCTAAGCGGAGTGCATGACGTTCAAATATTTGGAGGAAGTGATAGAACTTTGTTGGGGTAGATATCCAGGCAACAAGGATGGTATAATGTAAAGGACAGTGGGAGTGTTCGAAGTGTTAGTACGTTGCAGCTATGGGCTATCTGTTGCACGGTTAGTAGGTGGCGTTTCCATTTTACTTGCGGGCGAGCAGTAATCTTGCTTGTCAATATCTCTGTGTTTTACAATGGGGCTTGCAGTTCGCTTTTTTATTTTTATTTTTGTGCCCTCTCTACATTTCTGATGCATTTATTTAAAACATACAAAACTGTAATACAGTGCAACACTAGAACCTCAAAGGCTTGAAAAATGAGAAATTTTTAAGAAAGAAAATAATCTCTCGTTAAATGCTTACATACTGCAAGCCGTTATCAGAATGAGATATTCTGGTAATTGCAGTGGGAAAGGGGTGGTCTGTCGACGGTATCGTTTGCACGTGGCTGCTTTCCCTTCGCGACGTCTGGAATACTTTGCGGGAAATATTCACGGGATGTGACAGCAGGCACTCGGTTGCTCCGAAATCAAATTACGAGACTCCGACGGTGCATCCCTTCCTGTCTGTGGGCGGCGCCAGCGACAAGTAGGCGGTTTCTTTCGCTCCGGGGACGACTCTTCCGAGTGCAGAAACATTTATAGTCTGGTTACATTCTTCTCATATCCCACTTAACTGCTGGAAAGCACACTCCAGAAAGGAGAAATAGCCCATTTCAGTCACCACCCACGCCTTACTCTGCATAAAAATGAAGCGCGCGACAGAGGGTACTTTTCATTATACCAGTATGGTTTCTTCCCGTTCCATTTCCGGGTGAAGCGTGGGAAGAATATGTGCTTTGTCGCCTCTGTGCTGTTATTTGCCTAAATTTATCTGCAGGATCACTAAGGGATGGATACTAACGGGGTGGCCAATATTTTTGGTTTTTACCGTGAAAATAGGTTATTGAGGTTTCCTGAGCAGATTTTTTGGGGATGCACGACGTTTATCTCCTAATGTACGTCTTCAAATTAATAAATATTTCTGTAATAATCTTGGCCATTCGCATCACTATTCTTTGCATATTCTCGACGTCCCCCATTAAGTCCTATATGATATGAGTGCCGTGCACTTTAACAGTATTCAAGTATGGCCCACACAAGTATTTTGTATGCGATCTCTTTTGTAGATAAAATGCCTTTTCCCATTACCACACCACTGAATCGTAGCCTGCCTTTCGATATACCTCCATCCGACACTATGTGGGTGTTATAATTCATATCTCTACATATTGTTATCTCCCTCACGGTTTCTGTATGTTTACGCTAATCTCAGAAATTACTGCAGGGATTTTGATGCAGTTGTCAGTAACAGATAGGCTGTCTCATGAGGAAAGTTTGTAAGAGACAGGTTGATCCACAAGGCCAGCCACGTCGTGAGGTTGGAGATACTTAGTTGTAATTGTACTCGAGTTATAATTGGCTGTTATTACAGTTTTTACTGGATAGAATTCCCTTGTACCTAACCGATTCATCTGCGAAAATCCTGAGATTGCTAGTAAGCAAAGTCATTTAGGGAGTGAGGTAAGGAAGCAGATAACATAGCGTAACCCTGCATCACTGTTCATGGCAAGTTCCTAGCGGACGTGGTTTGCCATTTTCTTCCTCCGACCTGTTACCAAGTTTCACGTATGTATCTGTCATCTACATCTACATGACTACTCAGCAATTCTCACTCAAGTGCCTGGCGGAGGATTCATGGAACAACCTTCAGACTATTTCTCAACCGTTCCACACTATAACAGCTCGTGGGAAAAATGAACACTTCTGTATGAGCTCTGATTTCTCTTTTTTTTTTTTTTTTTTTTATTACGTTGATCAGTTCTCCCTGCCTAGGTTGACGACAATAAAATATTTTCACATTCACATAAGAAAGCTGGTGATTGAAATTTCGTGATAAGATTTCGTCGCAATGAAAACCCCATTGCTATAATGATTGCCGTCCCAATTCGTGTATTATATACGTGGCACTCTCTCCCCTATTTCGCGATAGTACAAAACGAAATGCTCTTCTTTGGACATTTTCAGTGCCCTCTGTCAGTCCACTCTGGTACTGATCCCATATTGCGCAACAGTACTCCAGAATATGACGGACAAGGGTAGTACAGGCGGTCTCTTTAGTAGACCTGTCGCATCCTCTAAGTGTTCTGCAAATAAAACGTCGTCTTTGGTTTGCCTTCCCCACAACATTATCTAGATTATCGTTCCAATTTAAGTTTTTCGCAGTTGAAATTCGTAGGTGTTTAGTTGATTTGACAGCCTTAGGATGTGTGTGATTTTTTGTGTAGCCGCAATTTAATCGATTTCTATTAGTATTTATGTCGACGGCCTCACTTTTCTTAGAGTCAATTGCCATTTTTCGCATCATACATATGTCGTGTCCAAGTCCTTTTGCAATTATTTTCATGTTCTGATGACTTTAAAAGACTGTAAATAACAGCAACATCTGCAAACAATGTAAGAGGGCTGCTCAGATTGTCTCCTAAATCGTTTATATACGTTAGGAACAGAAAAGGGCCTGTTAGCACTTCCTTGCGGAACACCTGGTATCATTTCGGTTTTATTCATTGACTTTCCGTGTATCATGAATCCAGTCGCACACCTGACATGATACTCCATAGGCACGCAATTTGATTAGAAGCCTCTTTTGAGGAACGGTGTCAAAAGCATCCTGGAAATTTAGAAATGTGAAATCACTTTAAGATCCTCTATTGATAGCGTTCATTACTATGTGCGAATAAAGAGCCAGTTATGTTTCGCAAGAACTACGTTTTCTGAATGCGTGGTGACTGTGTGTGTCAATAGACAGTTTGCTTCGAGGTAATTCACAATGTTCGACCACAAAATATGTTTCAAAATCCTGCTGCAAACCCGAGTCAGTGATACGGGCCTGTAATTCATCAGATTACTTCTATTTCCTTTCTTGAGTACTATTGTGACCCGCGTATCTTTCCAGGCTTCAGGTACAGACCTTTCATCGAGCGAGCGGTTGTATATGATTTCTAGGCATGGAGCTGTTACATTATACTCTGAAAGGAATGTAATTGGTATGCTATCTGGACCGGGAGACTTGCCTTTATTAAGTGATTACAGCTGTTTCACTACACCGAAGATGTCTACTAATAAGTTACTCATGCTGGCGGCTATCCTTGATTCGAATTCTGGAATATTTACTTCGTCTTCTGTGGTGAAGGAATTTTGGAAAAATGTGTTCTCTAACTCCGCTTTAGTGGTACTGTCATCGCTAATATTATCACTGCTATGAAGGCATTCCTATGAAGACACTGAAGATATTATGTCTTACCACTGATATACTTCACATACGACAGAAATCTCTTTGGCTTTTTTGTTAGATTTCGAGACAGTTTCGTTGTGGAAGCTATTAAAAGCACCTCGCATTTAAGACCGCATTAAGTTTCGAGCTTCAGTAAAACATCCCCAATCTTGGAGTTTTTGTAATCTTTCAAATTTGGCACCTTTTTCCGTTGCGTCTGCTACAGTGTCCTGACCTGTTTTGTGTACAGTGGAGGATAAGTACCATCTTTTACTAATTTATTCGGTATAAATCTCTCAGTTGCCACCGCTACTATTTCTTTGAAAACCACATATTACATAGCTACTTTGGGATGAGTGGAAGCTATCTCTTATGAAAGCGTCAAGCGAATTTTTATCTCCTTTTTAAACAGATATTGCGTTTATTATTTGTGGATTTGGATGTTACGGTGATCAATCTCACTACGACGTCCTTGTGGTCACTATGAACTAATTGTTCAAAATAACTATCGGAGCAAGCATTAAGTACGATTTCAGACGCTTTATACCTATCGCCGACTTTGAACATGTATTTCCGCTAACATATCAAGGATAAATTGAAGTGACCAGCTATAATTATGAGTGTGGCGTCCCATTTTCAAATTATACTCAGGTTTTGTTTGTACTGCTCAGGAACTGAATCATTTGAGTCGCCGTTCGGTAAATGGAACCAATTTTTCCTTTTGTGAAGTATAACCTCTACCCATACTAAATTTCAAGAACCATCTACCTGAATTTCGTGAATTTCGTTACAAGATTAACTACTTCTAACAACAAACTCGCCGCCACCCACTCTATTGATGCATCCTTTCTGAACACTATGAGGCCCTTAGTACAAATTTCGGTCGAAGTTATCTCAGAATCCGGGTTGCGGCGTCTATAACGATTTGAACTGTAATGCTTTCTACACACCTCAAAAAAGTTTAACTTCACCCCGCTTCCCACCCAAAGATGTAAACAACTATGCATGAGCAGCGCCTATGAGACGAGGGGGTTCGACAGGCGATCAGTTCCAGTCATTCCACCAGGAAGGAGGTACACAGCTCGTGTTGTCTGTAGTTCAACCATGCCCAGACGGTCAATACCGCGGTTCGATCGCGTCCGCATTGTTACTTTGTGCCAGGAAGTGCTCTCAACAAGGGAAGTGTTCAGGCGTTTCGGAGTGAACCAAAACGATGTTGTTCAGACATGGAGGAGATACAGAGAGACAGAAACTGTCGATGATATGCCTCGCCCAGGCCGCCAAAGGGCTACTACTGCAGTGGTACGGGTTATGGGTCGGGAAACCCTGACAGCAACGCCACCATGTTAAATAATGCTTTTCCTGCAGCCACAGGACGTCGTGTTACGACTCAAACTGTGCGCAATAGGCTGCAGAATGCGCAACTTCACTCCCGACGTCCATGGTGAGGTCCATGCAACCACGACACCGTGCAGCGCGGTACAGATGGGCCTAAGAACATGCCGAATGGACCGCTCAGGATTGGCATCACATTCTCTTCGCCGGTAAGTGTCGCATATGCCTTCAACCAGACAATCGTCGGCAACCCGGTCAGGCTGAACGCCTTAGATTGCAGCAAGGTGAAGGTTCCCTGATTTTTTGGGGTGGCGTTATGTGGTGCCAACGTACTCCGCTGGTGGTCATGGAAGGCGCCATAACGGCTGTACGATACGTGAATGCCATCCAACAACCGATAGTGCAACCATGTCGGCAGCATATTGGCGAGGCATTCGTCTTCTTGGACGACAATTCGCAACACCATCGTGCACTTCCTTCAGGATAACAACATCGCTCGACTAGAGTGGCCAGCATGTTCCCCACTCATGAACCCTATCGAACATGTCTGTGATAGACTGAAAAGGGCTGTTGACGGACAACGTGACCCACCAACCACTGTGAGGGATCTACGCCGAACCGCCGTTGAGGAGTGGGACAATCTGGACCAACAGTGCCTTGATGAGCTTGTGGATAGTATGCCACGACGAATACAGGCATGCATCAGTGCAAGAGGATGTGCTACTGGGTATTAGAGGTACCGGTGTGTACAGAAATCTGGAGCACCACCTCCGAAGGGCTCGCTGTATGGTGGTAAACATGCAATGTGTGGTTTTCATGAGCAATAAAAAGGGCGGAAATGATGTTTATGTTGATCTCTATTCCAATTTTTTGTACAGGTTCCGGAACTCCCGGAACCGAGGTGATGCAAAACATTTTTGATGTGTCTATTAGCGCGTGGAGCTTTGGTTCTTCTCCAACACAGCTATGATAATTAGAACTACAATACTGATAGTTGGTATGTCTACCCTTGTCCTGCGTTTGTCGTCAACCCACTGAGGCTGACGCCCTTTCTGTATTTCCCCGAGATCCCCCCAACCGAAAAAATGGCCTATTCCATTCCAAGCTGCCCCTGCTACCCGTGTAGCCGCCGCCTGTGTGTAGTGGACCCCAGACCTATTGAGCGGAAACCGAAACCCCATCACCCTTAGGCGGTCCTCTCAGTGCACGGGACGAGGAACGGGTGAGTCACAGCGCGGATTCCACGTTGCACTGCACTGCGGAGCGTGAAAGAAAGAATCTGTCGTGTCAGATGTTTTGCGGCATGGACAGGAACGTGGCACATG
The DNA here is from genome assembly GCF_021461385.2 of Schistocerca piceifrons. NCBI lineage: Eukaryota > Metazoa > Arthropoda > Insecta > Orthoptera > Acrididae > Schistocerca > Schistocerca piceifrons. Next base: position 12,521,351 of record NC_060149.1, read on the forward strand.
AGATGCGAAATAGTTGTACGCCAGAAGCAGAACATAAGAGTCGCCATATTGTATGGCGTTAAACAGTGTATTTGGTGGGTTTTCTTTCTCACGGAGTACGTTGTATGAATATAATCTTTTTCAAAGCATCAGAAAATTGAGAATCTCTCGAAAATGCGTCGTTTTGGTTACTATTTATTACAATAAAGTGACAGGAAACTACTTATCGGTAGGTACTAGGATATTGTGTGTGTGTGTGAATTTCTAAGGGACCAAACTGCTGAGGCCATCGATCCCGAGACTTACACACTACTTAAACCAACTTATGCTAAGAACAACAGACACAAGCATGCCCGAGGGAGGACCAACCATCGTCGGGACGGGCCGCACAATCCATGATATGGCGCCTCAAACCACGCGGCCACTCAGCGCGGCACTTGGTATTATAACTTGTATGCTACAGAAGTATACCGTTTCGGTGTAAGGCACAGTGATCTATGAAAATCGCATCATTTTAGTACAATTTTCATATTAAATATGAAATAATTACATCTGTAGATACACTCTTTAAACAGTGTTCACCATTTACGAGACACTAATAAATTCCCGGTCTGTCTTACTTTATGGAAAAATTAGCTCAAAAGACGATATTATTTATTATAAATTAGATATTTGCTGCAACTCTTGTTGCGAAGGCCAACAACAAGAATATTTCCCCAGCCGCCAGAAATCTTAACGTGGCTGTCAGTCTGTCTGTCTGTGTCTGTAAGTCAACGCAAGCTACACATTTGGAAATTTTGCTATTATGAAACTTTCTGTAAAATATACACTGAAGAACCAAAGAAACTGGTACACCTGCCTAATATTGTGTAGTGCCCCCGCGAGAACGCAGAAGTACCGCAACACGACGTGGCATGGACTCGACTAACGTCTGGAGTAGTGCTGGAGGGAACTGACAATATGAATCCTGCAGGGCTGTCCATAAATCCGTAAGACTACGAGGGGGTGGAAATCTCTTCGGAGCAGCAAGTTGGAGGGCACCCCTGATATGCACAATAATGTTCATGTCTGGGGATTTTGGTGACCAGCGGAAGTGTTTACACTCAGAAGAGTGTTCCTGGAACCATTCTGTAGCAGTTCTGGAAGCGTGGGGTGTCGTAATGGTTCAAATGGCTCTGAGCAGTATGGGACTTAACATCTGTGGTCATCAGTCCCCTAGAACTTAGAACTACTTAAGCCTAACTAACCTGAGGACAGGATGATTACGTACTTGTCACCTGTCAGAGTAGTATCTGGACGTATCAGGCGTCCCATATCACTCCAACTGCACACGCCCCACACCACTACAGAGCCTCCACCAGCTTGAACAGTGGCCTGCTGACATGCAGGATCCATGGATTCATGAGGTTGTGCCCATATCTGTACACGTCCACTCGCGCGATACAATTTGAAACGAGACTCGTCCGACCAGGCAACATGTTTCCAGTCATCAGAAGTCCAATGCCGGCGTTGACGGGCCCATGCGAGGCGTAAAACTGTGTTACATAGTCATCAACGGTACACGAGTGGATCTTCGGCTCCGATGTTGTTGCGGTGAATGGTTCGCACGCAGACACTTGCTGATGGCCCACCACTGAAATCCGCAGCAATTTGTGGAAGGATTGCACTTCTGTCACGTTAAACGATTCTCTTCAGTCGTCGTCGGTCCTGCTCTTGCAGGATCTTTTTCCGGCCGCAGCGATGTCGGAGATTTGATATTTTACCAGATTCCTGATACTGACGGTAAACTCGTGAAGTGGTCGTACAGGAAAATCCTCAATCGCTATCTCGGAGATGCTATGTCCCATCGCTCGTGCACCGACTATAACACCACGTTCAAACTCTTAAATCTTGATAAGCTGCCATTGTAGCAGCAGTAACCGATCGAACAACTGCGCCGGGCACTTGTCTTATACAGACGTTACCGACCGCAGCGCCGTATTCTGCCTGTTTACACATCTCTGCATTTAAATACTCATTCCTGTACCAGTTTCTTTGGCGCTTCAGTATACGTACTTATTTCTGGGTTTACGGACTGGCTCATATTTGTATCTTGCTGGTAAATATCTTTTTCAGTAATGGAGAGCACATTCGAAAAAATTTCCACTTCCATTCCAATGAAATTACAATACAAATCTCCATCTTGAAATCTAAGTGATGTAGTACGATATTTCAGAGTGTTTGCAGTCAAAGCAACATTGAGGGTATGGATATTATGCAAGTTCAAACTGACATTAGACCCTATGTCTTAACTATATTCAATTTAAAACCGTCTTTGAACTGAAAATCAGTTGAGTTAGCCAATAACTTCCACTAGTATTTATCTCGGATAGTGTACAACCTTATGTAGTGTTCTTCTACTAGAGCCATCGAAAAGTCCAGAATTTTCTTCGCGACTTTTTCTGCTCTTCTTCGACAATCGGTAACAGAGTTAACGCAGCTACCTTACGCGCGTCCATTTTAGTAAAGAAACTGTGTGGTTTGGGAGTCAAATAACCCCGACAATGGCCCCTGGAACACTCAAACCAGATCCGCCGTGTGCCCGGATGCCCCGCCCACGTCAACGTTAGCTGTCTCGGCTTAAGGGTAGGTCGCAGCTGGCACATGGCATCCCTGCATTTGTCTGACACCGCTGGTCAGACAACATATACAGTTTCATGTGTGTTGACATTGCTAGTTGAGTGGATTACTTGCAGAGCGTATGTAGAGTACTCTGTGAGGTATGGTACTTTGAAACTGAGCGAATAATTTATTGTGGTTTTCCATCATAGACTTCGTCTTTTCCGATGCTGTGAGCGATTGTCAGAAAACACAATAAAGGTGAAAGCATCTTTCGGTTAAAGAATTAACGCCGTCTGCAAGAGAAGTAATTCGGACGATATCTGTGCTGTTAATTAGGCAGTTCCTTAGGCGCAGTTACGTTATTGAAGCGAACAGTGATCGTATGCATTCTTAATAATGAACAGGCAGCACTTAAGTTATATTTTTTTAACTTATTAAGATAATGCCTTCCTACGACAACAGTCGTTACTTCATCTACGTGAGCAAAGTCATTTACTCAGTCTGTCTTTGAGTCGTTCATTTAATTATGCATCATGTTTTGTGAGTCGGAGACTGGGGATCAGACGGAGATTTCCAGGTGGGAAACCTCTTTAAAAGCGAACTCGGGCAGGTCAGTTTGCCAGATAAATGGTCGTTAGTCCAATTTGTGGAATCAAACAGGCTCTGTCACCTCCCTGTCTAGTAAAGTGGTATGCTGCACTTTAAGTCAGATCTTTGGCAAGCTACCTCCCTCGTGAATGAAACATGTTACCTTAGAATTCTACCTGCGGATCACAATCTGGCATCTGCCTTTCCTACAACTAATTTTTTGCTGTATTTCGGTCTTAAATCGTCCCATCTGCAAATCTCTAGGTATCTAATGTTTGGGGCTATCAAATTATGTAATTAAGCAATAATGGTTTTAATCCGCCTGTTTATGCACAGCACGTTGCAATTTTTTTATATTTAGGGTCGACTGCCAATCCCTTCTCAAAACGTGACAAACACGCTGTACGATACTATTAACAGCGTCGCCGTCCTTGCCCTTTGAACGAGAATATACTCGCGCTGAATTCAGAATAATTATTGTTTCTAAATTAGTATCATTTCTGTTCGTTGCATTACGTATTTCCTTCGGTTATCTTCTGTACTAAACTGTAGCAGTTCTTTCTATGTGTGGTCCATATCTTATCGAGTTACGTTGCTTGACAGTGACACATCATGCGAAGCTACTTCTGCCTTTAAGTTTTGCACACCAATGTATTTTCAAAGGACATAAATAGACGGATACTGATAATTTCGCAACTTTACTGAAACTGTGCTTTACTAATCGTATTTTGAGGAAGCACGGCCACACACCTTAAACTTTAAAATCCTAGATGGAGGTATATGACGACTGTGATCAGTGAAGAAATTTCTAATTAAACAAATAAGGAGAGGATTGCGTGGATGAAAAGCCAGATGCGGCGATTTCCACGTCCCATATATACCGGATAGCGCGCACATCTCGGTGGACTCCGACGCAATTATACGAGCTGTGATCGCAGGCAATGCCGGGAACTTTGGGAATAGTTTGGCACGGTGCTGTGGGGAGCTTATCCTCGCAGGGAATTCGATGCGTGCGTTGTTTGTGATGAAAGCAATTATAGGCAGAGGGCCTGTGGACTCGGCACGCCAGGTTGCCGACGCCCTGCGCACCGTCAGCTGGACGCCCACGCGTCTCTAGCAAAAAACTCTGGCCGGCCACACGACACGTTCTTTGTCCTCTAATCACTAATGCATGTAACGTCAAATGGTTTGGAGTAGATCTGTTTTGGACTTTAAACTTAAATGTTTCTGACTCCGATAAAAGAAATATATTGATTTTTCATTCAGAGTATGGGTATTGAGCTTCAATAACAAGATTTTAGGTCTTTATTACGTTTTGCTCTAACACACTGTGAAACTGCTTCGGTCAACCTAACCCCTGGTGGGAGTGAAGTTGACCGATTATCTGTTGTATGATAACTGTGGATTGTTCATGACTATAGGGTGACTATTCTCAAATTTTATCGACAAATTAAAAATAAAGCTGGATTATGATTGAATTTTAATACTAATTTCAGAGTAACACAGAAAAGTTTAAGAACCAAAATATTAGATCACAAATTTGCTTTATGATATTCCAAAGAGAGACAAACTCTGTTTTTTTTGGCACTAAAAGCTAGCTGACGTTATCTTTTACCATGACGACACATGAGTCCTCTTTATCAAGGTCCCTTTCGAAATTTTATAGACTGTTACCCTTGATAATTCTTATTTTTCCTCCCAAAATTCCTTTTGAAAAACAGGTCTAAAACATTCAGGCTACGTTTCCTCAATTCACGCGATTTGCGTTTGTACATACGCGGCATCTTCACAATGACAACTCTTACGATCTCAGCTATAAGATGCAACAAACAGAACTGCGATCTGCCAGCCGGAGTGGCCGCTAGGGTCGCAGGTTCGAATCCTGCCTCGGGCATGGATGTGTGTGATGTCCTCACGTTAGTTAGGTTTAAGTAGTTCTAAGTTCTAGGGGACTCATGACCTCAGCAGTTAGTCCCATAGTGCTCAGAGCCATTTGAACCAATAACTGCGATATAGATAAATTCGGAAGTTAACATACCGACACTTGCAACAATGACTTCCATAGCCCACCATTAGACTGTTACAGACAATTGTTGCTGCACCCACTGCGTCACATTGTTGCTGCGTTCATTCGGTCACATACTTGCCGCACACACCAATGTTTGATCATAGATTAACCGCTCGAAAGAAAGGCGGTCAACTTCACCAAGATTCCATTAAGAATTTAAAAAGTTTTATTTCTATATAAATAGTTAAGTATAATAGATTAATTTTTGTTACTTCTGTAGTTGTCATGGTCTGCCATCGTAGCAGCGTGGTCAGCGTAGATAGCTACCATGCAGAGGACCCGGGTTCGATTTCCGGTAGTTCCAGGGTTTTTCCTTCGTAGGAGGACTGGTACGGGGGTGCACTCAGCCACGTGATCCCGACTGAGGATCTATTTGACCGATTAGTAGCAGCTTAACGGTGTGGAATGTCTGCAAAACGGTCGGGAGAGGAGTGCGCTGACCACGTGCCCGTCATACCATATTCACACGATAGGATGACACGGCGGGCCTTCACGGGTTGGCGAGGAGCTCGCTTTTGTGCTTAATTCTCATTGTTAAGGGTCACTGCTTGACATATATAAGACGTAGACCCGTAAGTTATGTTAGTCACGCGAATAAAACTTTTAGCTAATTAAAAAAGTTAAAAAGAAATCCGTCCTTAAACGGTTGGTATTCAGATATTCATAATACTGTGCATTTAGGCACTGCCACCAACTAAGAACTTTCGAACAGTAAATATATTAACTGAGAGAGACAAATTTTCATCACCAATGTGTAGTTATTTAACGCAAAATGTTTATGAACTTTCTGGCCAACTTCACCCCATTTAACGATATTCTCCACGTCCTGTGCAATGGACCTCAGTTACTCATCATTTGGATGTGAAATCGTGACGTCCCGGTGGAGGTTCGAATCCTCCCTCGGGCATGGGTGTGTGTGTGTTTGTCCTTAGGATAATTTAGGTTAAGTAGTGTCTAAGCTTAGGGACTGATGACCTTAGCAGTTAAGTCCCATAAGATTTCACACACATTTGAACATTTTTTTTGTTGAAATCGTGAACTTGTTGATTAACGATTAACTTCCATCAAATATTAAGAGTTTATAGGTAGAAAGTATGTATGACAACTAACAAAGTCAATCCTCAGCATATTCAATGTCACTGACGCCAGTTTGGATTCTTTAACATCAGCAAGGACTCGTCTTAGGGAACTATAACACATCAGTAGCCAATTTTTTTTATTAACTGTAGTAAATGAAGTATCACATGGATTAATTGTGAATGAAAAGCCATATACGATATTGCGCTTTTCAATTTTGATTATGTTGTTGGACTACGACGTGAAGGAAGAATCAGTTAACGTATGAACCAGCTGTAACACGTACGGCTAAGAATATATATTGGTAACATTTTAAATATATTTAGAGGAAATATAATTCGTATGTGCAGTATGCACAACTACTAAGAAATAATTTTATGAAGCAGTGGATATAAGCTGTACGCCGCATTAATTACAGCGCGACTAAAAAACATTTGAGATTTATTTTTGGAAGAAGACCAAAATGGATCCACAAATGTCGTTCGTCTATCGACGCTGTATCGGCACAGAACAACGGATCGAGAAGCACCGAGAACGTTACTTCGAAATATAAATTACATTCATTGTTCATACACGGCTTCCCCCGTCGGAGCTTCGAGTCCTCCCTTAGGCATGGGTGTGTTGTCCTTAGCGTAAGTTAGTTTAAATTAGATTAAGTAGTGTGTAAGCCCAGGGACCGATGACGTCAGCAGTTTGGTCCCATACGAACTTACCACCACCACTACCACCATTGTTCATACAGAAGCGTGTGACCGAGTTATAGGACCAAAATTGTGGGTAATGGTTACTGGCAAGCGCTCTCAAAATCATGTCATACAAGTTGTAAGATGCATGTACAGATATACCACCACTATTTTAATCTACAACACAACATTAATAAACCCATAAAAAACATCAGTGAGTTAGAAAAGGCTGCAGTCTATCACCGGGATTGTTCACTTTCCATGTCGACGATGCGTTTACTCGAACAGTATTAAAAAAGCGGAGGTACTTTCTGGAATTCAGTTAAGACAGCAGAAGACAGTGAATACCCTCTTATTCGCAGCCGATCAAGCAATTTTAGCAAACTCAGGTGAAGATACCTGCTATCAGAATTTCTTTCGTCATCTAGTAACGACGATCTTATTGAACTATGGACCGTAATTTATGTCTACAGGCCTGTATTAGTTAATAGCGTGGCAGATGGAAGCTTTCCATATTTTTTTGTGCAACTCTTGACATATTTTACTGAAACATTAAATTTTGTTTATTCAGTTGTAATTTTCACCACACATTACTTTTTTCATAAATTGCTTGTCTGCTTTAATTAAATAATAAAATTCACAACAAGAAAATTCTGAATTAATGATAACGCTTTAGAGAAGTTTAACAGTAGATACTAATAGTCTACCGCTTTCTGCAGACCAAACGTTCCCCACAATTGTAAACAACTCTCTCTACTGGAGCAGATGTTCCGAGCAAAGACACTGCAAACTCAACCAGTTTAGAAATAGTCTTATGAAATACCTTAAAATTGCTTTTTCCTTCTCTTCCGCATATCTAGTACTTTTCAGAACTTTAACCACAACGTACCTGTCGTATCGGCCGCCGCACAGCAGCCGTCAACTCGGTGCGGCGTGCTACAACACGCGCGGCACACGATGTCAACAACTGGCGCAAGTGAACGCGTCGTCGCGGCAGCGTACACACCACTATCGTACGGGTTACCCTGGCGGCGCTGGCCTTGCCACCAGCGTGAGCAACCGTATAAGGGTGCCATCTACCAACACTCTGATTGGCCGGACCTGCGGATTTAAGCGAGCTCCCTGAGCCCATCGAACCAGTTCGATCTTCGCCGATGACTGTGTTGCTACCCGGCTGCTGGATTCACGACGACCGAACCGTACTGTGGCCTCCCTGGCTGGAAACTTGCGACACGTCGGTATCGACTGGTTGGCAGTGGTTTGGACTTGTATTCTCTACTAGTGACTCTGATTTCTCCTTGGCGCTGCAGCCAGCGAAGTGTTGTGTAGTCGAACTTAAGTTTTGTTTTGAGTGACAGAAGGTCAAATTTGGTTATCACGGAATATTTGTTGTGTTATAGTGTGGACATAACAGTACCCTTTTGTTTTGACTTACCTGGTTCCCCAATGTACTGTCATCAAATAGGCCATTAGTATTCCTCGAATGTTTTAGTATGTCTTGTGCACTCTCTTCTACATAAGACCAGGCAATTTCAGTACGTAAATATACCCACTGAAACTTAATAACTTTATATCACATCTGGTATTCCAATCTTTGGCTTTAAACAAATTTCTTCTGTTTGATGAAGCAGTAGCGTTAATAGCACTGCTATATTCTGACTGTTTTCACGTGGTCATTAATATCACCCTTCCTAGCAACAGAAACGTCTCTAGTATATGGTGTGCAATAAACATGCACACTCCTACTGTCATTACACCATTTCAAAAACTTGTATTTCTGTTGTAGGGTAATATTAAACACACATTCTCTTGTCCACTGTTAAACGACGATACAAAAAACAAATAGCGATTAAATCTTCAAGAACGTGTAGACGAGTAACTTCACACATTAAAACAAAACACATTGTTCCTGTGGTGCTGCTATATGGCTAAGTGAAAAGATGGGAAGAGATTGTTTAAACACGCGATGTCGAAAAAACAGGTATAGGTCTAAAACTGAATAAATCCCCGACAGTCGTAAAATTCTCAAACCACTAGCAACTTTGCAATCCCGGACAGCACTAAAAACCTGGACTTTACCGGGTAATCCCTACCGTATGGTAGGCCTAGGCAGTGGATGCTTCTTAAATTCTATATATTTCGGTTTCTCACGGTTCAATTCACAGATGTAACTTATAAGGAATGACTACTTCTTTCCATGCTTGCAAGCTATTATTTCCCTAACTTTCTCGGTATGATCTCTTGCATACATGCCTGCATGCGTAGGAGGCTGAATAAGGTATATAGTTTTTGCCTTAAAGGTGATAGTGAGGTTCTTTCTTGGAGTGCCTACCAGTTAGGATTCTTCAGCACTGTTGCTCCACTCTCCCGCCACTCAAATCAGCCCGTAACCTCCATGCTCTGTATACGCACTATGTCCGCTATTACTCCTGATAGGAATTCCATTAACTTGGGAAGTACTCGCGTGTCATAGAAGTGTTCTGTATGCAGTGTCTGTCACAGAGAAACCGCAGATTCCTCGTATCCTACCTATGAACTGTAGCCTGCCATTTTCTTTACTTACAACTACGTCTGTGACGTCGTTCCTCTTCACGTCTATATGCGTTGTTCAACCTAGGTAATTGTATGAACTGATAATCTCATTGTTATTCAATCCTGTAGTTAAATGAATTTCGATTTTACATTTCGTTAGCTGCATTTGCATTTTTCTACCGTAAGAGCTAGCCTTGATACCAGTCTGATATTTTATCGGTATCTAACTGTATATTGCTACAGTTTATCAGGACAGAATTTCATTATAGCTAACTGCGCCATTTGCAGAAATTCAAGATAGCATTAGTTGCAATCTGCTAAGTCATGAACATAAACGGTTTTAACACATTCTCCCAGGGCACACAAGTAGCAGGCTTACTTGAAACGGTGATCAACGTTCTTGATGTTGATAATACGTATTCTATTTGTATTTAACCTTTTATTTTGCGTGAAAGACTCTACCATACAAGCAAACGTTATATGGCGAAAAGCTGTTACTTTAACCTGAGCGACTAACAGGATTGTTATATCTTTACGCCCCAGCAGGGACTGGCTCCGACATGAGGAAGGACATTCTGCCATAAGAACCACAGTTCCAGCGCTGATCAGTATCGTTCATCGGAAACGTCGACTCCAACGTTAACTGATAATAAAGTAGGAAAAAAACAGAGCTGTTGTGAATATGCAATTCTGAAAACGTCCCATAACCAGTCGAAAGCTTCAGACAGATAGACATAATCTGAAATAGCCTCTTCCTCGGAGGAGCAATGACCTCGCATACCGCGTCGGCAAAAACCATTCAAGACACGCGTAACTGGTGAAGACAGACGTCAAGCTATTTAGGACAACGCCCAAGTTTCTTGAACGATGCCGTAACAGAATCCGTTAAAAATGGTTTCACTAGTGTAGTCGCCTTTCTATCAAGGATTCCAGTTTCAGTACTCTAAACTTGTTATAGTTTCGTACGGACTCTCCAGACTTTCTACAATCCTAGCAGCTTGTCTCTGAATTCGTTCCATGTCTGTTATCCACAGATAAAGACTATAGCAACGGTACTACGCAATTGGCCGCACTAGTGTCTTTACGATTTCCTTCAAAGATGTGCTGCGCTTTCGCGGAACTGTTCCAATAAATCGAAGCGTTCAGCCAATTTCATGTCACTTCTTAGTTAGTTTCATGTTCCACGCATAACTTGCACAATAAATCGTTATGTTGTGGAAAGTCATTTTACATTCATATTGCAAATAAATTTCTGAATATGGTTACATGCTGAACATAAGTGTTTTTTAATATTAAATTTACAGGTGAGTTAGTAATAACTATCCACCACCTTTTACACATTAAAATAACAAATTCTTCCACGGAAGAGATGTCAAGGAGAAACTTTTCAATTTTTGAGTTTTTCTTTCCTGTCTGTCAGACATCTTATCACTGACCCAGTTATCAAAAATTCAGTTGTGGCATTGAGCACCCCTTTTTATGCTAAAGACAACATTAATGAGTAATGGATGTCAATTGTCCTTCTGGTATTGTAATTATGTACATCATTGTTCCTTTTGAACTGCAGTGTATTATTAACTGCGAACTTCGTGAGGGAATTAATATACTGTGAAGCAGTAGTCAGGATACCCAACTCCTTAAACAGATGTCTACAAGATGTTCGAGGGTGACCACCACATATTATTCTTACAGCACGTTTTTGTGAACAATGAAGACTTTCCCTAGAAAATTATTCGACATGGCAATGTTGAATGAAAGTATCCAAATTACAAGGCTTGTCTAGAAACTAATCTCCGATCAGTCCCGAAATGGAAACTACATTAAAAATCAGAAATGTTTTATTTGCAACATTGGCTCCACCTTCCAGCTACTTCTCCACGTAGTCGCCGCTCCAGCCAGGACATCTGTCACACCGTTACACCAATACCCTCGTCATAGAAGGCAGCCGCCTGCGCTTTCCACCAATTCTCGAAGCTCATCTATAGCTCGCTGTCTGTGCGAAAATGTCTTCATAGCCAGTAGTTAATGTGAATAGATGAAATGCAGAGGGAGCCAATTACCGGCTGTAGTGCGGGTGATCAAACACTTCCCATAGAAAACGCTGCAGGAGCATTTTCATTGCCCCTGCAGATTGCGACCGAGAATTGTCACGAATTAGGAACCGTATAACAGTTATGTAATGTGGGCTGCATAACATCAGGCGAAATCTCTCACCTGAACCTCACACTTGGCGGGAGACACTGTTTTATATGCATCTTTATATGCTCACCATGCGCTCAGAACTGAAGAGAGCGAAGTGATGCAACCTACAGATATACTAGAGACACTGTCGAACACACATGTGCAAAGCTTTACTAGATTTTCGGTGGTTTCCATTTCTTGACAGATCGGAACTTACTTTCCGAATATCCCTTGTATGTCAAATTACTGACTTTTCTCTCCCCTAGATTTGCAGTGATTCTAAGTGCAAATGTGGCTGAACTAAGTTGTTTTAGGTGCTACAAAATGTGCTTTTACCAGTTTAAATTCTCATAAATAAGTAAATCTAAGAATTTTGAAATTTGCACTATACTTATTTCCTCACATTGGTGTAGTAAACCTAGATGTGAAGAAGTGAATACAATGTCTTTTAAAAATTTTGGGTGAGACCATTGAAAGAAAACCAGTCGGTTACGCTTTTGAGAATACTGTTCGCCATTTTGTCTGCTGCAAGAGAACTTTTATTCGACATGGCGGCACGGTAGGTCAGCGTATTCGGTCAGAGGGTTAGCTGCTCCCTGTAATAAGACTGAATGAACCGATCAACGATGAACATGAACAGATGTCATGGAACATCAGCCCCGAACAAATACACCGAACAAACTGAGATCAACAAAAAGGAATAAAAAAGGAGGATAAGCTTCCGTCTGTAACAAAAAACTAAATTAACGGATCAATGATGAACTTGAACAGGTGTCAGACGTCCGCCCCGAATAAATGAAACAAAAAAATTAGATAAAAAGAACCTCTCTACCATTTACTTTTTAATCTATATTTTTTCGTCACAGGTCGCTTTATTTAATTTGTATGACATCTGAGAGGTAATATAACGAAAAAACCCACGTGCATTTTCATTAAGTTGTAGTGAATTTCATGTTATTTAACTATTTACTATTTGTAAGTAAATTTTCAAAGACGGACAGGCTTGGAAAATAGTCAAACTTCGGTAAATAATAATGCGAATGTTATTCACAAATAGTAATGTAGTAAGTCACAATGTGCCAGAGCACAAGAGTAATGGACAATTACTCGTCAGACATGTCCTCGACATCACACGTTGCAGGATGATATTTTTTATACAGATATGGAAAACATGAATTCAAACTTCATGGAAATACACTTTTTTTAATTATATTATCTCTCAAATGTCATATAAACCTGTCGCGTCATACAGATCTGTCTTACGAAGCTCGAACGTTAATCACTTGACCACCATGAATTCTAACGTCCGACACCTACGCACGATACACAAGCCGCATTATTTCCCTTACAATTTTCTCAGACAGAATTGTGCACCTTACTACTTGCACGGCCTACAAAAAAGGCGTACTGAGTTGGAAGTAAATCTGACCCCAACGTCGTGGCATCCCCTTTCTAAGTACAACTAAGTGCGTTCTTTAGGTAAGATATATTATTCATTGGTTGGCTATTCTATCAATCCCATAAAACTTCAGCTTATCTAAGAAAATATTGTGATTCAGTGAAATGGCATAGATAGAAGAAAATACCAACAGGCACTATTTTGTTATTTAATGGTTGTAAAATTCTAACTACGTGAAGGCTGTGAAAAACTTTTTATAACTAATCTGTAGTCAGACAATATCGTGTCAGTCTCTTTATATAAGACGTTATCTCGAAGTCATCCATATTTACAAATAGCTGCCATTCATTATCCGAAGTGGAAATTTTGTTAAAGTTTTTCCGCATTTTCTGCGATCGTCTACCTGACCCTCATAGTTGAGATCATTATTCTCCACTTGTAGCATCAATGTCCTCGAACTGGTTCTAGGACTGGCTCGGGTTCTCACTATGGAGAAGTATGTGCCGAGGAACTAGATTACGGACGGAAAAGACCCGACGTTGTTTAAAAACGAAATTCGAAAAATTGTTGAGGAAGGAGAGACTACTGCACTCTCAGTTCAAAAAAGAATGTGCAAGCGACGTCGGGCAAAAGTTATTAGAAATTCGTGTGTCTGTAAACAGACTGATGCGCGAAACAAACACCCACCACCGTGGATAAAATCTTATCGGGTTTCAAGCCGCGTCAATTCCGATAAAATTTTCGAGCTTTCGAAAGCTTGAGAATTTTATTGGAATTGACGCGGCTTGAAACCCGAGATTTTATCCAGTCGTGCCTCCACGAGACTCCGTCATGCCTTAGCAGATGATTTTGCCGAGAAGCCGAGAAAATTTTTGTCCTACGTAAAATCGCTAAGCAGGTAGGTTTCTGTCCAGTCACTTGGTGACCAGGCTGGTGTGACGGTAGAAGATAGCAAAAAGAAATCCTAAATTTTAAATCTCGCGTTTAAGCAAATAATTAACGCAGGAGGATGGTACAAAAATACCGTCGCACGATCGTCGTAGTCTCTCGTATGGTGGACATAGTAATAAGCGTACCTGACCTAGAAAATCACCTCAAAAAAACTTAAAACAAATACGTCGCCGGGTACGGATGGAATCCCAGTTCTGTTTTACTGAGAGTACCCTACGGCAGACACCTTACTTAGCTTGTTTGTATAGCAAATCTCTCCCCCATAGCAAAGTCCCAAGCCACTACGAAAAAAAGAGCCGCAGTTGACTAATGTATATAAGAAGAGTAAAAGCACGGACCCCCAAAATTGCAGACCAATATCATTAACATCAGTTTGGTGCAAAATTCTTGAACATATTCTCAGTTTCAATATAATTTCTATCTACACACCGGCACGGTCTTAGAAATCATCACTCGTACGAAACTAATATTGTCCTTTTCTCAAACATTTTCCAGCGAACGATGGATGAAGGGCAACAGAGATACCATACTACTCTAGTTTCGGAAAACGTTTGACAAAGTGCCCCCCTGTAGACTTTTAACGTAGGTACGATCATACAGAAGAGGTGCTAAAATATTTGCGTGGCTTGAAGACTTAAGTAATAGACTCCAGTGCGTTGTCCCGATGGCGAGTATTCATCACAAACAAGGGTACTGTCAGGAGTGCCCCCAGGGAAGTGTGATAGGACCGTTCGTATTCTTTATCTAAGGGCTGGTTGTAATCAAAATGAAGCTACGCACAGAGATCCATTGTGAACTGTAATTATCGTATGGCAGCCATACTTGGTAGATATGCTAATGCGTTAATAGGAAACGGATTTTCGCTGGAAAGCGATAGTCCCAGTTTTGGCCATCAGGTGCAAATCTGGCGCTTTGAATGCAAGAAAGACGTATAGAGTATTTCTATAAATGTATAATGAATTAGGAACTGGACTTGAGCAGAAAACGTCAAACAAGTGAGAAAGGCAAAAATGTTGATTTTTATAATTAAACGTCGCTTACACAGTTTGTTCAATATGAGATCAGAGACGTCGACAAGACGCTGCATCCGGAGAACAAAGTGATCAACAGTTGCTCGCGGCAATTCTGGTGGAATCTGAGCAAGTCGCTCCTTCAGATCAGGTAGAGACCGAACGTGTCCCTGGGATACGCGTTCTTTCAGATATCCCCAGAGCCAAAAGTCACACGGACTCAGATCAGGTGATCTTGCAGATCTGGGGACCTCACGTTCGTGGAAGACCGCAGTAAACAAATCTTTCACTGGGCGAACGACATGAGGTATTGACTCATCTTGCACGAAAACAGCGGCTTCCACACAGCTGCTGTCTTCCAAAGCAGGAATCACATGCTGTGCAAGGAGGTTTTAATAACGTGCAGACATCACGGCACATCTGACAGGCCTTCTCGAAGTATTCTCTTCAAAGAACCGAGTTAAAGATGCTCATGAATCCACACCACATAGTCACATATGCCGAGTGCAACGACTCTTTGTGTACAACACGCGGATTAACAGGATCCCAAATTCGTGAATTCTGTGAATTCACGGCACCCTTTTGTGTAAAATGTGCCTCGTCACTTCGCAGAATATTGCCTGGCCACATGTCATCAACTTTGATCCGTGCCAGAATCCGAAGAGCGAATTCAGAACGTTGCTGCGGATCATGACGTTTTAGTTACTGTGCCATCTGATCTTGTGCGGGTACCAGTGTAATATAAACCGCAGAACTTTCTGTATTGTTGTCAATGGGACGGACAATTCTCGTGACACTGTGCAAGACTACCTGGAGCACGTGCTGCACGGTCAGTTACAACAGCGAACTTGTCCGTAACTCCCACCGTCGTACGACATCTTCCTCTTCCAGATGTCATACCAAGCTCATCCGTGTTTCCGAATTTCATTATCATTCCTCTAAACCATTAAATGACACCAGGCCTCTCCTCAGACCTTTCAGACGGCGATACTCTCTCAATGCAGAATTGTAATTCCTGTCATTCACATAGAATAGTTTCACTAACAGAGCATGGTCTCTCTTCGGGATAGCCATACTGTTCACTCACGTTATGGCTTGTCAAATGACAGCAAGGATAACATACCGTAATACAAATTGTATAAAACGCCAGATTTACACTTGTTGGCTAAAATTGTAACTTTTTTTTCAGCCATAATCGGTTCCGCATTAATGCACTGGACCTCTGAGTAGTTGCACTTTAATTATAATATAACCACCCGGTACTTAAATGATCCGATGGACAGGGTGAGTAACAATCTGCGGCTGCTTGCTAATGATGCTGAGTGACTGCAAGAGGGTACAAGATGACTTAGACAAAATTTATAGTTGCTGTGATGAATGACAGCTTCCTCCAAATGTAGAAAAATGTTAGTTAATGCAGACGAGAAGGAAAAACGATCCCTTGACGTACGAATACAGCATTAGCAGTTTACTTCCTGACATTTTGACTAAATATGTAGGCGTAACAAAGCAAAAGGATATGAAATGGAATGAACATGCAAGGACGGTAGTAGGGAAGGCAAATAGTCGACTTCGGTTTATTAGGGGAGTTTTAAAAGGAAACCGCGAATAGAACACTAGTGCGACACATTATTGAGTACTGCTCGAGTGTTTGGGATCCGCACCAGGTCGTATTAAATGAAGACATTGAACAAATACAGAGGCAGGAGGCTAGATTTGTTATCGATAGTTTCGATGAAAAGACGAGTATTACACAGATGCTTTGTAAACTCGTGTGTGAGTACCTGGAGAGAAAACTGTTCTTTCTACACAACACTATTCAAAACAAATTCAGAGAACC
Organism: Schistocerca piceifrons; assembly: GCF_021461385.2. Classification (NCBI taxonomy): domain Eukaryota; kingdom Metazoa; phylum Arthropoda; class Insecta; order Orthoptera; family Acrididae; genus Schistocerca; species Schistocerca piceifrons. The sequence continues at coordinate 12,538,260 of NC_060149.1, forward strand.
GGCATTTGTGGCTGACTGCTGAACAGTTCTACTGCCGCCAATATACATTTTCCTGAGGACCACCATGATAAGCTAAAGAGAAATTAGGGCTCTATGGAGGCATATCGATAGTCACTTTCCCATTTGCGACTGGAAATGAAATGAAATGACTAGTAGTGATACAAGGCACTCCCTGTCATGCACCATATGGTGGCTTGCGTTGCATGTATCTAGATGAAGACGCAGAAATTTTAGACATCGACATCTAGGATTTTTAAATCTATTGTCATTTTAAATTCAGCACACCTGGGCTAGTTCCGACAGCTTAAATTTTTAAAATTTCCTGCCACCATTATGTTGAATGTTTTTTGAATTTTCCGCCACCACCAATTTGCATTTTTTAAACTGCCTGCCACCATCAGCTTGGGTTTTTCGAGGACTGCAGCGCCGACTAGCGGCTGCCGCTTGAACTGTGGGCTTGAACCGCTATAGCCATTCTATCAGTTTTCGAGCTTCAAATATGCTCTATGTGTCTGCAATCTACGGAAACAAGTTATATTTTTCTGCAATTATTCATCAGTTTGGAACTGTTACCAAGTTGGATTAATGAACGGCATACATAAGTCAAAGAACCACCACGTGTTCAGTGAGCGTGAGAGCGTCACAGAGAACTACAAACTAACTTCAACGATGGACGCCGCAGTGAAAGAGAGCCAACAAGAGCGAAGAAACGCTCATCTGTCATGAAGACATGGGTAAGATCATGAGAAATTCGGACATATTTAGACAGATATAGTCTATTGCCTTCCCTGTACATTATCTGCAATGGAATAGGATTGGGTGGTGGGTCCAGTCCCCTACAGCATGTACACCCCGCCGCACAAGGTACATTGGTGGTGTACATATGCAGACGAAGATGGACATTCAGCTCGTTTAAGAACGATTCTGGAATTCAGTGTTCCAATAAGTTGTCATTCGATATTTTTGTAAAATTACTGTAAGAGTGTAGATGTACTGGCAAGACCCACGTTGTGATTGCTTTTCTTAACACCCCACCCCCACTCCGTGAAACGAGTGCAACTTAAGCAAATGAAACGTTTCTGCAGAGCAGAGGTTAATGAGTGGGACACAGATTTATGATAAATAATACTTTAAATGTAACGACTGACTGAGTACCTGGTCGTTTCTAAATTTCATATGCATCATTATTCAGTAATGAAGCATGACTACAATTTCTTTTGAAGCTCTGGTGTTCGCAGTGGAAGAAAATCTCTTTTGACAAAACGAAATCCACAGGAAGTCTACAAGCGGTAAAGATCGAGAATTAAGCTCAAAAATGGCTCAAATGGCTCTGAGCACTATGGGACTTAACATCTGAGGTCATCAGTCCCCTAGAACTTAGAACTACTTAAACCTAACTAACCTAAGGACATCACACAAATCTATGCCCCAGGCAGTATTCGAACCTGCGACCGTAGCGGTCGAGCGGTTCCAGACTGAAGCGCCTAGAACCGCTCGGTCACAACGGCCGGCGAGAATTAAGCGCAAACGATATCTATTTTAACGCATTCTGTGATGGCTTTTCTTTGAATATTTATCTATGCCTCTCATTAATCTACATCTATTCTCAGCAATCCACTGTCAGGTGCATTATCTCAACTATTAGGCATTCTTTCCGTTACACTTGGGTATGGAACGCGACAAGTAAGACTGCTTAAATGCCTGCGTGCGCAACATTTACTGTAATCAAACAAACTTGTCACCAGTCGCGTTGTGCTTCTTTGTTTACGTTCAGTACCACTGTTAGACCCATTTGGTATGGTCCACAGTCGAGCTGTATTCTGGCACGGGTCGCGTGTGCGTCTGACAAGCCGTCTCCTTTGTAGATCGACTGCATCTTCCCCATCTTCCTAGTAATGAACCGAAGTGTGAGACTTACTTATTCCCACGATTCAGTCTACGTGGTCACTCTTAACATATCCCCACAAGTTGTTACCCCCACGCACTGCTGTACAAAACTTACGGACTAAAGTGATTTTCGCCTCATGCGTCACTGTCAAGTAACATAGCTTGATGTAACCTGGACCATACATGGAAATAACTGTTACATTATGGTATAGAAGGTATCTGACAGAAATACGCAAGCAGACGAATAAATGACACCTTTATTCAAAGATTATAATTACACCGAAGTCACCGCGAGTTCTGAGGTTCCCCTGGACATTACAAAAGGCGGGACATGGTTCTCAACATGATTTGTGACAGCCACGAACGGTAATGCATGCTCTGCAACACGCTTCCACGCTGGCTACGAGGCTGGTAAGTGGGAAATGGTAGTGCATTCGCCAAATATCCTCTCGTTCCAAGAGCTGCTGCTCCTGCGCTGTTCCGACGCAGACGCGCATTGTCACCCATAAAAATGAAGCCAGGCCCGAACGCACCCCTGAAAAGACGCACGTGTTCCTGCGTGCATTACGTGTTCCCACCTGTCGACATCTGACGCGTTACTACTCAGACTGAATCTGCTGTCATCCGATCTCTCTCCTCGCTCGTCCAGTCCCTATGCTGAACGGTGCCGCCGATGTGCAGGTGTCAACGGAACAAAACGTACTGGTTGTCGGGCAAAGATCACCCTTATACAGCCGCCGTGTCCTGTTAAATGTGGTTGCAACTGCGCCCGCCGTTTGACGTGTTGCACAGCGTAGCGGTCATCTGCTGCTGTGGTTACCGTGGTGTCCTCTCTTTTGGGCAATAGTGCCTGTTTTCGGAACGCTCCCCATGCACGTGAAACAATGCTCCGAGCAGTACGAAACTCCTGGGTTCCACTCGTTACACTACATCCTTCTTCCAGTTTCCCAATGATCCTTCCAATGCGAAATCACCCAAATGTCGTCTCCGGAGGATGCTGTAATGAAAAACACCAGCGCACTGCACCGGAACGGATCGCTAATTGACACAAGTTGTCTCTTACCGTTCCTTCAAGTGCTTCGTGTTGCGGGGCCAGCTCCATTTGGCGCTGTAGTCACGCTGACGTTCAGCATTCTGTGCACAACTGGGAGACATGTGCCAACATGCTCCCGTACTTTATTTTCTCTCGAGTTATTAATATGTTACGTTACTTTATCTACTTCGCTCTTAAGTTTTGCAGAACAGTGTATTCGCAGTGTATTTTGACAGCCCGCATCTCGTGGTCGTGCGGTAGCGTTCTTGCTTCCCACGCCCGGGTTCCCGGGTTCGATTCCCGGCGGGGTCAAAGATTTTCTCTGCCTCGTGATGGCTGGGTGTTGTGTGCTGTCCTTAGGTTGGTTAGGTTTAAGTAGTTCTAAGTTCTAGGGGACTTATGACCACAGCAGTTGAGTCCCATAGTGCTCAGAGCCATTTGAACCATTTTTTTGTATTTTGACTTGTTTATATCGTAGTCGTAGGATACAGCGTTTTAGCGTCTTGCCGAGTGCATAATTTTACGTTTCTGAACATTTAAGGAATGTTGCAAATCTTTCCACTTTTTTGAAATCTTATCAAGGTCCCAAATGGATATTTGTGATGGAAACTGTATCATCTGCAGTGGGGTTACTACTTGTATTAATACATGTATTTATGTTTGAACTGTGTGACAGAGAGAAAAGCAGTGTTTAAGGCTAATGTGACGAAAAGGACAGAGTAGGGGGGGGGGGGGGGCTGAGACAGGGAGGAGGACACTGTCTCTGGTCACGAGACCCTCCCATTAAAGGATCTGGAAAAGGATTTCGTCATAGCAGCATCAGAGGTCATTAGTAAATAAAACACTAACTTTCAATGTGTTTCACCGGCGAGGAACGCAGCCACCATTAATGATTAAACATTCAGGGAACCACGATTCTGGTATTATTTAAGCTTTAGTGAATTAACTCATTTTCGGAGCCACTAGCAGGGGACTAAGCGAGTTGGCATAGATATTAAACCACTTTTATTCTGAGCGCTCCCAGTCCGCTTATCGTTATTTAGGTCTTTCGTGTTCGTCTTAAGTAACTTCAGAATGAGTGGTCTGACTCATTAAGTAGGGCTACAGCCCATTTATTTTCTCTTCCTTGTCCCACTGAGAACGTGTCGGCCTCTAATGCTTCAGATGGATGCGAGACGTGGAGCTTTAATCTTCCTTATAGTGTGTTCTTTTTTACAGCAGCACACCAGCTATGTGGAATGGTCTGAGACGTATGAAAATTCTTTATGTAGAAGTGTTGGGGGATGCTGAGGAATGAAGGACGGATTCTTTGCTAAATTTTACACTAAAACTATATATGCACAATTGTTTTTATTTCTTTCAGATACGTCCAGAGAACACGCTTACAATCGTTGCTGGTTTCAGCCATACATTGGCCATCGTCAGAATCTACAACGAGAAAAAGATATGTTTACATTAAAACCTTAAGATTTTTAAAATCTTTGTCATGTCCACTTATATCTGAAATAAAGTAAAAATCAAATTATGTGATTCACACTCATACACTATGTGATCAAAAGTATCTGGACACCTGGCTGAAAATGATTTCCCAAATCGTGGCGCCCTTGATCGGTAATGTTGAAATTCAATATGGTGTTGGCCCACCCTTAGCCTTGATGACAGCTTCCACTCTCGCAGGCATACGTTCAATCAGGTGCTGCAAGGTTTCTTGGGGAGTGGCAGCCCATTCTTCACGGAGTACTGCACTGAAGAGGTATCGATGTCGGTCGGTGAGGCCTGGCACGAAGGCGGCCTTCCAAAACATCCCAAAGGTGTTCTGTAGGATTCAGGCCAGGACTTTGTCAGCCAAACCATTACAGGGGCGTTATTGTCGTATAACCACTCCGCCATAGGCCGTGTATTATGAACAGGTGCTCGATCGTGTTGAAAGATGCAATTGGCATCCCCGAATTGCCCTTAAACAGTGACGTGAGAAGGTGCTTAAAACATCGATGCAGGCCTGTGCTTTGATAGTGCCACGCAAAAGATCAAGGGGTGCAAGCCCCCGCCATGAAAAACACGACCACACCATAATACCACCGCCTCCGAATTTTACTGTTGGCACTACACACGTTGGCAGATTACGTTCACCGGGCGTTCGCCATACCCACACCCTGCCATCGGATCGCCACATTGTGTACCGTGATTCTTCACTCCACACAACGTTTTTACACTGTTCAATCGTCCAATTTTTTTACGCTCCTTACACCAAGCGACACGTCGTTTGGCATTTACCGGCGTGATGTGTGGCTTATGAGCAGCCGCTCGACCGTGAAATCTAAGTTTTATCACCTCCCGCCTAACTGTCATAGTACTTGCAGTGGATCCTGATGCAGTTTGGTATTCCAACTGTCGGCGGTATCTGTCAGTCAACAGCTGAGCATATATTACTAATGACGATGGCGATCCAAGACGAAAGCTATCCAGCCTCAATCTAGCAGTACCTCCCTCCTCCTTGCCAAACTGAAGTTCAACTGAGTCTTTCGCTAGGAAACTTGTGTAAAACACTATCGGAATTTACGCAGTGTCAGTTCAGGGGTAAAACCTCGATCCTTTCACGATTTCCTCCAGCGTCTTCTTCAGGAGCAACTGATTGTCAAAACTACTGCTGTCGTGTCCTTACATAACCCAAAGACGGCTTTTGATTGGTCGGTAATTACGTCATGCTGTCAAGTGTGCTGGTGGCGCCACCGCTCCCGCCATAGCGTAAACATTGCCACTCACATAGCTGGCTTTTCTCCGCATCGAGAGCTCGCTTCCATACACCGCTAATATTATATCCCCTGTCACGGTTGAAGATTTTGTCGCACATTACAGCCCCTTTAGCTACAGTATCCCAGAATGTAGGAGTAGGGGACAAAACTTTTGTTTCGTCAAACATTATTTTGTTTCGTCAAACATTATTTTGTTTCGTCAAACATTATTTTGTTTCGTCAAACATTATTTTGTTTCGTCAAACATTATTTTGTTTGTGGGACTGTGCCCAGCAACTGCAGATTTCTCCCATTCTCGATTTTTAATACGCTGTTGATGTTCTGCACAGCGGTCAGAAACGGTGCGGATGGACTGGCCAGTGTAATTGCTTCTGCACTCACGAGGGTTGTTGTAAACCCCAGGGATCATGAGGCCGAGACTGTCTTTAACAGGGCATAGCATCTCCATTATTTTCTTAGGAGGTCGGAAAATAAGATATGATACTTGGTCCTCTGAGGACTCTGCCTGTTTTGCTGGATGTAGCGCCGCAGAAGGGAAAAATGCTACGGCGGGAGTGACGACGCCACCAGCGCAGACGTTGACACCATTTGCGACAGTATGAAGTAATTACTGACCAATCAGAAGCCATCTTTGGGCTATGTAAGGCCACCACAGCAGCAGTTTTCAGTCAGTAGCTCCTGACGACGACGATGAAGATAATCGTCGAAAGCTCGAGGTTTTACCCTGAATCGAAGAGGTTCAGCTGCTTAGATAACTGGACTTCCATCCTTGGGAAGGCAACTTCGATGGAGACTAATGTAATGGCGGTCTCGAGAACCAAACTGCTACTCGTCCGTAGGGTTTATTGGTTGTTCAGCTGATGTGGCCATTAAAAGCGAGTATCCGAGATGGAGTCACGACCTGCATACAGTTTCAGACTGCAGAGTGTAAAGGTCCGTTAATAGAATCCATAAGTGGAATAGACAAAGCATTTTCAGACGGGTAAGTACCAACTGAATACTGCAATAATATAGTTTGCATCGAGATGGAGAATCCGGAAGAAGGATGACAGCCAACATTTGCTTCTCGTTGTTTTATCTCCTCCCCCCCCCCCCCCCTTCTCCTTCCTGCACATCGAACACCCACAGGAAACCTTCAGGGAAGGTGAGTATTCTGGCATGAAGCAGAGCAAATTCCAAATTAACATGCTCTTAGCGAAAGAGCCCACACGTTGGACGATGAATTAGTGTTTATATGCATTTACATTAATTCATCGATTTTACATGTTTTTTGAGCTCGGTGGCTGTGGATTCCACTATTTTAAAAAATACAGCAACCAGTGATTTTTTATTATGTATTTTATTTATACCAACATGCGTTTGGGATTTTGCCCATCTTCCAGTGGCGTAATAAATATTTAATCTCCAGCTAGTACGTCGTTAGAAACAGCGACTGCAATTCCGGTGCTGCAGCTATCTTTATACTCTGCTTGCTTGTAGCTACAATTTTTCCCATTTGTAATCGTGACAAACATTTTTTGTATAATTTTACGAAAAACAGCGTTTTCCTGAAATATGCTGAGATGAGAATCATTGGAGGGATGAGGATGATGGTACCGGGTAACGCCCCTGAAGAACCGCTTTTGCTACATACCTTAAAACGATCCTATTGCCTCCAACGTTGATTTCACGGAACGAAGGCGTGTTCAAATAAGGGAGCTTAGGGCTCCGGCAGAGACATGCGGGCAGCGATATTCGCTCGCTTCATTTGAGAGTAAAACAGAAAAGCCAGAAAGTTTCATAACAGCGCACACTTCGCTGCAGAGTGACTCTCGAAACTGTCCCTTAGGATGTCGTTAAGCTACTTTTCCGCGATAAACGTATTTCCACGAACACTAGTCCAGCTACGAATGAAGAACTTCCGTGAGGTTTGGAAAGTGGGGAAGCTGTACAGGCGGAGCAGTGAGGACGAGTCGTACGTCGTACCCAGATAGCTCAGTCGGTAAGCGCATTGTCCGCGAAAGGCAAGGTTCCAGGTTCGATTCCCGGTCTGGAACACAGTAGCAATCTGCCAGGAAATTCCAGCGAAGTGGATGACTAGCTTGGTACACTGTACCGTCCGTCGTGCATCGTGCAGTGGCTTGTGCAGCTGGTAGATGAGGACATGTAGAGAAAGAGACGCGCTGGCGGACGGCGTGTTATTCTTAGCGGGCGCGACGCCGGCCAGACGCCTGTCGTATCGACGCCGCCTCCGCCGGGCCGTGAGGCGCCGCTGTTGCCTCTGCAGATGTCTCTCTGCTCAGTCTCTTCCCCTTCAGTGGATACGTAATCCGCCACGATACGGACTTGCCTAATTTTACGTGTTCTTTCGACAGAACACTTCCAAATTAGCATAGTGCAATACTTATTTTATTGATATGTATTAGCAGGGACAGTAAAACACAAAGCTAACACGTACTCCAGCAGCGCCTTAGCAGCGTTGCAACAAGGTGGTAGAATTCAGCACGGGCCACACGGTTCTGTCGCTGCTCGAGTACTGTTTATTCTTCATATTTTACATTTCATAAATACTGCAAACTAATTCTTTTGCGTACTCGTTTATATTTCTTAAGTCTCCTCACATTCCGTCAATATACTCCCTCTGCTTCTCTATGACCGGATCAAACGTCTCGGAAGCTCCATTATTCCAGGACACCACTTCTGGTCATGTGTCGAATGACTCTGGTAACAGTGATAGAAAGCTCTTCCAGAGAAAGATAACGACGTCCACGCATAGGTTTTTTCAACTTGGGAAACTATTCGAAGTCTGGTGGACCATCGTCCGGGCTGTAGGGAAGATGTGTCAACACTTGTTATCCGCATTCGCGCAGCTTTTCGGCTACAACACTGCCGATATGAGGGCGAGAAGAATGAGTGGCGCAGCCTCGACAGCTGAGGTCGGGTTTCGCTTGAAGTTACGATAATACACTGCCCTGACACTTGGTCCATCTACATCTACAACCACACCCCGCCAGCTACCTGACAGTGCGTAGCAGAGGGCACCTCGAGTACCTCTTTCGGTTCTCCCTTCTATTCCAGTCTCGCATTGTTCGTGGAAAGAAAGATCGTCGGTATGCCTCTGTGTGGGCTCTAATTTCTCTGATTTTACCCACACGGTCTCTTCGCGAGATATACGTGGGAGTGAGTAATATACTGCTTGACTCCTCTAAACTTCAACAAAAGCCCGTATCGAGCTACTGAGCGTCTCTTGCAGAGTCTCCCACTGGAGTTTATCTATCATCCCCGTAACGCTTTCGCAATTACTAAATATTCCTGTAACGAAGCCCGCTGCTCTCCGTTAGATCTTCTCTATCTCGTCCATCAACCCTTGTGGCCTTCAGTCCAGAGACTGGTTTGATGCAGCTCTCCATGCTGCTCTGTCCTGTGCAAGCTTCATCTCCCAGTACCTGCTACAATCTACATCTTACTGAATCTGTTTAGTGTATCCATCTCTTGGTCTCCCCCTACGATTTTTACCCTCCACGCTGCCCTCCAATACTACATTGGTGATCCCTTGATGCCTCAGAATATGCCCTACCAACCGATCCCTTCTTCTAGTCAAGTTGTGCTTCAAATTTCTCTTCTATCCAATTCTATTAAATACCTCCTCATTAGTTATGTGATCTACCCATCTAATCTTTCAGCATTCTTCTGTAGCACCACATTTTGAAAGCTTCTATTCTCTTCTTGTCTAAACTATTTATCGTCCACGTTTTACTTCCATACATGGCTACACTCTTTACAAACACTTTCAGAAACGACTTCATGACAATATACTCGGTGTTAACAAATTTCTCTTCTTCAGAAACGCTTTCCTTGCCATTGCCAATCTACATTTTATATCCCCTCTACTTCGACCATCATCAGTTATCTCGCTCCCTACATAGCAAAACTCATTTACTATTTCAAGCGTCTCATTTCCTAATCTAATAACCGCAGCATCACCAGATTTAATTCCCCACATTCCATTATCCTCGTTTTGCTTTTGTTGATGTTCATCTTATATCCTCTTTTCAAGACACTGTCCATTCCGTTCAGCTGCTCTTCCAGGTCCTTTGCTGTCTGACGGCATTACAATGTCATCGGCGAAACTTAGTTTTTATTTCTTCTCCATGGATTTTAATTCCTACTCCGAATTTTTCTTTTGTTTCATTTACTGCTTGCTCAGTAAACAGATTGAATAACATAGGGGATAGGCTACAACCCTGTCTCACTCCCTTCCCAACCACTGCTTCCCTTTCATGCCCCTAGACTCTTATAACTACCATATGGTTTCTGTACAAATTGTAAATAGCCTTTCGCTCCCTGTATTTTACCCCTGCCACCTTCAGAATTTGAAAGAGAGTATTCCAGTCAACATTGTCAAAAGTTTTCTCTAAGTCTACAAATGCTAGAAACGTAGGTTTGCCTTTCCTTAATCTTTCTTCTAAGATAAGTCGTAAGGTCAGTATTGCCTCACGTGTTCCAACATTTCTACGGAATCCAAACTGATCATCCCCTAGGTCGGCTTCTACCAGTTTTTCCATTCGTCTGTAAAGAATTCGCATTAGTATTTTACAGCTGCGATTTATTAAACTGATAGTTCGGTAATTTTCACATCTGTCAACACCTTTCTTTGGGATTGGAATCATTATATTCTTCTTGAAGTCGCCTGTCTCATACATCTTGCTCACCAGATGGTAGTTTTGTTAGGACTGGCTAGCCCAAGGCCGTCAGTAGTTCTAATGGAATGTTGTCTACTCGTGGGGCCTTTTTTCGACTTAGGTCTTTCAGTGCTCCGTCAAACTCTTCACGCAATATCGTATCTCCCATATCCTCTTCATCTACATCCTCTTCCGTTTCCATAATATTGTCCTCAAGAACGTCGGCCTTCTATAGACCCTATGTAAACTCCTTGCACCTTTCTGCTTTCCCTTCTTTGCTTAGAACTGGTTTCCCACCTGAGCTCTTGATATTCACGCAAGTGGTTTCCTTTTCTCCAAATGTCTCTTCAATTTTCCTGTAGGTAGTATCTATCTTACCCTTAGTGATATGCGCCTCTACATCCTTACATTTGTCCTCTAGCCATCCCTGCTTAGAGATTTTGCATTTTAAGACGTTTCTATTCCTTTTTGCCTGCTTCATTTACTGTATTTTTATATTTTCCCCTTTCATCAATTAAATTCAATATATCTTCTGTTACCCGAGGATTTCTATTACCCCTCGTTTTTTTATCTACTTGATATTCTGCTGCCTTCACTATTTCATCTCTCAAAGCTACCCATTCTTCTTCTCCTGTATTTATTTCCCTCATTCTTGTCAATAGTTCCCTAATGCTCTCACTGAAACTCTCTACAACCTCTCGTTATTTCAGTTTATCCAGATCCCATCTCCTCAAATTTCTACCTTGTTGCAGTTCCTTCAGTTTTAATCTACAGTTCATAACCAGTCGATTGTGGTCAGTCCACATCTGCCCCTGGAAATGTCTTACAATTTAAAACCTGGTTGCTGAATCTCTGTCTTACCACTACATAATCTATCTCAAACCTTCTAGTATCTCCAGCCTTCTTCCATGTATACAACCTTCTTTCATGATTCCTATGGTTAAGTTATGCTCTGTGCAAACTTCTACCAGGCGGCTTCCTCTTTCATTCCTTACTCCCATTACATATTCACCTATTACGTTTCCTTCTCTTCCTTTTCCTACTGTCGAATTCCAGTCCCCCATGACTATTAATTCTCCTCTCCCTTCACTATTTGAATAATTTCTTTTATCTCACCATAAATTTCATCAATCTCTTCATTTGCGGAGCTAGTCGGCATATACTTTTACTACTGTGGTAGACGTGGGCTTCGTACCCTATCTGGTACGAATCCATCACCAGTGAGCAGTATTCAAGCAGTGGGCGAACAAGTGTACTGTAACCTACTTCCTTTGTTTTCGGACTGAATTTCCTTAGGATTATTCCAATGAATCTGTCAGGCATCTGCCTTACCGACGATTAATTTTATATGGTCATTCCATTTTAAGTCACTCCTAACGCCTACTCTCAGATAATTTATGGAATTAACTGCTTCCTGTTGCTGACCTGCTATATTGTAGCAAAATGATAAAGGATCTTTCTTTCTGTGTATTCGCAGCACATCACACATTCAATTGCCATTCCCTGCACAATTCGTCTATTCGTTGCAGATCCTCCTGCATTTCAGTAAAATTTTACATTGTTACAACCTTTCGATATACTACAGTATCATCCACAAAAAGCCTCGGGGAACTTCCGATGTTATCCACAGGGTCATATATAGTTACGGTCCTACGACACTCCCCTGCGGCACACCTGAAATCACTCTTACTTCGGAAGACTTCTCTCCATTGAGAATGACATGCTGCGTTCTGTTATCTAGGAACTCTTCAATCCAATCACACAACTGATCTGATAGTCCATATACTCTTACTTTGTTCATTAAGCAACTGTGGGGAACTGTATCAAACGCCTTGCGGAAGTCAAGAAACGAGGCATCTGCCTGGGAACCCGTGTCTATGGCCCTCTAAGTCTCGTGGACGAATAGCGCGAGCTGGGTTTCACACGATCGTCTTTTTCGAAACCCATGCCGATTCCTACAGAGTAGATTTGTAGTCTCCAGAAAAATCATTATAGTCGAACATAATACGTGTTCCACAATTCTACAACTGATTGACGTTAGAGATATTGGTCTATAGTTCTGCACATCTGTTCGACGTCCCTTCTTGAAAACGGGGATGACCTGTGCCCTTTTCCAATCCTTTGGAACGCTACGCTCTTCTAGAGACCTACGGTACACCGTTGCAAGAAGGGGGGCAAGTTCCTTCGCGTACTCTGTGTAAAATCGAACTGGTATCCCATCAGGTCGAGCGGCCTTTCCTCTTTTTAGCGATTTTAAGTGTTTTTCTAACCCTCTGTCATCTATTTCGATATCTACCATTTTATCTGTGCGACACATGGGACTATCTGTCGTGATGTTCCCTTGGTGATCATAAGCAAATACAATCATTTGCTTGAGCTTTGGTTGAGCACGTAGATTTTTAACGTGGAGGATCTGAAGCCCTCCACTCATTGGACTGTGATTTAAACTCCGCTTCGAAGGCTCTAACCCATGTTTCATCAACAGCGACAATTAGACACAAGAATCCTTTACCTTCTCGGTCGAATCGCCGTTTGAGCAAGGTTGCAGTGTCCCGGGGTTTCTGCTTCTCTTCTTCAACTCGTTTGTCGGTATACGGATTACCAATGTTGGAAGAATTCACGTGGCTTCGGAGAGTTCCTCGCAAGTCGCACTGCGATGTTCTTCAAGAGTATATGCCACAAATTTCACAATTCATTCATCTGTTGACGTTTTCGGCTTTCCGGGTCTGAATTATCGTCTATATTTACGCGACCACCACGAAAACCATTAACTCAACGTGAAATTGTAATACGGTCCACTGCAAACTCACCATAAACTTCAGTTAATGCACTGTGGGTTTTTGTTGGTTTTTTTTCTGCATAAAGTTTCGCTCTTGATGTACGACCTCTGGTCTTCAACGGTCACAGTACACGAGACACCTTCAGAGTCCATTTCTACCTTTCGCCAATTTTATTTTAGAGTACACAACGAAAAAGACACGCACTTCTTCCTTAAGTTCAGAACTTCATCTGACGTAATTTTCATTGTTGTTGCATCAAACAATCCAAAGTAATACCAATCAGAGCATTATTTATGAAATGTCCCTCGTACATGTCAATGAAACAGATACAGCACTAGACCAATTTTGGGCCGCTATAACGAATAGGAATGTAAAATTTCGCTTTAAAAATCATTTTGTTTGCAACGGGAATCATATCGACTCTATCGGCAATGGGTGTCGCGTGAAAGGTATGATGACCACTGGTTATTTGCGCTGACTGCAGCTACACATCGCAACAAATAAATTGCAAATGTCTTCCGAAGCACCAAAGAAAATGGACCTGACGACTGTTGAGAGGGATTCCCTACATGGTGAATTATTTTGACTTTACAGCATAATTAATTTATTGTTACGTCGCAACACCGATCCTCTATATTGGCAAAACTAGAATCGAAGGCTCTCTATTGCTCAGTGTCTTACAGGTAGCGGGCGAAAAGTTGATTGATTACCTCACGGGAGTGCGGGCTGGAGAGGGCAAGTAGCTCGACGTGACGACGTGAGCGGGGGAATGTTTTGTTTGTCTAGAAGTGCCGATAACTCACGGCCGTGCGCACCTCGTACCTATCAGCTGATTTGGCAAAAATTACACACACACAAGTAACATTGGTTCGTGAATACACACTGTAGAGGGAGAATAATCTTTAAATATGGCACTTACTTGTAGTTTTTTTATACAGCGGAATTGGTAAACACTATCAGTGTAAATGTGAATTTTAATTTCGTATTAAGTCATAATGTATTTTACTTTGCTTTCTTATCAGTAAATTAATGAATATTTGAATTCATATTTTTTTCTTTTCTGTAAGCTAGCGCCTCAGCTAGTTTTATCACGCTAGCGCCCCACAGGTTGAGAATCGCTGGTCTAGGTGTTATCGATGTCTAGACTCTCATTTCTCCACTCATTATGTGAAAGTCTTACAGTCGCGTGTCGTCTTAAGTTGGGTCATTTCGTTTTTCCTTTTTCTTATTTTTGCTGCTCATTTATCTCTAAACTCTGGTTCAAGACTAGAGGGATTACGAATTAGGAAATTCGATCACGCGAAACTCAGCTCGCTCTCTTCTCGCATTATATCCTCGATGCCATACATAGGAAACGGATCTGACGCGGTGTTCCTGGAACGTCAAAATGCCTTTGATAAAGTCTACAGGACCATTTCAGTGTATTCCGAAGCATCTGTTGTCATCAGCGATGACAGCTACAGAAGAAGCTTTTCTAATTTCCGTCCCTGTATCCTCAAGGTATATTTGTAGCAGGTACTCAAGTACGTAATTGAGTGGTCTTACAAACACCTTTGAAGACTGCACTGGTTGCCACGTGATTCTTCAAATGTGAATCTAATTTAGATGCAAAATTCACTAATTCTCTGTAAACCCATACATTTACTGAAACGTCTTCTAAACACAATACATTCTTTTATGAGATGTCTAACCAGGTTTGCCGTCGTATCGAAAGTTCTTGGTGTACAGGATGCAGCACCTTATCCTGGATGGAGAGTCAAACATAGACACTAAAGTAATCTAATACGAGCTCCATCGATGCGTAATATGTGGTGGTCATATTATACATGAACAACTTAGCAGATGGTATTATTTTCATATCGGGCTTCTTATTCTGTCCGGTAAAAGGAATGTGGTAACATCCTCGCATCTAAATTAGATTCATATGTGACGAAACACGTGGAAACCAGTCTTCAAAGGTGTTTCTAACACCATTCAGAACAACGTAGAACAACTTCTTCCGCCGTCGTTCGAACCTGTGATAGAGATGGGCAACATCTCGCATTGTCTTTCACATGTGAAGCCTCATTTTTTGTTGACTATAGTTGTGTTCGTCCGGAAGTATCTTCCATGAGAAGGCCAGCGACTCAGGAGATCTATCAACGCCTGATGGGTCATCACTGCCGCAACGTCATGGAAATCAAACATCCATCGAGAGCGTGGCAGCATACCTGGCGTGCAGTTCATAGACTACTATTGTCAACGGCAGTGCGATGGACGTGGTATATCCTCATCAACTGTAAAGATGTCACACGGAACCGGCTGAGCGCCGTTAGTATGTACGATTCTCCCCTTTGCGTGACGTGTGGATTGTTGGACATGGCTAAATGTGCAGCGCGGCGAGAGACGTCTGGATGCTGACGCGTCGAATATTGGTCTCCCTTCGGCACACCATCAATACAGAGGTTAAATCGGATGCACTTTTTATACCAGATACTACGTTCTTTCCCAAATGTAAGACGTATGCGGTCAACTGGATCGCTGGACACTTGTCACAGTACATGGTTTCGCGAGGTTTATTGTCTGTGATGGATAATTGGATACACTTACAAAGCAACATGAGCTCATACGTTGTCATACGAAATACGTAACTTACGAACTTACTCTGCTAACTATCTAGGAAGCGTATGTCACAATCAGCTCGACAGCTGGGGTGTCCCAGGTGTGAGACGGCTCGTGGGTTCGATCGTTTAGGGACGACAACGTACTCGGTTTATGCATGTTGGCGTATTGCACATTCAGAAGACGGCTAGTCCCCTCCTGTTGGCGCCATATATGATTGGATATACAGTTTACGAATCCTACCAACGACGGTAAAAGGCTATGACGACTCACATAATGTTCCGATAAATGGTCGGCACCAAAAATAGGGATGTCGCCCCAATGGTGGGGATGAATTACGTTTATCCGACTGGGCAGAAGATTTATGATGCATCAACTCGTGCTGCTGGGGATGTGATGCTGATGACTCCGTGTGTTGTGCTTAAAAGCCACATACTATATTCTGCATTAAAATAGTGCAGGATTAGTTTATTATGCTAACTCCAGCTATTCTACTGGATTCATTTTTTCGGTTCTTTCATTTTACAGAAAACTTCAAGATGGCCTTTGCCTCAAAGAAATGAGGTCCGTGACTAAATTAACTTCGATATCTTAACTTTTCACAGTTGTTCTTCCATGAAAAAGCTACAGCTAAGAAAAACGATGTCGTTCAAATGCCGGCCGCGGTGGTCTCGCGGTTCTAGGCGCGCAGTCCGGAACCGTGCGACTGCTACGGTCGCAGGTTCGAATCCTGCCTCGGGCATGGCTGTGTGTGATGTCCTTAGGTTAGTTAGGTTTAAGTAGTTCTAAGTTCTAGGGGACTAATGACCACAGCAGTTGAGTCCCATAGTGCTCAGAGCCATTTTTTTTTTGATGTCGTTCAATACGTGACATTATAATAACTCAGCCAGGTGTAAGACACAAAGAAATATAATCGTAGTTCTAATTCTGGATGGTACCAACCGGAAAGTTGGCTTTGCGGCTGTGAAGTAAAAATGCACTGTTTTGGTTTCCGTATTTTCTGTATGGAGGTTGTGGGGCGACGGGTGGAAAATTTACTATTGTTGCCGTTCTCAACACAGGCTCTCTAACTAGTGTTGGCAAAAAGGAAGTGATTAGCAAAAACGTGATGCCTGTAATTAAAGTTCACTGTGCCCACTCTGATGGAGAAATAAAGTTATTGATCACTGAAGTTCATTTTGCTGAGGATTTAGGATGATGTCTGGGAGTCATAAGAAATGCAGTTTACTATAATA
Organism: Schistocerca piceifrons; assembly: GCF_021461385.2. Classification (NCBI taxonomy): domain Eukaryota; kingdom Metazoa; phylum Arthropoda; class Insecta; order Orthoptera; family Acrididae; genus Schistocerca; species Schistocerca piceifrons. Next base: position 12,555,210 of record NC_060149.1, read on the forward strand.
ATTTTCACTGTATTCTGAAAACGATAAAGCCATAAGTTCCAGACAAAAGTTTACCCAAACAATGCTACTATCAGCTCTTGTACAATCAGAGCTGTTGAGTCTATTGCGCGGATCCTGTTATCCCCAGGTAACGAAACTGTTCAATAACTGTTATCGATGTAAATGTTCAAAGTGAATGCTCGCTAAAATTTCATGTTAATACTCATCAAACGCCACGCTAGTAATGGTGGAAGGTCTTTCCTGCGGCGACACGTGAAAATACGACGTACACAAACTGAGAATAAATCACTGAAGTCCGCAATTAACACTTTAACCCAATGCGAACTCATTGTTCTGTGCATAACGAGTTACGTAATACGGCATCCAAGCCTGTTCTTTGCAACTGCACAAACGCAACGCGGCTTCAGACACGGAGTGCACGCTGATACAAATCTAGAAGAGAACTGGGGCCTGAATACAACTCGCAGGGCTCTTATTCCTATAGCCGCGGTGCGGACTACCGAAGGCGCAGCCGACAAACTTGGCCTTCCTGACTAGCCACTGGGGCTAGTAGAGCACCACTTCAAGTTACTAAATAATTAATTGCTTCATTCGCTGAAGGCCGATGAAGCTCTCAATTTACTTGTGCTATCAGCACACGGGTAAGCATCCATAATATTCTGATGTGGCTAGGTTAAATAGTTTTGGCAGGAGAATTATTTTAGATGCACTGCATGCAATAGATGAGCTCTGACCTTGCCCTTTAGAGAGACGCTACAGCTATAGGTTTTATAGCTACCTTTTGGAAACTTCTCATATCTTTGTTATTATAGCGTATCTCCATTCTACCTAAATGTAAACATCCTAGCTTTACTAATCACTTACATAATCTATCTTGCTTCCGTACTTTTAGAACACAAAAACAGAAAATCATGAATTTCAACCATAATATTACTTTGTGAGGTCCAGCATGCTACTCGCTTCCCACGCCCGGGTTCGATTCCCGGCGGGTCAGGGATTTTCTCTGCCTCGTGATGACTGGGTGTTGTGTGATGTCCTTAGGTTAGTTAGGTTTAAGTAGTTCTAAGTTCTAGGGGACTGATGACCATAGCTGTTAAGTCCCATAGTGCTCAGAGCCATTTGAACCAGCATGCTATTTCCATTAAATTAAATGAAAAAGAAATCCGAATAAAAATTTTGAAGTTTCTAGCTCCTTCCTTTTGTGCTGATGATTTTTACGTAAAACATCCAAATTTCTAAAACTGTAAAAGTTACTAAACTGAAACTTAACACATTATTTTAGCATAACTCCTGATGCTATTAACTTTTCAGATTATTTACTTTACTTTTAAGGTATTATGCAACATTCGTGACGTCATAGCTAGTTACAGCGGACTAGGCTGGCACACAATGGAAAGCATATGAATTCTATATGGTGTGAGTAGGCTGCTTCCCTACAAGGTGATGTAATGTGGAGAAAAGACGGTTTTAGAAATATAGCCAAATGGAAAAAAATAAGTGAAAAACGTAAGACGTTAATGAAGAACATTGATAACGTAGTTCCACTGCCACTTTTAGGAACCATAAGTGTGAAGGAGAAACTTAGTGAGGCAAAAATACTTTCAATCAAAGTGGTTAAAAGGAACGTTGGTTTTTGTCCAGAACAACAGTTCGCATTTTCTTTCGCTGAAACTCAGACTCCCCTACTTGGACATGATGAGAAGGTTTCATTAAATGAAGGGGTATTTAGAAGATTAGTAAATTTTGCATCTGCATCAGATTCACGGGTGAAGAATAACTGCAGTCTTCAGTGGTGTCTCTAAGGCCATGCAGAATGATATACTTGAGTGCCCTTACAATTATAGGAGATAAGGATGGAAATCAGAAAAATTTCCTTCGTAGTTGTCACGGCTGATGCCAAGATATGCTTCAGAACACACCCAAATCGTCTTTTTCCTATAGTACGTATCGAATGGAGGAATGTGTGTGTGTGTGTGTGTGTGTGTGTGTGTGTGTGTGTGTGTGTGTGTGTGTGTGTGTGTGTGGGTGGAACAGATTGCGACGGCGTCTGAGATGACGTCGGTGTGATGGCTCTGTCCGCCGTGGCCGTCACAACTATACGTTTGCTCGATTTACTCTTGATTAACCCGATCGCTGGTTCCCAAGCCTTGCTAAGATTATAGCCACAGTCACGGTTTATGAGGTCGTCATTGGTGCGAATTTCGATGGCCCCTCTAACAACGCTGTCCCAGCATCTCGACGTCTGTACCAGATTCCTCGTGCGGTCATACTCCATGGCGTGATTTTCCGACAAACGATGTTCAGCGACCGCCGACTTGCAGCACAACCTGTTGAGATGGATGAAGTCACGAGGGAGGAGGTAGGCACTGCATTTATTCCATACACAGGCGCGCTCTCGGGGAAAATCGCCCGCATTCTGAAGGAACACCGGGTCGGAACTGTGTTTTGTCCTCCAAATAATACTCGTGCACTGGTGGGGAGCGCCAAAGATGACCTGGGTTTGAGGAAGGCCGGCGTGTACCAGATTCCGTGTCAATGTGGCAAGTCGTATATTGGTCAGACGATGCGTACCGTCGAGGATCGATGCCGTGAACACCAGAGGCACACTCGACTGATGTATCCGAGCAAGTCGGCGGTCGCTGAACATTGTTGGTCGGAAAATCACGCCATGGAGTATGACCGCACGAGGATTCTGGTACAGACGTCGAGATACTGGGACAGCGTTGTTAGAGAGGCCATCGAAATTCGCACCAATGACGACCTCATAAACCGTGACTGTGGCTATAATCTTAGCAAGGCTTGGGAACCAGCGATCGGGTTAATCAAGAGTAAATCGAGCAAACGTATAGTTGTGACGGCCACGGCGGACAGAGCCATCACACCGACGTCATCTCAGACGCCGTCGCAATCTGTTCCACCGCGCGACCGTGGCGCGGGGCGCGGACGGCGGAGGGAGCGCGCCGCGGGCGGAGGGTATTTAAATCGGCCGCCGCCGCGACCGAACCCAGTTCCCTCTGAGCAGCCATAGCGTACGGATCTCCGCGCCGGCACGTTGACAGGAGCTCAGTCCGTCAGTTCACCTGATGATGGCGACATGTATGATCGCCGAAATATTGTGCCCGTTGGACACTATAGACCGGCAGCATACCCGTGGATATTTTGATTACTTCTAAATAACGCTCTCCAGACACACAAACAACTCCTAATTTTCCGAAATTATTTCAGTACAGACATGCTCCTAAATAATGCAGCACGGTGATTTGTAGACACACTCAGGACTCGTAGCCTTTCCAAATAGCGCATGGCACAGCCTACAGGCTTGCTCGCAAAATACTTCAATCAATGCGCACAAACACTGCCACCCTGTCAACTAGAGCACAAAGTGACGCGGTCGCCAGTCGTCAAACCGCGCACAGACCACCGCCCAGGACCCGTACGCATGAGACGTCGACATCTCATTCATACTTGGCTCATGAGAAATTGCTACCCGAATACGTATTCAGCTAGACACCGCGTCCGTCGTGACCACGCGGGAGTGCAGGTGCTCCAAGGGGCGCGCACAGCCGCGAGCCGCCGCCGAACGCAGCAGAAACTCGCCTGCCTCTATTTTCGTTTATACAGTCACGCTTATACTGACGTCACAGACTTCTGAGACGCGCTCACACGAGACACCTCCGAGCAGCACATGTCTTTACCGCCAATGACAGAATAGCACAGGGCGCATTGCTCCTAGCGCGACATGACGCACCCGTTTAACCGTACTCAACAACCCAGCGTGGCTCTCGCCTCGTCACGAAACGTCTGCATGGCGACTCGCCATCTGAAACGTTCTCAATGTTATTCTTACGTCTCATGGCTTTGTAAAAAAAAAATAAGAACCTAGTCGACCTCTCGGCAATTGTATATTGTACCAGCAATAGTTAACGTTCGCTTTCTTGATGTCTCAGTTGTATGCACGGAAATTCTTGCCCTAACAGAAGCTGTTTACGAAAATAATATCCAATTCACTCGTCCCAGGGCAGCTAACATGATACCCTTCCTGCTCTCAACATACACAAACGTCCTCACCGCTATATCCCAGCACAAAGGATGCGAAAGAATCGAGCACTATCATTGGCTCTTATCGAATTTACCCTCCGAATAACCGATACCACCGATATCGAAGCACGGTCCGCCTTTCTTTTCTTCCTTCTGCACACGAGATTTTCAGCGGTTATTTTACACAGATCGCCAAATTGTACTGACAATTAAATCATACAAACTACCATACATATCGTCAAATACGGAAACACTCTTACAATAGGACTCATAGTCGCCTTCTCTACTCATGCCATAAAATAAACCATAGTAACTTTACAATGCAATGTATACACATTTTACACAATGTAAGCCACAGTAACTTTACAATACAATATATACACATTTTACACAAACAGTGCAGTTATCTTTTATAGCTGTACAGCACCCGAAAAAATTATTGTATGCCTACACTCACACAGGCTATATGTCACGATGCTCCCCAGTCCTAGGGAAGCACCGTCAGCCTTTTTTTTCATTCAACAGACGTGACATTCGGCACCATACAAAATCATCCCGTTTACATCAGAGCACCCTCAGCGGACCGAAGTCGCACTCAGAACTCATTTACAAATTTGTGATCGCGTCCCCTCGGCACAAACGCGTTACTATTTCTGCTCCAAACCTACTCGCTTTTCTACACACATCTCCAGACCTGGGGATTACAAGAACATACGTATTTTCGCATGCTTCACCATAATATTATACCATTTTTGCGGTGCTTCTCGAATGAAGCACTAGGCGGTCTCCTACCGATCGCTAACGCAACATAATTGCCAAGATATAGACAGGAAATTATTTCTCTACAAACTCCAAACTTTAGCGAGGTGCAGCGTGCTGTAAACCACTGAGTAACTAGAAACAAATAGAGGAAACTCATATTTACTCTCGAATACTGAAGTCGGTCATGTAACACATTCCAAATCATCCCTATAATTTACAACCCAACTAAGGTCTTTCATATGTCTAGAGAACAGGCAAACGTGTCTTCCACACATCGCAATGGATCTTTTCTCAGCTAAATAAAGGCACGAAACGTGCAGAAACAGTCAACCAAACAATTTACATGGGAGGGAATAACGGTCCAGCGCAAACGCTCCTCCATACACAGTCTTATCAAATTTCCACTTGATCACGAAAGCTGCCCAACACATACTACGTATCAGTTCGCTATTCGGTCGTCTAGACGAGGGTAACGTTTTCTCAGATACAATCCTTCACTCCAACAGGCCACTGCATTTGGACGGCTGCTACTACAGGGTGTTTCAAAAATGACCGGTATATTTGAAACGGCAATAAAAACTAAACGAGCAGCGATAGAAATACACCGTTTGTTGCAATATGCTTGGGACAACAGTACATTTTCAGGCAGACAAACTTTCGAAATTACAGTAGTTACAATTTTCAACAACAGATGGCGCTGCGGTCTGGGAAACTCTATAGTACGATATTTTCCACATATCCACCATGCGTAGCAATAATATGGCGTAGTCTCTGAATGAAATTACCCGAAACCTTTGACAACGTGTCTGGCGGAATGACTTCACATGCAGATGAGATGTACTGCTTCAGCTGTTCAATTGTTTCTGGATTCTGGCGGTACACCTGGTCTTTCAAGTGTCCCCACAGAAAGAAGTCACAGGGGTTCATGTCTGGCGAATAGGGAGGCCAATCCACGCCGCCTCCTGTATGTTTCGGATAGCCCAAAGCAATCACACGATCATCGAAATATTCATTCAGGAAATTAAAGACGTCGGCCGTGCGATGTGGCCGGGCACCATCTTGCATAAACCACGAGGTGTTCGCAGTGTCGTCTAAGGCAGTTTGTACCGCCACAAATTCACTAAGAATGTCCAGATAGCGTGATGCAGTAATCGTTTCGGATCTGAAAAATGGGCCAATGATTCCTTTGGAAGAAATGGCGGCCCAGACCAGTACTTTTTGAGGATGCAGGGACGATGGGACTGCAACATGGGGCTTTTCGGTTCCCCGTATGCGCCAGTTCTGTTTATTGACGAAACCGTCCAGGTAAAAATAAGCTTCGTCAGTAAACCAAATGCTGCCCACATGCATATTGTCGTCATCAATCCTGTGCACTATATCGTTAGCGAATGTCTCTCGTGCAGCAATGGTAGCGGCGCTGAGGGGTTGCCGCGTTTGAATTTTGTATGGATAGAGGTGTAAACTCTGGCGCGTGAGACGATACGTGGACATTGGCGTCATTTGGACCGCAGCTGCAACACGGCGAACGGAAACCCGAGGCCGCTGTTGGATCACCTGCTGCACTAGCTGCGCGTTGCCCTCTGTGGTTGCCGTACGCGGTCGCCCTACCTTTCCAGCACGTTCATCCGTCACGTTCCCAGTCCGTTGAAATTTTTCAAACAGATCCTTTATTGTACCGCTTTTCGGTCCTTTGGTTACATTAAACCTCCGTTGAAAACTTCGTCTTGTTGCAACAACACTGTGTTCTAGGCGGTGGAATTCCAACACCAGAAAAATCCTCTGTTCTAAGGAATAAACCATGTTGTCTACAGCACACTTGCACGTTGTGAACAGCACACGCTTACAGCAGAAAGACGACGTACAGAATGGCGCACCCACAGACTGCATTGTCTTCTATATTTTTCACATCACTTGCAGCGCCATCTGTTGTTGAAAATTGTAACTACTGTAATTTCGAAAGTTTGTCCGCCTGAAAATGTACTGTTGTCCCAAGCATATTGCAACAAACGGTGTCTCTCTATCGCTGCTCGTTTAGTTTTTATTGCCGTTTCAAATATACCGGTCATTTTTGAAACACCCTGTATTAACAGGAAACGTGAATCATTACCACCATAGGCCAAGCGTTCACGGAGTAATTCGGGAAAATCCGTCACATATATCTTTTATCCTTATACTTACAATTAAATTTTACGATTGCGGGCTCAATGGAACGGCTGGCGACCGCGTCACTTTGTGCTCTAGTTGACAGGGTGTGGGGGGGTGGTAGTGCTTGTGCGCATTGATTGCGAGGAAGCCTGTAGGATGTGCCATGCGCTGTTTGGAAAGGTTACGAGTACTGAGTGTATCTACAAATCACTGTGCTGCATTATTTAGGAGCATGTCTGTACTGAAATTATTTCGGAAAATTAGGTGTTGTTTGTGTGTCTGGAGAGCGTTATGTAGAAGTAGTTTACGAGTCTGTGGGCTGTGTGAGATGGCCCCAAGCATGTTAGAGCGTTTGTTTTGTGTCACTATGATAAATATACTCCACCCCTAAATAAATTGTTTCAAAATAAATAGAGTTCAGTCCTTCCTTACTCTATACCGCAACCCAGAGCAGACAGACATTTTCGCGCCATTTCGCCCTCCAGACCACCATCTTTGGTTATGTCACATGAGGGAAGACAGCACCATCTGGTGGCAGTGCTGTGCACTAGGTCAGTTGGCGTCTAGATCTTGTGGTGGAGAAGCTGCCTACAAAATAAAGACTTGTGTCCAGAGTCGTTTTCCCGCCATTCCCCCCACCATCTTGGATTACATCACGAAACAGACGACAGCACCCTCTGCTGGTGGTACTGAGTACTAGGTCTCATGGTGAACACATTGTATGCCACCATCTTGAATAACGGTACTTGCATCATCACCTCACGTCACGACAGCGCCCTCTGGTGGTGGCGATATGTACTAAGTCAGTTGAAGTCCGGATCTCGTGGTGAACACACTGTGTGCCGCCATCTTGTATTACGGTACTTGTGTCACCACCTGACGTCACGAGAGCGCCCTCTGGTGGTGGCGATGTGTACTAAGTCAGTTGGAGTCCTGACCTCATGGTGAACACATCTGCATGAATTTCGTTAAATAATAAAGACTTATGCCCGAGTCCTTTTTCCAATGAATCCTTTGGAGGAGGTGGTGGTCAGGTGACTGAGGTTAGTACAAGTGTACTTTTTTTCATGCCATTTTCTTAGCTTAGTAGAGATATGCGATTTGACCTTTTTTTACCTCCAAAATTCAAACTTGGTGCCAGTTCGTGGGAAGAGGTGGTTGTTGGGTGACAGGTTAGTGGAGGTAGGCCAAGTGACCTATCTACCTGTGATTTTCTTTGCTTAGTAGAGACAACTGCATCGTGATGAATTATCGTGTTGGAATTGAAACTTGGCGCCAGTTGGTAGGAGGAGGTGGCGGTCGGATGACTTAGGTTAGTACAAGTGATATATCTTCCCCCAATTTTCTTAGGTTGGTAGCGAAACACCATTGTGTAGCCCAAAAATTCAAACTTGGCTCCAGTTGGCAGGAGGAAGTGGAAGTCAGGTGACTTAGGTTAGTGGAGGTAGCGCAAGTGAACTATCTTGCAGCGATTTTCTTTGCTTATTAGAGATAACGGGTGTGTGGTGCATTATGCTATTGGAAATGAACTTTCTGCCATTTTTCAGGGGGAGGGGAGGGTGTTAGGTTAGTGGAGGTAGCCCAAATGATCTTCTCATCGGAATTCAAACTTTCCACTAAAATCCGCCATCTTGGATGAAATAATGCGCTGTTGCCATGTCTCCACACCACCATCTTGGATGACGTCATCACCGCCATCTTGGATTTATCTGGCAACAATGCAGAGTGGCCCCGTATCGTTATTGCCCTAGTACTTGTATATTGGTACCTAAAAGCGCGCCCGTTTTCGAATTCAATGTTCTATCAAAAAATTTCAAAGCAATCGGTCAAAAATTTTTGGACATTAACGATTTTTAACAAACCAACATTTTCATTTTATATCGTTTCTCTTTTTATTACATATATACCGGATGACGTTCTATTAGGTATGTAAGAACACTTGAGAATCTGAATGCAACGCTGTGTCAAAATTTCCAAACAATCCATCAAGAACTTCCGGCGATCTGAGAGTTTGGATGTATATTTATATATATAGGCATTGCAACTATTACTAATCGCAAATCTCCGAAAGTGTTTGACCTTATGCTTTAAAATTTTGATACAACGTTGCATCGGAGGACGCGTGTGTTTTATGTCCTATTTTTTAACATGTTATATATAATTTTTCATAATTTAAATAATAGGAAAAATACATACCTAAACATTCGCCTGTACCAGAACGCAACGTTGTGTCTACAGGGTGTTACAAAAAGGTACGGCCAAAGTTTCAGGAAACATTCCTCACACACAAAGGAAGAAAATATGTTACGTGGACATGTGTCCGGAAACGCTTACTTTCCATGTTAGAGCTCATTTTATTACTTGTCTTCAAATTACATTAATCATGGAATGGAAACACACAGCAACAGAACGTACCAACGTGACTTCAAACACTTTGTTACAGGAAAGGTTAAATGTCCTCCGTTAGCGAGGATACATGCATCCACCCTCCGTCGCATGGAATCCCTGATGCGCTGATGCAGCTCTGGAGAATGGCGTATTGTATCACAGCCGTCCACAATGCGAGCACGAAGAGTCTCTACATTCGGTACCGGGGTTGCGTAGACAAGAGCTTTCAAATGCCCCCATAAATGAAAGTCAAGAGGGTTGAGGTCAGGAGAGCGTGGAGGCCATGGAATTGGTCCGCCTCTACCAATCCATCGGTCACCGAATCTGTTGTTGAGAAGCGTACGAACATTTCGACTGAAATGTGCAGGAGCTCCATCGCGCATGAACCACATGTTGTGTCGTACTTGTAAAGGCACATGTTCTAGCAGCACAGGTAGAGTATCCCGTATGAAATGATGGTAACGTGCTCCATTGAGCGTAGGTGGACGAAACTAAAATGAGCTCTAACATGGAAATAAAGCGTTTCCGGACATATGTCCACATAACATCTTTTCTTTATTTGTGTATGAGGAATGTTTCCTCGATGTTTGGCCGTACCTTTTTGTAAAACCCTGTATATTTCAAAGTAATTTTTCGAGTACTTTCAGGGTTGGACGTTTTCATTTACATTTTTATTTATAGTGAGATTGGTAACCTACACAAATTACTATGTTATGAGTCCCCAATAGACTTACTTTAGTAAGGGTGCGATAAGTTTGTTCCGGCCCCAAAGTAATGATCGTTAGAAGTCGGGAAACTTGGTTTCAACTGTTCTCTGTTTCAGGTAGCTACCTGCCTCAACACACCAAAGTTTTGACACTAGTTGCCTGACGAAGTGTTGTTGCGTTGTCTGATGAGTAGGTGAATGATTAATAACAATAATGGCATTTATATTATTATTATTATTATTATTATTGCCGGCCGGTGTGGCCGAGCGGTTCTAGGCGCTTCAGTCTGGAACCGCGCGACCGCTACGGTGCAGGTTCGAATCCTGCCTCGGGCATGGATGTGTGTGATGTCCTTAGGTTTAAGTAGTTCTAAGTTCTAGGGGACTGATGACCTCAGATGTTGAGTCCCATAGTGCTCAGAGCCAACCATTATTATTATTGTTATTATTCACATATGGGCCCAACAGGACCACGCGAGGTACAATCTGTCAGTGTCGCTTTTGATGGGTGGCCTTCCTTTGTGTCCAAATTTGTTTCCTCCTTTCAGGATGGAGTCTCTTTCATTCGCCAGACCACGGTGTTCCAGTCTGAATTTCGCTCTAACCAACTTTCCAAACAAATATCTTTTGTCTGAATGTTTTCCTGTCTGTAGCGTCTGCCTGAGTTACACCAGCTACTTTAAGATCCTCCTCAATAGCGGCGATCCATGTAATTGGCTGAGTTTTTATCTTACTCCTGTTTTCGTAGAATTCTACTATTTCTTTTGTCAATATAGTGGGTACCATTCTTTTAACGTGCCCATAAAATTTACGTCTTCGTATTCTCATGTCACCATGTATGTCTGTGTATTCTTCTATTCCCTTATTACTTCTCAGCCAATAAGTTACCCCATCAGTAATTTTGGTGCCTAATATTTTCGTAATAATCTTTCTTTCTTTCTTTTGAATTTCATCAGTATCCCTCTTTCTATTTAAAATTAAATTTTCTGCTCCATAAAAACATCCAGGTTTGATTACAGTGCTGTAATACCTAAGTTTACTGAATTTTGAAAGTAATTTTCTTATTATGAATATTTTGTGTTAATCTGAATGCAGTTGACATTTTTTGACAGCAAACTTCATTTGCAGCATTTTCCAGACCGTTTTCTTGTATGATTTCCCCTAAGTATTTAAACTAAGAAACCCTTTTTATTTTTCATATTTCGCGTTCAAAAACTTGTTTGTTGCATCTCATATATTCCGTTTTTTGGAATGATATTAGTAGTCCTACTTTTTTCGCAACTTCTTTGAGAATTTGAATTTTCTTTTTGGTCTATAATAATATCCCTAGTTAAAACTACCAGATCATCTGCAAAGGATAGGCAATCTCTCTAATATTACTTCTACCTAACTTGATTGATTTCTCTATATTTTGACTCGACTTTTGCTCTCTATTTTCTGTAATTACCTTTTCCAGAACACAGTCGTACTTATATTTAAGTGCATTATTCAATATGAGACACGATCAGAGCTGTTTACTAAATGTTTCCAATGTAGTTTCTCTTCTACTCATTACGTTTTACTACAACAGCCTTAATTTAATTCCATATTGCTTGCTACAAATACGTACCCAATTTGAGGATGACCATCACTGCAATGTGCATTCACCAGTCTATGTTAATCTTGGGTGAAAATTTATACCGTAGCAGACGATCAATGCGAGTTGCGCAAGCCTGTCATTTTTCATTACTTGAAGACAAACAATGAAAGATTACCCCTCTGACATCTCGCAACCCCGCAGTGGCCACGCTACTTACCCCTTTGTCCCTGAGGTAAGTGGCCAGTGTTACGTAGGTCACGACCGAATTCATTAAAGTCAATTAAAATATTGCTGTCTCTAAAAGCATTTATGTTTAAGGGTTTCCAGAGATTACTGCCTTTTGTTTTATTCCTCAATTTTTGTTTCCCGTTATGGAAAATAAAACTGAAGAATAAAACAAAATGCGACTGGCTGCAGTTATTTTTGGAAACCTTTATTCATCACAGTTGCAGAGTTCCACATCCATAATAGATACAAGTTGTATTTTCGTTTGTTACTGAGCAGGAAAGTACACTCTTAAGAAGCTCTTAAAGTTAGATGACGCGTTGGGATTTTGTTTGTTAGTTCCTAGGCGCTTATTATTTTAAAATACGGCTGACAACCGCGGGCCGCACGAGTATTTGATTCAGGCCGCTGTTTTACGACGACTGCTTTAGACAAACATTATGAAATTATAATTTTATCACTCAACCTTCCTAAATACTGAGAGAATTTTATTTTAGTTTCTTAAGCGAATGACTGGGAACACTGTTGCACGAGTGTCTGAAATCTTTTGTAACTCTATACCTGTTTTAGAAATATAAGGTCCTCGTAATTTTGCGTAAAATTGTAACAAATTTTTTTCGTCATACCATACTAGGTTCCTTCACATGAAATTTTACCTTCTCTAGACAGAAATAAGTACGGTCGTTTTTAAACTGGTCATGATTAAACTTTTAACTGACAATGTTGGTCTCAAGCAGAACAGATTTCCAGAAGTCGTTGTACGAGCACTAAGTCTCGAAGCACTGGCAGTATTGCTCCTTTCACCTTCTAGCTACGCTTAATTGGCTGGTTCAAATGGCTCTGAGCACTATGGGACTTAACATCTGAGGTCATCAGTCCCCTAGAACTTAGAACTACCTAAACCAAACTAACCTAAGGACATCACACACATCCATGCCCGAGGCAGGATTCGAACCTGCGACCGTAGCGGTCGCGCGGTTCCAGACTGTTGTGCCTAGAACCACTCGGCCACTCCGGCCGGCTGCGCTTAATTGCTAGCGCCCATCTTTGAGTGTTGTGTTTTGTTACTAATGGACGGTGGGATGCACGAAAACTCTGAACTGTCGTATCTTTGAATTCGATCGCGAAAGAGGGCAGATTTTGGAAATTCACTTTTTAAAATATACAAAGGTACAGTCAAACTCATTTACATACAAATAAAATACTGTTTTAGACACTAGAAGGATTTATTGCTTACAAGCAACATGCTTTACTTATTAAACAAATCAAATTAATTTTCTATACATTCAACATTACATTCCGAAATCCCTAATTACTTGAACAGAACATTACAGAAACTTTTTCTCAAAAATTTAAAGCAGTGCCAAATAAAGGACTAAAGGGGAATTTAATAACACTAAACAATTAATTTCCTTAAGTTTCAGAAACAGAACAAATGAATACACTTAGGAGAGTAGACGCTGTAGAGTGTCTGCATCACCCACGACTTTTGTAAGGATTGTTCGCCACGACTCCCATCAAGTACTTATTGGAAAGCGCTGCCTTCGAAACGCGATGTTTATGCAGCAGTTACTAGGGAATGAGTGCAGGCAACAACTAAGGTCAGCAAAGTACTGAGTGTGCTAATATGTGCCAGTTTCAACAAGGTTCACTGCCTCGCAACAAATCTTTGTGTCAAGGTCGCATGTGTTGCATCATACGACTTTACGAGAGAGCTCTCCCTCATGCATATGTAAAACTGCTTCCGACGGGCCTTTCTCTTGATATATGCATTAAAACTAACTAAAGATGTTGCATTAACATTTCCTTCAATGTTTCGTCTTCTATATTTTCCCTCAGCAGGTAACTGCAAGGTTATTTGTAAAATTTTTACAATGCCATCTCAATTAATGGGCTTTATCAGAAATAATGCCTCCGATTAAACTTACAATTTCATTTTACAAAACAGTACATCGAGCCCGTCTTTGCGAATGTCTTCTCCCAGTTGGAGGTATTCCAGTCATAGAAATTCCCAACCCTTTAAGTACAGCTTTTAGACGTACGATGAGATAGGTGTATATGGATGGACTTAAAAACTAACCACAACCTGCATAAAATTTTCTCGCTGTTCAACCCGCGCCATGCTTGAGTTGAAATTCGAGCTTTCGAAGCAACCCACTCTCTTCCTCGGCAGGATCTGACAGTGAGAGAAGTTATGGCTCTAAAGCCCTTATCTCAGAACGTATTGACTCACAGGATAACGCCTGCTGCTTAACAATCTGATTGCAAGTGAGATGTCTCTGTTGTTACTGGTGGTGCCAGCACGATTAGGTGGTGAAATTTCTATTACGTATTTTTTTAAGTTTTTTATCTCAGCACAATAATTATCTTTGGCAGCTCCAACCACTCGAGTGTGACAACAATCTGTTTAAATTTAAGCCACGTTTTCTATTTTATTTTTTTTTTTCATTACGCTGTGTGCCAGAAATTCAACGTATATTCTTTCCAGAGGTAACTTACACGTTATTTTTCTTCATATGAGACATGCGACCGTTCAGAATGTATTGTGACTCTCCGTCAATTTCTAAGCAGAATGAACCAAATTTTACTATCTACTACTAGCTGGCATACCCAAAAACAGGAATAGCATCACGCTTATGTCAAATATTATCAGACAAACTAATCACGAGGTCGTGCTGAAGAGTAATACCACCGAACTTTTTATTCCGCTCCCAATACCATTTGAGGTATTACATGTCATGCTTTGCTGATGCAAGTTGCAATCAGCTGCCGACAGAGGACCCTGAATTATAATGTGTAACAAGGCGATGTGGGACGTAACTATGTCGATGGGTGAAAAAGAGTGTGCTGTTGTCAAGTTTCTAACCACAGAAAATGTGCCCCCGATTGAAATCCATAGAAAAACGAAAGCTGCTTCAGGGTGACAACAGGCCACACACGAGCGCTGAGAAATCTGTAAAAATCGTCTCCGTACAGTCCCGACTTGGCCCCATCCAATTTTCATCCGTTTCCAACGCTTGAAGAACACCTTCGAGGATTTCACATTGACAGTGACGCAGCAGTGCAAGCAGAGGCTCGGTCAACAAAGTCAATGTTGTACAATGACGGTATCAACAAACTTGCCTCTAGTTGGGAGACATGTGTTTGTCGCCAGAGTGGCTACGCTGTGAAATAAATACGTAAACACGAAGAATAAAGACATAAAATGTTAATATAGTTGGTATTATTTAAAACGCTTTTAGAGGTTTCACATAAAAAATTCGAAGGCATTACTTTTTAAGCACGTCCTCGTATAAAAATGGTTCAAATGACTCTGAGCACTATGGGACTTAACTTCTGAGGTCATCAGTCCCCTAGAACTTAGAACTACTTAAACCTAAATAGCCTAAAGACATCACACACATCCATGCCCGAAGCAGGATTCGAACCTGCGACCGTAGCGGTAGCGCGGTTCCAGACTGTAGCGCCTAGAACCGCTCGACCACCCCGGCCGGCCGTCCTCGTATAATTGGTAGGTGCGCACATGATGATTCCGAAACACTAGATATTGATATTAAAATGAGACTGAAGTGTTTATAGTGTACGTCAAAGTAATTATTATCATCAGATCCTATCATGAACCATCCATCCCCAACCCCTTCGACGACTTCGTCACCACAGCTGCTAAGAAGCATGGTGATATATTTTTGATATCCTGACGCCGTGATCCGTCGCGCATTGTCCCAGTGATATTGAGTACCACTTCACATACTACCATATCACACGCTACGTAAGCTGCGAATGCACATCTCGACCCAGGGTACCATCTCATTCCCTGCCAGGTATCAACGGTTTGTAAACTACATCACAAGGGCGAAGGTATGCCAGCGTGCAATTACAGGGGTTGTCCCGAAGTCGTTACTGATCAGTGTATATCTCTGTGTGTTTTAAACTGCTCTACGAAATTTCCATGTTTTGCTATCTGGTCACATGATCCGCGACACAGCGCAAAAACAGAATTAACCAATGGCACTTAATAAACAAAAATAAGCCGTGGGAAGATATGAGTCGACCACAATATTACTGCACCCGGGACTGGGGGCGCTTATCCTGAGTTTTTATCCTCATGTTTAACGAGGACACGCTCCACAACTTCATAGTATATGCTCAACTGTTCTGAAAGCACTCAAAGTACGATGCGTTTTCCTTGATCACAACTGTACTTGTTTGACATAACGTCACCGCATATTCCCCATAACGGCCACGGGAGGCCAAGTGCAATAATATCGTGGTCGGCTAGTGTGCAGTAGTGCTATCATCGTACGAGTGACCTCGAGCTGCAAACAGCCCCAGAGCCGACAAGAGTGGATTTCCCCCTTCAAAAGTCGATGTGAGCCATGACTCACCTAGCCCGTGATGGGGTGGAGGAGGTGGGAGGAAGAGAAAGAGGTAGAGAAGGACGGACAGAGAGAGAGAGAGAGAGAGAGAGAGAGAGAGAGAGAGAGAGAGCGGGGGGAGGGGAAGGGGGCAGAGGTGGGGGCACTTTGGCTGTAAGGCTGTAAGCTGGTCACGCAAATCGTCGCACTGTGTCATCATTCGTTCTTTAAACGATGCTTCGGAAAGGGACTTCCCTGACAAGCAAATATGAAAGTGTAGTCTGAAACATTGTTGACTCAATGCACAGAACACGGAAACGTGATAAGAGTAATGCGCGGAGTATGCACAAGCAGCTGTTTCCCCTCGATATGATGGGCGTTGAAACTGTACGAGATAAGAGTAACGTGCGATAAGAGAAATATTTTACGCGTCTTCGCAGGTACTGTAAGGGAATTTTCTAATTTTATTTGCTTTTCTTCCATGTTAATCACTATGTAAACTATTCGTGAAATATACACTACTGGCCATTAAAACTGCTATACCACGAAGATGACGTGCTACAGAATCTAAATTTAACCGACAGGAAGAACATGCTGTGATATGCAAATGATTAGCTATTCAGAGAATTCACACAAGGTCGGCGCCGGCGGCGCCACCTACAACGTGCTGACATGAGGAAAGTTTCCAACCGATTTCTCATACACAAACAGCAGCCGACCGGCGGTGCCTGGTGAAACGTTGTTGTGATGCCTCGTGTAAGGAGGAGAAATGCGTACCATCACGTTTCCGACTTTGATAAAGGTGGAATTGTGGCCTATCGCGATTGCGGTTTAACGTATCGCGACATTGCTGCTCGCGTTGGTCGAGATCCAATGACTGTTAGCAGAATATGGAATCGTTGGGTTCGGGAGGGTAATACGGAACGCCGTGCTGGATTTCAACGGCCTCGTATCACGAGCAGTCGAGATGACAGGCATGGCTGTAACGGATCGTGCACCCACGTCTCGATCTCTGAGTCAACAGATGGGGACGTTTGCAAGACAACAACCATCTGCACGAACAGTTCGACGACGTTTGCAGCAGCATGGACTATCAGCTCGGAGACCATGGCTGCGGTTACCCTTGACGCTGCATCACAGACAGGAGCGCCTGCGATAGTGTACTCAACGATGAACCTGGGTGCACGAATGGCAAAACGTCATTTTTTCGGATGAATCCAGGTTCTGTTTACAGCATCATGATCGTCGCATCCGTGTTTGGCGACATCGCGGTGAACACACATTGGAAGCGTGTATTCGTCGTGCCATACTGGCGTATCACCCAGCGTGATGGTATGGGGTGCCATTGGTTACACGTCCCGGTCACCTCTTGTTCGCATTGACGTCACTTTGAACAGTTGATGTTACATTTCAGATGTGTTACGACCCTTGGCTCTACCCTTCATTCGATCCCTGCGAAACCCTACATTTCAGCAGGATAATGCACGACTGCGTGTTGCAGGTCCTGTACGGGCCTTTCTGGATACAGAAAATGTTGGACTGCTGCCCTGGCCAGCACATTCTCCAGATCTCTCACCAATTGAAAACGTCTGGTCAATGGTGGCCGAGCAACTGGCTCGTCACAATACGCCAGTCACTACTCTTGATGAACTGTGGTATTGTGTTTAAGCTGCATGGGCAGCTGTACCTGTACACGCCATCCAAGCTCTGTTCGACTCGATAACCCAGGCGTATTAAGGCCATTATTATGGCCAGAGATAGTTGTTCTGTGTACTGATTTCTCAGGATCTATGAACCCAAATTGTGTGAAAATGTATTCACATGTCAGTTCTAGTATAATATATTTGTCCAATGAATACCCATTTATCATCTGCATTACTTCTTGGTGTAGCAATTTTAATGGCCAGTATTGTAGTATTTAATGGCCTATAAGAATATAGTTTCTCAGTCAAAATGGAAAAATAGGAAACCAAATGGTTCAAATGGCTCTGAGCACTATGGGACTTTACATCTAGAACTTAGAACTACTTAAACCTAACTAGCCTAAAGACATCACACACATCCATGCCCGAGGCAGGATTCGAACCTGCGACCGCAGCGGTCACGCAGTTCCAGACTGCTGCGCCTAGAACCGCACGGTCACACCGGCCGGCGAGAAACTAAAATTACGCCTTATTTGAACTTGATAAGAGTGTTATTCGAACGCATGGCCGCGCAGAATTTCAGTAAGATCTCTACAAAAACACTCACTAATTTTACAAATAACGTGTTGGTAGCATATTACTGGGAAAGTAAAAAAAAAACAGAAACCGAACTGTTTCTTTCTTTACCTGGCTCATTTATTATTTCATTAGATGTAATTAATGGACTCAGTCTCACTAACCAAAAAGAAATCTCAAAGTATCTTTATCATATTTTTTTCTTTTTCATTAGTTATCGAAAATACTTGTAATGCAAATAACAAAGTTTAATTGACAGCAAGGAAATTGCATGTATTTCATCACGATATAGAGCATCGTAAACCTGGTAATTAGTATCACCATTTGTTAACAAACGTGTGGCTCCTTTTGAAGAAGTCTTATGTTTGCCTGGAGTTCAACTCAAATTATCATCCTTTTCACCAAACCACGATGCACCCGACCTTCGTTTGTAATAAAGAGCATTACGGTGCCGATACACGAAAGGTTAGATTTCAAACTGTACCATCTGTGTGGGAAGCGTCCCCATATCTGCAGTATTTTCACGAAACAATGTGCGTATTACGCCATTGAAAAGACGTCACGATTTGAGCTCAGATTATGAGGAGCTGCACATCTTCAGACTACCTTCTCTAAATTTCTCTGACATAACAAGATACTCAGGTAAATACCATTCAAGAATATTCGTCAGATAAATCCGAAGGTCAGATCGTTCGTTCAACAGATTTTTAATCTTAAACCTTCTTCGCTGAACTCCAATGTATTGCAAAAGCCAGTTCTTGGAACTGGGGATACTAACTACAGCTTCCAATTATATTTATTCCTTAATTAAATCTGTCATAAATAATAAATCTCTTTTTCAAACCAACATCTCAGTTTATAAAGCTAATACTAGAAACAATAATCATCACAATGATTTAAAATCACATTCTTTGGTCGAGCAGTTGCATCGATGATGTACTGTGCGAGTTACTCAATACGTTCCGGCAGCAAACCCGAGAAGCGTATTTGCAACAGATCCTTCGGGAAAGCACGAAAAGTCACATCTGCAAATATTCATTGCAGTAATGCGATCAGTGTAATAACTTTTGTAAATTGCTTTTCTCTTTGATGATTCTTGGCTACCACTGTTTAAGAATTATCATATGCAGCTCAGTGTAATATACAGTCACATGTTTTGTGAGAAGTTTGTTTTTATTCCTTAAATAAAAATGTGTTTCAAATTTTTTGACCTATTCCAGACGAATCTGTGGAAGAGACATTAACATACCTATTTTCTTGTAAATATGCAGTATAATATGTTTTAAATTCTTGACGAGCTCCTCAGTGTGGACATATGGGAAAAAAGTACATCTAATCTAATCTGTCAGCACGTACATTGACCCTATTCCACTATGCCATCCATTCTTTTCATGATGATCTGCTGTGCAGATGACGTCACTGCAACACATATAAAAAGGTAAATGGAAGTAAGAAAACAAATGAAATCCAATAACTCTGTAACGAGCCGCCGCAGCCAGTCTATTCCGTGAACCTAAATACTCAGAAGATCTACTTGAACAACCTCTGAAAGTCTGTTGGTGAAGTTTTGCTTTACTCTGTGAATGAAATCAGTGGACAAAACAGTATCGTCTTTGTCAGTTAGTTAAGTTCCGTTGGCGGAACCTATTACTGTTTGAAGAGTTATACAGAGTGTTACAGAACTCGACGGCAAAATATCAGGGACGGATTCCTCGTATAACAAGAAGGAAAAAAGTCTAGTAAACATTGGCTCAAAAACATGTATTTTAATACCTATGAGCACATCATCTTCGATACTGTGAAACAAATCTTGTTTACTGCAAGTTCTTTGCTTTGCATATTTTGGGAGGAGGTAGTATAGACCGAAAAAAGAAAAAAGTGCCCAGTAAGCATGGGCTCTAAAATGTATACTTTAAGAGCTATGAGCATTTGCGATTCTTCCCTACTGTGAATCACGTCTGTTCTATCAAACGAGTGCTCATACTTCTTAAGGTATGCATTTTAGAGCCCATTTTTACAAGACCTTTTTTTCTTCTTCTTGTATGAGGAACCCATTCCTGAAGTTTTGTCGTCGAGTCTTAACACACCCTGTAGAAAGGCTGCCGTGGACAATTATAACCTGAAGGATTGATCCTTAGAAGCAATATAGCAATGGCAAACTCCAGTGTGGAAGTGGAATACATTTAACTGTTAATAGGAGCATAATTAGGTATTGTTAGGAAATGTGTTCCGTGAAAAAGGTGAATAATCGAAATAAAATGATCTGTACTGTTGTCCTTTGAAAGCAACGTTTTTCCACTTAAAAATCAGGAAGTTAAATATTCATAATTTAAAGAGACGCGTTTTTCGTATTAGGCAAAAGGATCAAATTCTTTTAGCAACGAAATATGTTCTCCCCGTTAACCATCCTACACCCAAGTCTGATCGCCGCAAAATCAAATTAAAATGTTGGGGAAGGGACGCTACAAACTCTGATTTCTCTTATCTTATCACGACGGTCCCTTTTCCCTGTGTAGATGGGAGTCAACGAATTATTTTCGCATTCGGAGAATAAAATTTCGTGAAAAGATCTCGCCCAGGTGATGACAAACAGTCGAAACTACACTCCTGGAAATTGAAATAAGAACACCGTGAATTCATTGTCCCAGGAAGGGGAAACTTTATTGACACATTCCTGGGGTCAGATACATCACATGATCACACTGACAGAACCACAGGCACATAGACACAGGCAACAGAGCATGCACAATGTCGGCACTAGTGCAGTGTATATCCACCTTTCGCAGCAATGCAGGCTGCTATTCTCCCATGGAGACGATCGTAGAGATGCTGGATGTAGTCCTGTGGAACGGCTTGCCATGCCATTTCCACCTGGCGCCTCAGTTGGACCAGCGTTCGTGCTGGACCTGCAGACCGCGTGAGACGACGCTTCATCCAGTCCCAAACATGCTCAATGGGGGACAGATCCGGAGATCTTGCTGGCCAGGGTAGTTGACTTACACCTTCTAGAGCACGTTGGGTGGCACGGGATACATGCGGACGTGCATTGGCCTGTTGGAACAGCAAGTTCCCTTGCCGACCTAGGAATGGTAGAACGATGGGTTCGATGACGGTTTGGATGTACCGTGCACTATTCAGTGTCCCCTCGACGATCACCAGTGGTGCACGGCCAGTGTAGGAGATCGCTCCCCACACCATGATGCCGGGTGTTGGCCCTGTGTGCCTCGGTCGTATGCAGTCCTGACTGTGGCGCTCACCTGCACGGCGCCAAACACGCATACGACCATCATTGGCACCAAGGCAGAAGCGACTCTCATCGCTGAAGACGACACGTCTCCATTCGTCCCTTCATTCACGCCTGTCGCGACACCACTGGAGGCGGGCTGCACGATGTTGGGGCGTGAGCGGAAGACGGCCTAACGGTGTGCGGGACCGTAGCCCAGCTTCATGGAGACGGTTGCGAATGGTCCTCGCCGATACCCCAGGAGCAACAGTGTCCCTAATTTGCTGGGAAGTGGCGGTGCGGTCCCCTACGGCACTGCGTAGGATCCTACGGTCTTGGCGTGCATCCGTGCGTCGCTGCGGTCCGGTCCCAGGTCGACGGGCACGTGCACCTTCCGCCGACCACTGGCGACAACATCGATGTACTGTGGAGACCTCACGCCCCACGTGTTGAGCAATTCGGCGGTACGTCCACCCGGCCTCCCGCATGGCCACTATACGCCCTCGCTCAAAGTCCGTCAACTGCACATACGGTTCACGTCCACGCTGTCGCGGCATGCTACCAGTGTTAAAGACTGCGATGGAGCTCCGTATGCCACGGCAAACTGGCTGACACTGACGGCGGCGGTGCACAAATGGTGCGCAGCTAGCGCCATTCGACGGCCAACACCGCGGTTCCTGGTGTGTCCGCTGTGCCGTGCGTGTGATCATTGCTTGTACAGCCCTCTCGCAGTGTCCGGAGCAAGTATGGTGGGTCTGACACACCGGTGTCAATGTGTTCTTTTTTCCATTTCCAGGAGTGTATTTGTAGCATAATGAACTTTTTAGCAGGTTTCGGTTGTATACATAAAAATATCTTATCCAAGCTGTGGATCGTAACCTAAAATAGACAGCCTCAAAAATTCTTGGGCATACTCCTTACGTTTAATGTACCTCGTGCCGCCTACAGTAAGTCAACGTAACTCTTAAGAAATAACAGCTGGGAAACGGATACTGTACATGGCTTTTAGGAATGTTATATAGGCTTTTGGGTTTGAAAGTGAACTATTCGTTCAGCCGTCTGCGCTGAGTTGGGTAGAAGACAAATTGTCTAGCGAATAACGTAAAGACGTCAGTGAGGCTGTAGGCGCACGCCGTTGTGTATAGGAAAGTTGTAACGCCGAAAAAGTAGTACCGAAATGCAGAAAGTCTTTTAGATGATCGACGCTTGATGCAGAGCGTGGTAGCTCATCCTAAACGTAAATAAATGTAAGCACGTAAATAGGAGGAAATATCCTCTTCTGTTCGATTACATTGGTGGTAAATCGTTGGAAACGACAAAAGCCGCAATCCCTGGTCGAGTAACCATCCGAAGTTTCCTGAAGTGCAACGAATTCACGCAAGAAACAAGGGGCTGGTTAAACACTCGTAGGACGATTTTAGTACTGTTGGTCAATCTTTGCATCTTAACAGGAAGGAATGCTACAGAAGAAAGATAACATCCAGAGAAGAACAGAGCGTAACGTCATAGACTTGTTTAATAAACGCTGGAGAGTTACGAAGAAGCTGATCAAAATGCAGTGGCACACGCAACGAGAGAGACGCTGTGCATCACGAAGAGGTGTACTGATAGAATTCCGAGAGCCTGAGTTCCAAGAAGAATCAAGCCACACATTACTTCCCCACACACACATCTCGCGCAGTAATCGCGCGGGAAAAATCGGAGATACTGAAAATCACGCCGAAGCTTACCGACATCATTCTGTCATTCTGCTCGCGTGTTATTTGCCAACAGAAAGGAAGAATGGAGGGATGCATGGGGGGAGGAGTCGAGTTGTAACTAGAAATATCCTCAGCCACACGCCGTAAAGTGGCTTGAGGAGTGTAGATGAAGATGGTGGAGTCGGATGTAGTCAAGGTAGCTTGCCCTGAGGAGCACAGATGTAGACCTTGCTACAGCAGCGGGTTCTACTAACTCTCTCGTGTATGTGATGTGCCGTCGTATCTTAATCTTGTTTTATATTGTCTGTGTGGTGTCTTGTGATACTGAAACGACTATGGCATGCAGTGGACTGGATCCTCTGGTTCAACTGAACAGATCGTTGTCTGGAAATTGTTAAGTTCGTCTACTTGGAGACTATTTGCAGCCATTCGTGGACGTGACGTTCCTGAGCATTTCACCGGACCACAATTATCCGCGACTGGTTTGAAGAACATTCTTGACAGTTCGAGAGAATGATACTGTCACTCAGATCGTGCGACACAAATGCCATTGATCTCTTATGGGACATAATCGTGAGGACAACTTCCTGCACAGACAACACTTTCGCAATTACGGACGACAGTAGAGGCAGCATGGCTCGATATTTCTGTAGGGGACTTCCGACGACTTGTTGAGTCCATCTCACATCGAGATGTTGCACTAAATCGAACAAATTGAGGTCCGACACGACTGTAGGAGGTACCCCGTGACTTTTGTCACCTCAGTGTCACTTCACTGCCATCGATCACCCGCCATACAGTCCCGACTTCGCCCTATCCGATTTTCATCAGTTTCACAACGTAACGCACACCTTCGAGGACTTCACTTTGATAGTGATGAAGTGGTGCAAGCAGAGGTGAGGTTGCGTCGCCGCCAACGGAGTCAAAAATTCTATAGTGACGATATCGACAAACTGTTCTTTCGTCGTCACCAGATTGACTATGTTGAGAAATGAATATGTAGACACGAATAATAAAGATCTATTTTATTTAAAAACCTGTAAGATTCGGAGGTCTTACTTTCCAGAACGCCCTCGTAATGAATCGAGGATGGTGGTGCAGTGTGAAGATACTGGACTCGCATTCGGAAGGGCGGTGGTTCAAATCCAGGTCCGGCCATCCGGATTTGGAATGTCCGTGCTTTTCTTAAATAACATACAAAAAATGCCAGGACGGTTCGTTAGGAAAGGACACGGCCGATTTCCTTCCCCAGTGCCCAGTTATGCTTCGCTTACAGTGGCCTCGTCGTCGATGGGACGTTAAATCTTAATCTTCGTTACTATATGGTAAACGGTTTAGATACTGACAACACTATACGTCCCATTAAGTTTCTTTGGGGTACACTCGATGTTACTTTCGTTTTTGTCGAACATTCGCTGTAATTTACTGGGTTCTATTAGTAAAAAATTCATCGAGCCAATCGCATATCTGTGAAGATAGCCCGTACGATCGTATCTCGGTTCTTAGACGACGACGCGCTGCAGTGTTACTCGTCCTAGCGAGTCTGCCTCTAACTATTCCCCTTCAGATCTGGATAATGCTTATTTATGGAAAGTAATCGTGCCCTCACGAATAAACTTTCATAGTTTCCTTCATTCGTAACTGCCTTATCTTTAAGTTTTTCAGAACAGCCACAAATCGCCCTCAGTAGGCTTTATTGGCTGAGTTCGCTCTATAATATTACAAGAGCCTCATCGGACTCTGGAATTTAACACTGTAAAATAAACAACAAAGTGTGACAAAATGGGATCTTACACTGACATTAACAAAAATATTCCATTTACAGTGTGGTAACTTAGGTTTGAAGTGCAGTACTTTAAACAAAAGTTATCATACTGTAAATGGAATATGTTCATACATGTCACTGTAAAGGCGGGTCCACACTGAGCGCGCCGTGCTGCGCAAAACGGCTGTGCGCGCTAAGTGTGAACGGCGAACCGCGCTGCGCCGCGCAGCTTTCCGACTGTCGTCGGTACATCAAAGGAAGTGGCGCTCAGTTTAGACGGGGCTTCGGCTCGCTCCGTCTTCAGACCTTGCGCGCGCTCCAACTGGAACACAGTGCGCGCCTCGGAGCGGCGCACTCGCCTCTGTTAGCAACGGCAGCGGCAAGCGTTTTCCGCTTTGACGCAGCGGCTCGCGGAATTGGCGTTCCCATCTGGAAGCGGCAGACGCTAGCGGTAGCCAATGACGGACAGCCACTGGGGCACAGGGTGGGAACCACTGAAACGCCCCCTACATGAAGGAAAGACGAAGTTGGGTGAAGACATAGCAATTTTTCATTTTCTGTACAATGTACTCTTTCACATATTTCATTATTCATGTTTTCTCATTTCACCATAAACAGATTTCAGGACTACCGTTCATGATTGTTCACTATCTCCTAACACATTGAAACAATGTACGACAAAAGAGATAATTCAGATGGTTAAGTGAGACAAAAATTTAAAATGTGATATGGTAGCATGTACAGGAAAACAGTAAGAACACAAAAGCTTGGGGGAAGGGATGAAAGTGGAAGCCACCTGACAGAATTTCGCACAGAGCATAATGTAATCATCGCCAGCACCTTGCTTAAGAATCAAGAAAGAATAATACATATTTGGAACAAAGTTTTGGAAACCAGATTTTAAATTATAAGACATTTCCCGGTGCAGACGCTAACCTACAATAATTTATTGGTTACGAGCTGCAGTTTACAACTAAAGAGACAGTAAACAGTAGCAAATTAAGGAAATGGAACTTGAATAAGTCAAGACCCACAGTTTTTCGATAATCTTAAAGTTACCGTAATGCAACGACTGACTGAAACAAAGGAAGGAATCCGCTAGAATACGAATGGATATCTTTGAGAGAAGAAGCGGTGAATGCAGCAGAGTATGTGAACGGGAAGAAGGTACAGTAGAAATCGTTAGATAAAACGTGATATATTAAATTTGACAAGAGGGAAAAATATAAAAATGCAGCAAATAAAGTAGGCCATGCCCGAGGCAGGATTCGAACCTGCGACCATAGTGGTCGCTCGGTTCCAGACTGTAGCGCCTAGAACTGCACAGCCACTACGGCCGGCACGAAAATGTGCTTACGTTCCATAATATAAGTTTCAGTTCAACCTCCAGCATGTGAGCAGGTGAGGGGAAACGCAGATGTCCGCCAAAAACTCGATTCACTGTAAGTAATCAGTTATTCACGTAAAAAAAAGATGTGAACTGTTTTATAATCTTCATGTATCACATATCAAAACAAAACTGAATCATTCTAGATTCCACCGAAGATGCCTTAAAGTAAAAGGCGAAAAGCGTCTTGAACCAATAGAGTACACTGGATAAAGAAAAAAACGTTTGTTACTTACCAAAGGAAATAATCAGTAGCTGTAGATACTCAGCAAATTACATCTTATGACATACCAGCAAATTAGTTTCGGTTTAACTTCTCATTCCACATTCTATTAAATGCCGTTTAAAAAACTTCATGTAGCCCTTCTGAAGAACTGTGGTTACTTTCATTCTTGGTAGATAAATAGATTTTGGATATTTATCATGCGACGAAATACATGCCTTTTTACAAGTTATCGTTTGCAAAAAAAACACGTTTCGATTTCTTGAACTGTTTACGAAATTTGCGGTTGATACAACCACATGGTTTACGACGAGCAGGACGAAGTATCGGTCGCGTCGCGAGCGACCCGCGCGCGGTCACCGCATAGCCCGTCCGCCGACATATCATTCAATATCTCGAGAACGGTGATAGCTATCGTTCTGCTCTTAGCTTTAAAAACAATTTCGATATGTTGACTAAATTTCATACGCAATAATGTATTACCTAAAATGAACTGTACGCAATGTCCACGCAATGCGTTTTTACCTCTGCACACTCATTAAAATTTCGTGTAAAGGTTTACGTAAAAGCGATACAGCAAGTAACCACGACGAATAACGAAAAGAAATTCGGTCCTTTATCGAGAGAAGATATCAGGCTGTAGCATGCCCAAGAATCAAATTTTTCTACCGAATAGTTTCCTTGGAATCGGATGAAAAGTATTACATAGCTGCCGCCGCGTCCGCGCCAGTGCTTCGGCGGAAGTTCGTGTGGCCCGGGGTGCCGTACCTGACGTCACGCTTTGCGCGTTCTGTGATTGGCGGCACGCACCTGGAGCGCGGCACGCGGCAGCGGCAGCGGAAGCGGTTCGACATGGTCAAACCGCGACGCAGAGCCCGCCGCGCCGTGCCGCTGACGCCGTTTCCATGGCAACTACGCCGCTGACGCGCGGTTTTGATGCGCGGCAGCCCTAGTGGGAACCGGCTGTGCGCGGGCTGGCGCGGCGCAGCGCGCTCAGTGTGGACCCGCCTTAAGATTCCATATTTTCACACCAGAGATTCTGTCGATGTTTTTATAATATTATAGAGCGAAACCGGCAAATAATACCTACTGACAAGGGAACCTCCCCATCGCACCCCCCTCAGATTTCGTTATAAGTTGGCACAGTGGATAGGCCTTGAAAACCTGAACACAGATCAATCGAGAAAACAGGAAGAAGTTGTGTGGAACTATGAAAAAATAAGCAAAATATACAAACTGAGTAGTCCAAGCGAAGATAGCCAACATCAAGCACAATCTGACCTCAGGAGCGCTGTGGTCCCGTGGTTAGCGTGAGCAACTGCGGAACGAGAGGTTCTTGGTTCAAGTCTCCCTACAGCGAAAAATTTTTCTTTATTTTCGCAAAGTTATGATCATTCCATTCGTTCATTGACGTTTCTGTTCACTGTAATAAGTTTAGTGTTTGTGTTTTTCGACCGCACCGCAAAACCGTGCGATTAGTAGACGAAAGGACGTGATTCTTCAATGAGAACCGAAAACATTTGATCGCAAGGTCATAGGTCAACCGATTCCTCCACAGGAAAACACGTCTGATATATTCTATACGACACTGGTGACGGTATGTGCGTCACATGACAGGAATATGTTGTCCACCCACATAAGTTGTACACTTGGCGAATGGGTAAAAACATTCTCCTACGTTGCCCTATTTAGGTTTTCTTGTGGATATGATAATTACTCCCAAAAAAGTGATGAAAATATAAGAGTTTGTCACATAAACTGCAACAAATGAATCCAACAGTTTCACAGTCGCTCACTTTTCCTTGTACTCTGTCAAAACATATGTTTTTAACGTTTTCAAATTTTTCCGTGTGTAAACCGACAAATACTGCATATGTCGAAGCAAATCTGAACATGTCCTGGAATTTTGGAGAGCGAAGTTGATTATGTATAAGTGCCTGAACTTTGATAATTGTCTGAAAATAAAAAAGTAAAATTTTCGCTCGAAGGAAGACTTGAACCAAGGATCTCTTGCTCCGCAGCTGCTCACGCTAACCACGGGACCATGGCGCTCCTGAGTTCAGTCTGTCCCAGATGTTGCATATCATTCGCATGGATTACTCAGTTTGTATATTTTGCTTAATTTTTCAGAGTTCTACACAACTTCTTCCTGTTTTCTCGATTGATCTGTGTTCAGTTTTTCAAGGCCTATCCACTGTGCCAACTTATAACTAAATCTGAGGGGGGTGCGATGGGGAGGTTCCCTTGTGAGAGTGACTTGCGACTGTCCTAAAAAACTTAATTTCAGCAGTCGCTGTTTCCCCTGCAGGAAATGCCTTATCTCACTATACTTTTCTTTGTAGGCACGGTCGTTTTCGCTCAGAGCGAGACACGTAAGACTTCTCTCTACGTTTATTTGTATACTTATTAACAAGAAAAACTTAACCTTCCTTTCTTTCACTTACAACGCAAATGAAAACATGTAGACGAAAACACGCATTGTCTCGAATTTCAAGTTTGCTGACGTCAGTGCTGCCACCATAAAAATAATTTGAAATCAGCATACTGGTCCATCCCGAATAATACACAGTGCGTGTAAACTTCCCGTTGATGCTTTTAGTCAGACATTTTCCACCTTCATGTGCGGCAGCTTCTTTTGATGGTTATGACATTATTGTCAAGGCGCCAACAGAGCCATACATTTAATGACGTCACAACTTTTAGCTGAATTGATATTTTACATAATTTTAAAATTACTTTCGACAGGATTCAGTGCATTATAATTCAAATGAGAAACCCTGTAGAGTAGCGATTCTGTTTTGATGCAAATGAAGATTATAATACGTTGACTGAACGCGTTTGTCAGGACGGCAGAGGGCTAAAAATATACAAAAGCAAAATCTCGTATAAAACTGCAAAACAAAAAATTAATAGAACATTGCACATTAAACGATAGCATTTGAGTTGGGAAGTGCTAACATGGAATCGAATTTGTCAAGGCACTGTCTTTTATAAGTTAATATGTATTCTTATTGGTGTCTTCATTAATTAATCTTCATTAAAATAATGCCTTTTATGTAAAACTAGTTACCTGAATTGAGGTACTTTGACCTCCTACTACGACTGAGATACCTCGAACGTTTCAAAAAGGTTGTTTTTTGAAAAGGAACAGAAAGTAAGTGGAGCAGTGCTTTCGATACGGGGCGTGGTGGGAGCAGCTCATGGAAGCTATCTCACACAAAATCTATTACCTCATTGCGACTTTAGATTAAGTTTCGAGAGACCATGCGAGACAAAGTTACTTGATCATGCAGATACCGAGGCAGTACATAGTTAATAGAGTGCTAATTAGAAAAATTGTATGCAAGATAATTAATAAAATACGAAAAAATGAAGAGTATAGGAATAAATAACACATTGCAGAGAGAAGTTCTTAACTGCTGCGAGGACCTCCTGTACAGAACAGGAGTTCATCATTCAGTTTTTTTCAGTTCTGCTGGAAGCCTATAGAAAATGGAACACGCTGAAACTGAAAACGAAACACGCTGACTATACGGTGGTTCTGACGTTCAATAAATGTTATTAACGTTCGGCGTGATTTCTAAAAAGAAAACCAAAATCGAAAACTTGAATTACATGATTACAAATAACCGAGTAAATAAAAGTAAAATGATTGGTGTCAAAAATGCGGATAATTTTACGCATTTTAATGTTACATCAAAACCAGCTTTTGTCATGCGAAAGTCAATGCATGAACAAAGAGCTTTCAGTATGAAGCAAGCGGTTGTAATATCTCTCTGATTAATCGAAACGGTGATGAATTCAACGGAATCGTACCATAGCGTGCATCTACCATTAGCGAGATACCGTATGCGAATGAAGCTAGCTGTGTTTCACAGTCCTAACATTTAGTCTCCGTGATGTGAAGCGTTCACAGACGAACGTCGAAAGAAAGCAAGAGAGATTGGAGTTTACCACAACCTGGTCACCACTGAAGGAGCACTAACTCACTTAGGTAAGTTGGGTAAAGAAAGCGGCCGTGGTCTATCCAAATGATTCGAGCAAATCATGTTAAACTCATATGAGGACGGCCTGTGAGAGATTAAAATTTCTTCTGCTCTAGATTGTGTCTAGCGGTGTGCCACATCGTTACATCAGCGTACACGAATCTTTAGGGGAGTTCTGTCTTGTCCTCAAAACCCTGATATGACGACTGCATGCGTCAAGAATGAAACGAGGCTTGTCAGAAAAAGAAGTCTCTATTTCTCAAGGAGTGGTGATTTTTATTGCCCCATTTTTGATATGCAATACGATACTGAGTGAAGAAAACGAATCACTCTGAAAACTCTGCATTTGGTGTCAGCAGATGTTGAAATAGGCGGTATTTCTTGTTGACACTTTTGGATGTTCCGAAGCTGCATATACTACATCGTCTCTTCGTACGTAGAGCAACTATGCGTCACTGTATGCCACCTTATAAGACAAATTATATTCTCTGTCTACAAAGTAAGTAGTAAAATAATGTTGGTATGTACCCATTCCCGTCTTTTTATCATATTACACATGCAACTACATTGCAAGTATGCGATCAACTGACCTTGCTGACGACGCATAAACGGGTTTGTTCTTGAAGATATCGTTACAGAACAAGGTTTTTTTCCACTTTAACGATCGAAGTACTGGTTTTCAAGACGAGCATTCTATGCAACAGTATTGACTAACAACGATACATGTAATATCACATTTAAGTGATTTACATCTGTCAGACGTATATTATTCAATGTGAGCTTTACACAGAACGATCAGTGCAACCGTTTGCCTGTCGAGCAATAAAGAGAAAAATTGTTGGAGGTTAACACCCCGTCGACATCCAGATCCTTAGAGACCGAACACCCAGCACAGTGGAGAGGCTTGCGGCAGACAATCAACCTAGGCCTTTTTAATGAGCCATCTTGCATCTGCAATGAAATTCGACTCTGCACATAATAAGCTACTAAATAAAAGATATTCCATCCGGTTTATTTATCAGATGTCTGTACACAAGGTGTGTCGAAAATTGTGACGGATGCATGCCGTCAAAAACAATGTTCATTTGGACCTTTTCCCGAAAAGAAATTTGGTAAGAAACTTTTACAAGCATAAAGTGTCACTGCTATATGACATATGAGACTGATTGCCCGAACAACCGTTCACCTCCATCAGACGAGAGCATTATTAAGAACGGTTCACTCAGTTTTGTTATTTGCCGCTACGTGTTAAGCCTCCATTGAACATACTCGATTAATTCCTGGATGATTTCGAGCCAGAATCATCACAGTGCGAAGTAATTCACGGAAACTCGTGTAGTGAAACCCAAGCTACATCTGGCGTTCCTCAAGGAAGTGTTATAGGCGCTTTAGAAAGCAATCTGAGGAGTCATTTTACAATCTTAGGAATCACACCGCCTTTTACCGTCTAGTGAAATCAACAGCAGAGCAGACCAAATTACAAAATGAATTAGGCACGATAGCTGAATGATACAAAAAGTGGCAACTGACCCTGAACCACAATAAGAGTGAGGTCCTCTACATTAGTACTAAGAATTCCGTAACATTTGTGTTACATTACAAATGACACAAATTAAGACTTAGATATCAAGGGACTACAGTTAGCGAATTTAAAATCGAACGATCCCGTAGAAAATGTCGTAGGGAAAGAGATCAAAAGACTGCATTTCATTGCCAAAACACGTCGAAGGGCAACAGATCCACTGAAAAAACGGCTTACACTACGCATGTCGTTGATGTTCTGTAATAAAGTGTAGTATGGGATTCTGATACGACAGACAGAAGACATGAAAAAGGTGCAAAGAACGGTGGTTCACTATGTGTTATCAAGAAGTAAGGGAGACAGTGTCACGATAATGATAAGCGAGTTGAGATGAAAATCACGACTTTCTCGTGGCGGCGATACATTTTCACGAAATTTCATCTAACAATTTGCTCCTCTGAATGCCAAAATACTTTGTTACTTGCCATTAGCGTAGGGTCGAATGACCGTCATTATAAAATAGGAGAAATCAGAACTCACACGGAAAGATTTAGCTGCTTACCTTATCCATCACACTATTACAGAGTAGAGCGGTAGATAGAGTCTAACGTAGCAAATTATTACGAGTTGTCAGACGCTGCCTCCTGGGCCCGGCGAGACGTTGTACGTGCTTAACGCTGCGTGCACCCTCTATGACTCTGAAGAACTACTAATAAAAATATTAGTCGATCTTCTTCACACTTTGTAACCAAATTCTATGGATAATACAACCACACTGTTAAAATTTCAAATCAATAACTTCAATATTTTCGGAGACATAGATTATTACCTAAAACACACAACAACCGTGCTGGCATTGTGAAACGGAGTAGGCGCTGTAAATTCTCTATCTATGGTATCAACTGAAACTACAACCAAAAGGATAGGTTCACATAATCTAATTTTCTGGAATTTCTTTAGTTTCATTACTACAGATTTCTGACGTAATTAAAAATACTTTGGGAAATTATTATTTCATCGATTTTTGGTTGTGTGAGTGTTCAGGAGAGACTGAAAGAGTAAATGGAGGGCATACATAAAGTGAGAATGTGATATTTTATCAAAACTATGTAAATGTAAGTGTGAGAAAGTTGATGTCTAATAGGGAAATTTGTAACGTATGTCCGAGTGAGCTTCATTTTGTGAAAAGGCTGCCAGAAGGGTCGTTGAGTATTAAATTTAATAGTAATTTATCTTGTGGAAGGGAATCATATTTTGTTTTTATTCAGTTGTATTTAGTTCCAGAATTATCAAATTTCTAATCTAAATTACTTTTGCTAATGTACTTGGCTAACATTAGAAATACTGCGAGGATGGAAGTGCCCGAGGTGATCAGGTTGGCTATTTAACATACTAGCCAATAGAACTGCAGAATATCCGGCGCGTCTGAGCATGGTTTTGTGCCTCAGAAGAGTCGCTCGGGAGCCGTCTTCTAGTAAATACCTATGTTAAATCGCGCTGATAAAATTTGTACCAACATGAAGAAATCCGCGCGCTTGATCGATTCTCATGAATTTGTTGAAAAGCGACTACAGTGTGAAGTATTTCTGAGAAAGTTTGAGCTCTATGAGTGATTAATTAGGGGATTTCCCTTGTGAACATTTCAAGTCGTACATAAACTCCGCGTGATGTGTTTGGTGCAAATTACGAGACATTATGGCGAGCACTTCTGAACAAGAAGACTACTGAACGACTGACTGTTAACTCGCGAATAGTCGTGGGTCAGTGACTGTGTAGGATGTTTAAAATATCAGGTCGCACTAAACATCTTCTGGCTGCTTTTAGGGTGTGAACTTGTTCGGAGACAGTCAGTAACATTGCGTAATTAGTGTCGGGATATTAAATAAGGACTTGATAGCCATTTTCTGTGTTATAAAGATGATAAACCAGCTTACAGGAAATTTTAGACATTTTCCAAATGAGTAATGCAAGAATCCCGAACGCCTGGTACTTTAAGTAACTTTCAGATGACTGGAGTTACGTGGCCTTTGCGTGGTAGGTATTTAGCTGACTTTTCGTCAACGCTGCTTTTATCGGCTAAACCAGTATCTACTATCGCAGAGTGAAGGGGCAGACAACGTGAAACCTTTCCAGGTAGATGGACTGACTGTTTAAAGGATAGTGAGAGAGCGACCCGGCCCGCGGCAGTAATTTCGAAGTGGTGTCTTGCACCCTATGCCAAGCACATGAATGTGACTTGGAGAGTAACCATGTAGATGTACGCATGTTTATTTATCATTTACTTTTTGAACACAAGATTTCCCCAATTTTTCCGAAGTCCTGAACTGCAGGAATAAATCGACGGATCAGCAGTTAGAATGACCGATGTTTTATGTTCCTTGGTTGAAGCCAGGTGTGGTGTGACTGAATATTCGGCACTCCGTCTTCAGGCCACAAGTGGCACATCGGGACCATCCGACCGCCGTGTCATCCTCAGTTAAGGATGCGTATAGGAGGGGCATTTGGTCAGCACACCGCTCTCCCGGTCGTTATGATGGTTTTCTTTGACCGAAGCCGCTACTATTAGGTCGAGCAGCTGCTCAGTTGGCATCACGAGGCTGAGTGCACCCCGACTGAATACTCGGAAGGTGTATAAATTTGGATCGTGCACGCCGTGAAGACGGACGGCACTTGAAATTCCACAGCTTCGTAGCGCTTGTGTTCACGAATTAAGCTGCAGATAAGAATCGGGAGCGAAGGCTAACAATAGCTCCCGAGCTTCCTAAAGCAGGGAGGCGGCTGCCCGCCGAGCCAAAACTAAACGCGCGGTGTTTTCGGCTCCGCTTCACTTCCGCGTTGCCTTTGTTTATGTACCACTCTGTTGCTGTGTTTTAAGCGGGGTATGCGTTGCCTTAGACGCTGAGATGCTAAGATTTCCACGAGCTTCGGCACAACTAGTCGCGTAACTCTTGCGAAAGGGATTAGGTCAGCACGCTTTTCGAAAAAAAACTGAAAATGAATCAAGATCACTCTTGTAACAGGTTGAATTGTGAGAACACTCGAAAATAGTGATATGTCATTTTGTACATATGAATCCCGGAACCATACCGCTGCCGAGAATCCCAAAATTTTGTGATTTCGATCGGTTGAAGATATACTTTAAGAAATGCGAGTAATTTGTGCTTTGTCGTAGTGACTAAGTGATGCACGGCCTGTGTTCAGGCCACAGTCAACCTACGTGCGCATGGGATCGAATCGCTCTTTTAGCTGGAAATGGAAATGAGCGTTTGGCGTCATTGTCCGGGAGGCCCCTCGCGGGGCAGGTCCGGCCGCCATATCGCAGGTCTTATTACATTCGGCGCCACATTGGGCGACCTGCACGCCGGATGGGGATGAAATGATGATGAACACAACACAACACCCAGTCCCTGAGCGGAGAAAATCTCCGACCCAGCCGGGAATCGAACCCGGGCCCAGAGGACGGCAATCCGTCACGCTGACCACTCAGCTACTGGGGCGGACGCTCTTTTAGCTATCACTCTTCGACAAGAGAATGGAAGCTGTCACGAAATTTAACTGCAGTTATGTTGCAATAAATATTTTTTTGTGAGCGAGAAAACAAAGTGGCGACTGTACCCACTTACGAACATTGACAAGTGTTTCATTGCGATGCAGATATGGTCTCCCCTCTCAAAAAATATATTATACTTTTCACAGTTTCTCTCTCTCTCTCTCTCTCTCTCTCTCTCTCTCTCTCTCTCTCTCTCTCTGACACACACACACACACACACACACACACACACACACACAACGCAATGGATGAAAGCCATTTCCCTGGACGCGCGTATTTCTCGAGCAATATGCGATGGAGAGCAGCGTTGCGTAACGTTTACAGAGACGTAATTGTAGGCGATTTATTTCGACGCAAGTAAAATACTGGGACTGACAACTGATTGGTTAAAAAAAACTGCAATGAAGCATGTCCGCAACGCACCAGAATCTCTAATTATTCGATTTCTGGGTAGCAATTACGTAGCGGGCATGATACGTAGATCTGAAATTACCTTCTTTTCAAGTCTTCTAACGATTTCATCTGGGCAGAAACGAGTACTGCGTCGTGATATTTGAGGTAGATTTCATTTATTATAACACGATATTTCACAGAAAATAAATTAACTCGTTGACGACAGCGAAAGTTCACCGAAGCATGTTCGACTGCTAAACAAGGAGAATTTGGGTTTGCTCAAGGCAGAACCGTATTTCCATAATTATGTATTAAGAAGCAAACACGGAGAAAAAGTGAGCTTCATTTGTAATTTTACCAGAGATTTCAATAGACCTGAAAGATCAGTTGAACAAGATGAATGGTGTCTTGGAAGAAGTTATAAGGTATACAACGAAAGTTAAGCAAATTAAGATACACAACAAAAGTTAAACAAGATTAATGGAATGTACATGAATGAAATGAGGTGATGTAGAGGGAATCAGATTTGGAAACGAGCACTAAAAGTCGTAAACGAGTTTGCTATTTGGGTGGCAAAAACAACTGACAATGGCAGAAGTGAAGAGGATATAAGTGAAAATGATATAAAATGCAGACTTTCAATGGCAACAACTATTTCACAAAGGATAAACAGGTTGACACCTAATATAAATTTAAGTGTTAAGAAGTCTTTTCTGTAAGTATTTGCCCAGAGTATTACTTTATACCGAAGTAAAACCTGAAGACAAGAGAAGGACAGAAGGTTAAGAAATCTGGTGCTACAGAAGAATTCCGAAGATCAGATGGGCAGATGGAGGCACTGAAGCTAACGGGGGAGAAAGGACCAACATGACACAACTTCACTAAAAGAAGGGATACACGGAAAAGTTAGATCCTGAGGCAACAAGGAATACCTAATTTGATAAGAGGGGAAGTGTGAGTGGTAAAAATTGTAGGTAGAGGGTAAGGCTAGACTATAACACATTGGTTTAAGAGTAGGTTGCAGTTATTATGCTGAGATGATTAGACTTGATCAGGATAGACTACGGTGGGGTAGGGCAGTGAGGTGCATCAAAGCGGTGTCACGAATCAAGACGACAATAACAACACAACCTTTCATTTCAGCTCATAATAGCTTCTCAAATTACGGCTGTCTAATATTCATTTTTTGGCACTTTGGAGCATTAAATCCTGAGGTACGACCTGTATTGTTCCCATTGTGTTCTACAACGTTTTAACTTTTTGTCCAGTTGTGAGTAAATTTCTCCACAACTTAGGAGATTCAGCAATGTTACGAGACATATTTGATATACAATACGCCGGCCGGAATGGCCGTGCGGTTCTAGGCGCTGCAGTCTGGAGCCGAGCGACCGCTACGGTCGCAGGTTCGAATCCTGCCTTGGGCATGGATGTGTGTGCTGTCCTTAGGTTTAATTAGTTCTAAGTTCTAGGCGACTGATGACTTGAGAAGTTAAGTCGCATAGTGCTCAGAGCCATTTGATATATAATACGATCATCATCATCAACAACAGTTTCCAGCCCCACGGTGGGTCTGTTTGGAAAATAACCCTCACCATCTAGTTCTGTTTTCGCACCATCTTTCTGTATTCACTCTGGCCCACTCTTCGCCTGTCTTTTCAACACACTCCTCCACAACTTTGAGCCATGTATTCCTCGGTTTTCCTCTTAGTCGTTTCCTTCGCATCTCCATTTCATGTATCTTCCTGGGAATCCAATCTCTTTAGGTGCCCATACCATCTTTACTTTGATGTTTGTATCCTGTTCTGTAAGGGTTCTTGTTTTGCTATTTGTCATACCCTTTTATCCCTCATCTCTATCTCTCTTTATTACTCCTATCCTACTTCTGAGGAACTTCATTTCACTATTCCCGTAATCTGCTTACATTTCTTTTCTTCATTATCCATGTTTCAGGTGCATAGGTCGGTATTGGGATGTAGTAATTTCTATGTATTACTTCTGTAATTTTTTGTGGGACTTCTTTTTTCCACACATGGCTCCTAACACTTTGCAGGAATGCTTCTGCCTCCTGCCACGTTCACCGATCTCTTTCTCATTTCTTCTGTTTTCCTCTGTTCAGTTCCGAAGTACTTGACATTCTACATCTTCTGCAATTGTCCAAATGGCTCAAATGGCTCTGAGCACTATGGGACTTAACATCTGTGGTCATCAGTCCCCTAGAGCTTAGAACTACTTAAACCTAACTAACCTAAGGACATCACACACATCCATGCCCGAGGCAGGATTCGAACCTGCGACCGTAGCGGTCACGCGGTTCCAGACTGAAGCGCCTAGAACCGCACGGCCACACAGGCCGGCGCAATTGTCCACTTCCAGTCCTTTTCCGCTAGTTGGTCTTCCTTTCTACGTATCGTGGTCGGTCGTATGGCATTATTGGCCAGGATACCGCCGCTGGTGTTGTTCAGCCATAACTTCGGCGACTTGAGGGTCGATGTTGACGAAACAAAGCATCCAGTCCCTGAGGGGATAAAATCTCCAACCCGACCGGGCATCGAAATCGCACCCCTCCCCCCTCCTCTCTGCATGGCATTTAGCCGTGCATGACACCCCTTCAAGTTCATCATTGGATAATTCACTCTGTCTGTTATAACAGTGGGCTGACAGCCTTCCGAGCTACATTGCCGACAACCACTCATCTACGGAATCCGACACAAGACATATAAACAACACATATAAAACTGTAGTGAAGTCATCTCCAGGCGTAAAGCAGTTGTGCGAGAGGTGCCTTAAGATGTGGAATCGCGGGCAGTGTGTCAGCCAAGTATTCAGGGCGCGCGTTCCCAGCGGCACAAGAGCCAGCCTGAACGGCGCTGCTGTCTGCGCCTGGGGTGTGTAACCTCAGCACTTCCTGCTTCACGTGTCTCACAAACCACGAATACTTCAACACAGTGCCCTGTCTTTTCTCCAAACTCTGTTGATATCTTCGTAACTT
Organism: Schistocerca piceifrons; assembly: GCF_021461385.2. Taxonomy (NCBI): domain Eukaryota; kingdom Metazoa; phylum Arthropoda; class Insecta; order Orthoptera; family Acrididae; genus Schistocerca; species Schistocerca piceifrons. The sequence goes on from NC_060149.1 coordinate 12,594,365, forward strand.
ACCCGCAAAGTCATATACCTGAGCATTTGCTTCCCGGTCCGGTTCGAGAAAACGCGCATGTTTGACACCTGTGATATACAGAGGACAGACAGAAATATGGAAACACCACGAGAAACGCGTGCTTGAACGTAAATTTAGATGTTAGCCAATCCTGCGAATGGCGCTGTTGTGCCGGACCACGAACGGCACCTGTGCCAAAACCTCAACACGTTGCAATTGTCAATCGTGGTCAGAAAACTGTTTTATGTAGTTTTGAGTGCGTTATTTCGGAGTTCAGTGCACTCGCCAGTGAGAAAACTGTTGGTGGTCGTATGATGGGTACTTCCGTAACCGAGGTAGCCGAAGTGTTTCAGGAGCCACCATATCGAAGATTTGTATCGCATACAGGGAAAGCGGAAAATGTCATCCGCTAAGTCACCTAAGTCTGCTGAATACGACTAATGTACTGTGATGTAATCATAGCCGTGCCATTTTCCACAAGCTAGAACTTTACTCTTTATGCTATACTGACACGTAAAAGAATAGTAAAAACTTTTCTTGATTGTAGCTGCCTGAAAAACTAACCTACCTTCAATAATTAGAATAGTGCAATGCAGATTAAGGGTGTGTGTGTGTGTGTGTGTGTGTGTGTGTGTGTGTGTGTGTGTGTGTGTGTGTGTGTGTGTGTGTGTTTATAAACCAACACGTTCTACATCAGAGTTCGAAATAAGATGGTTGGCAACAAAAGGTTTACTTCGGGGTCACGTCATTTCACTGCAAGTTACCGAGCATACAGGCTACTGAAAGTAGTCTCACATAATGTTATCGCAGCAGCCGAGCAGAAAAGAGCTGTGGTTACCAAACAGTGTGTTTCAGCGAAAAACATTGCCCTTTTCTTTTCAAAAAATGAAAAAGCTTACACACTTTCCTTCGAAATTTCAAAATATCTGAGCACTAAATTGATTAATTTACTCAGACATATTTCAGAGACAGCGTTAAATACAGGATAAAAAATGCAGAGCCGTGTTTGCAGAGCACACGAGGCGCTTTGAGACCGCGACAAAGCGGGTAATCGACCGACGTAGCGAGCAGATAGGGCGACCAGCGCCGGCGCGTTGCTGCCTCCGCTCGTGGTCGTGCGGTAGCGTTCTCGCTTCCCACGCCCGGGTTCGATTCCCGGCGGGGTCAGGGATTTTCTCTGCCTCGTGATGATTGGGTGTTGTGTGCTGTCCTTAGGTTAGTTAGGTTTAAGTAGTTCTAAGTTCTAGGGGACTGATGACCATAGATGTTAAGTCCCATAGTGCTCAGAGCCATTGTTTTGCTGCCTCCGACCAGACTACGAACACAGATGAGTATCATCTAACTAAGAGGGTACAGCCGAAGTATCGAGTTGCATTACATATCGCACTAGATATAACAGTTTTGTCAGATGTTGGATGTCAAAGGCTGAAGCCTTTTCTCTGCACACATAGTTTCCTCGTTTCATTCTGCGACGTCTCTGAGTTCGTCACACAAACTACTACGCCCCTCCCACCCACTCTCCATCCCTCCCTCTCTCCCTCTCACTCTCCCCCCTCCCCCCTCTCTCTAGATGCACAAAAGCATCTGGCCGATTCACGAAATTAATTTAAATTACGAGAAAGAAAAGCTTTGAACAAGAGCAATGCGTTCGTCATGACTGTGGTTAACAAAGAAACTCGCAGAAATTCTCACCAAACAGCAATGGGAAACGATAGAAGAGAGGCGTTTCATATCGAGGGAAATACATACTTATTGCTAAGATCGTACATTTCAAGAGCAGCGAAGAAAATAGCCGTCTCTCTCACTCTAGTAACGTAAATATGAAGATCAAACGACAACGTAAATCTCACGGGGTTCATTGCTAGACTCAGATTTATTGAAGGAATCTGAAAAATACATTTAACGCCCGAAAGGGGTTGCTTAGGGAACTCGACTTGTTCTTGAGTGTCATCGTCGGTCTAGGGTCTTACAAAGTTTTAGTAACGAAAGATAGAAAAAGGATTCAAACAGGAATTGCTTAATTCGTCATGCATTCGTTTACTAAACGCGGAAACGCCCCTGAACTGCTCATCTAGTTCCACTGGCCGACGCTAGAAGAAAGTCGAGCAGCCCTCGGAGAGCTTTCCCCCAAAATTGTAAGAGCCCGTGTTCCAAAATGAGTCACGAAATATATTACTTCCTCCGACATACACTGTCCAGTGACATTAATGTGACCTCCGCCTACGTTCGACGTTCACTTGCAATACTTACTCAAACACAGTGGGTGGCAGCACTAGCAGTGGAGGGTATATAGAAACAAATCGCGTCGGCAGGGGGGGGACAGGGGGAGGAGCGGAAAACAGTGCAGTCGTTGTCGAAATACGGGAGTTGAGCGATTTGTCTGACGTCCAAAAGGACACGATCATTCGCTTTCGGGCCAAGGGTGGAAGCGTTTCCCAAACGGCTATGTTTGTAAACTGTTGGCATGCAGCCGTGCTTAAAGAATACCGTGCATGGCAAAATGGTGCTATTCAAAACGGGAGCCGTGGAAACTGTAGTGCACTACCGGCCACAGATGACAGACGGCTGCGGATATGTGTACGGGGATTGGCCGTTGAGCACCTGACTGCCCAGATGAACCGAGGGGGCTACCCAGAGTATCTTAGCAACGACCGATCACCGAACGTTGCTGCTATGGGCCTCCGCCTCCGCAACTGGCGCCTCGTTCGAGCATCCGTGCTGACTTGTGTTCACCGCTGACCAAGTCCGAAATTTGCATACCAGTACCGGAACTGAACGTCCACCGAGTGGCGACAGGTGGCCTTTTCAGATGAATCACGTTTTATGCACCATCGGACCGATAGCGTTGGCGTGAGCGGCGTGAAACGTTTGAAAGCAAACATCCGCAACAATTGTCGGAAGGGTCCGTGCTGGAGGAGGCAGCGTTATCGTCTGGGGGATGTTATCATGGTATTCCCTGGGTGATCTTGTCGTTCTGGAAGGCACAATGGACCAACACAAGTATTTGCCTATCCTTGGGGCCCATTTCCACCGCTATATGTAGTTTGTCTTTACTCTGCACAATGGTACCTACCAGCAGGGCAAAGCAACGTGTCACACAGCTCGCAGTGTACGCACATGATTTGAAGAACAGCAGGATGAGTTTAGCGGACTCCCACGGCTACCAAACTACCCTGATTTAAAAGCAATCGAGAATCCGTGGGAGCACCTCGATCGGGCTGCACGCGCTGTGGATCTTCAACTGTGCAACCTAGCGAGGCTGGCCGCGGTACCTGAGTTAGCATGGGTTCACATCCTTGTCGGTACCTTCCAGAATCTCACTGAGTCTCTTCCTGCACGTTTCGCAGCGGTCCGCGCTGCAAAAGGTGATTATTCTGGCTTTTGACAAGTGGTCACATTAATGTGACTGTACAACGTATATCTTGAGTACAGACCAAGGTTCTTCCAACGTGCCTTCCATCAGTGGAATAAGAGGGACGTAGCGGGGCAATGAATTTGTCATACTACGTATCCTTTTTCAACACCGTACAGTGTGATTTGTGAAGTGCACATGTGCAGCATTTCAACTCAGATAGCGATCAACAACGGAGCCACTAACAGATGGAGAAGAAGACAAAGGAGCCGACAGCATCTGATTACAAGATTAGTAGTAAGCAATTTGAGTACATCACATCATATAAGTATTTAAGAGTAATACTAAGAAGCGGTATGAAATTAGACGTTCACCTAATATCATTACTAGGGAGTACGTATGGAAGACAGATTTGTTGGAAAGGTCCTCGGAAAATGCGATGTCGAAATCGCGCATAAGACGCTGGATTCCTTATCAAGTAGGTATGACAACAGACATCGAAAGACTTCAGAGATGCGCTGCTAACATGGTAACAGGTCGGCATAGACTGTACGGAAGTATAACAGAAAATCTAGGGAATTTAAGTGGGAATACTTAGAAGAACTACGACTTAGCCATGTTCCAGCAAAGCCTGTTCTGTATTCTAGTGTAGCATTGTGCAACTATTATGCTACCCGTATTGTATATTCGATTAACTGAACGAATACTTCCTTGCACTAATCAACTCCTGTGAGGCAAGGAACTATCGCGCACCAGACTCTGCTAACTACATAACTAACAACGACACTTTCCGCCTAAAATACGCAACAATATAACAAGAAAAGCAATAGTGCGAATTTCTTCTGAAACGATAGGCAACGACGGTATTAGTATTACCATGATCAAGAATACAGGAGAGAGCTTAATATCTCTCCTAACAGACATTTTTAATTTTTCTCTTGTGAATGGAATGCATCCCACTTCATGGAAGAGAAGCACAGTGTTATTACCTCCATGTAAAATGTTTCGCCCCATATTCTGCTAGATATACGATGTGTTATGTAGTTGGGTGTAAGGACCCTCCAATCAGAACCCTATAAAATAAAAAGAAATAAAAAAAGGAAGCCTAATTCGACCTATTCCTAACACCGAAAACCCGCGATCGCCTTGTGATTACCAACCAACCACCAAATCACCTGCTGTTTCCAAAGCCCTGGAATATATTGTTCACGACCAAATTACTAAGCGCTTGGGTACATTAGACTTGTTTGACAAATGTCAATCCGGATTTCGTAAACACCATAGCACCATGGCCAAGATAGACACGAAGCCCACGCCTACTACAGTAGTACAAGTTTATATGCCAACTAGCTCTGCAGATGACGAAGAAATCGATGAAATGTATGATGAGATAAAAGAAATTATTCAGGTAGTGAAGGGAGACGAAAATTTAATACTCATGGGCGACTGGAATTCGAGAGTAGGAAAAGGGAGAGAAGGAAACATAGTAGGTGAATATGGATTGGGGCTAAGAAATGACAGAGGAAGCCACCTGGCAGCGTTTTGCACAGAGCATAACTTAATCATAGCTAACACTTGGTTCAAGAATCATGAAAGAAGGTTGTATACGTGGAAGAATCCTGGAGATACTAGAAGGTATCAGATAGATTATATAATGGTAAGACAGAGATTTAGGAACCAGGTTTTAAATTGTAAGACATTTCCAGGGGCAGATGTGGACTCTGACCACAAACTATTGGTTATGAACTGTAGATTAAAACTGAAGAAACTGCAAAAAGGTGGGAATTTAAGGAGATGGGACCTGGATAAACTGAAAGAACCAGAGGTTGTACAGAGTTTCAGGGAGAGCATAAGGGAAAAATTGACAGGAATGGGGGAAAGAAGTACAGTAGAAGAAGAATGGGTAGCTTTGAGGGATGAAGTAGTGAAGGCAGCAGAGGATCAAGTAGGTAAAAAGACGAGGGCTAGTAGAACTCCTTGGGTAACAGAAGAAGTATTGAAGTTAATTGACGAAAGGAGAAAATATAAAAATGCAGTAAATGAAGCAGGCAAAAAGAAATACAGACGTCTCAAAAATGAGATCGACAGGAAGTGCAAAATGGCTAAGCAGGGATGGCTAGAGGACAAATGTAAGGATGTAGAGGCTTATCTCACTAGGGGTAAGATAGATACTGCCTACAGGAAAATTAAAGAGACCGTTGGAGAAAAGAGAACCACTTGCATGAATATCAAGAGCTCAGATGGAAACCCAGTTCGAAGCAAAGAAGGGAAAGCAGAAAGATGGAAGGAGTATATAGAGGGCTATGTACTTGACGACAATATTATGGAAATGGAAGAGGATGTAGATGAAGATGAAATGGGAGATACGATACTGCGTGAAGAGTTTGACAGAGCACTGAAAGACCTGAGTCGAAACAAGGCCCCCGGAGTAGACAATGTTCCATTGGAACTACTGACGGCCGTGGGAGAGCCAGTCCTGACAAAACTCTACCATCTGGTGAGCAAGATGTATGAAACAGGCGAAATACCCTCAGACTTCAAGAAGAATATAATAATTCCAATCCCAAAGAAAGCAGGTGTTGAAAGATGTGAAAATTACCGAACTATCAGTTTAATAAGTCACAGCTGCAAAATACTAACACGAATTCTTTACAGACGAATGCCGGCCGTGGTGGCCGTGCGGTTCTAGGCGCTCCAATCCGGAGCCGCGCTGCTGCTACGGTCGCAGGTTCGAATCCTGCCTCGGGCATGGGTGTGTGCGATGTCCCTAGGTTAGTTAGGTTTAAGTAGTTCTAAGTTCTAGGGGACTGATGACCACAGCAGTTGAGTCCCATAGTGCTCAGAGCCATTTGAACATACGAATGGAAAAAATAGTACAAGCTGACCTCGGGGAAGATCAGTTTGGATTCCGTAGAAATATTGGAACACGTGAGGCAATACTGACCTTACGACTTATCTTAAAAGAAAGATTAAGGAAAGGTAAACCTACGTTTCTAGCATTTGTAGACTTAGAGAAAGCTTTTGACAATGTTGACTGGAATACTCTCTTTCAAATTCTAAAGGTGGCAGGGGTAAAATACAGGGAGCGAAAGGCTATTTACAATTTGTACAGAAACCAGATGGCAGTTATAAGAGTCGAGGTGCATGAAAGGGAAGCAGTGGTTGGGAAGGGAGTGAGACAGGGTTGTAGCCTCTCCCCGATGCTATTCAATCTGTATATTGAGCAAGCAGTAAAGGAAACAAAAGAAAAATTCGGAGTAAGCTTACACATAATGCACTCGCAACTACACAGAACACTCTTCTGACCACGGCTGACACTCGCAACTTATTGAGGACGTTTCACAGGTGCCGACAGTGGTCGCATTCCTGCAGGCTTGGATAGCATCTGCATATACGTCCGAACATGCATTTCTCGCGGTGTTTCCATATTTTTGACCAGCCCCTGTATGTAAACTATGTGATCAAAAGTATCCGGACACCCCCCAAAACATACGTTTTTCGTACCCACTGCCAGGTACTCCGTATCAGCGACCTCGGTAGTCATTAGACATCGCGAGAGAGCAGAATGGGGCGCTCCGCGGAACTCAACGACTTCGAATGTGGTCAGGTGATTGGGTGTCACTTGTGTCATACGTCTGTACACGAGATTGCCACACTCTTAAACATCCCTATGTCCACTGTTTCCTATGTGATAGCGAAGTGGAAACGTGAAGGGACACATAAAGCTCAAAAGCGTACAGGCCGATCTCGTCTGTTGACTGACAGAGACCACCGACAGCTGAAGAGGGTCTTAATGTGTAAAGGCAGACATCTATCCAAACCATCACACAGGAATTCCAAACTGCATCAAGATCCACTGCAAGTACTATGACAGTTAGGCGGGATGTGATAAAACTTGGATTTCACGGTCGAGTGGCTCCTCATAAGCCACACGTCACGCCGGTAAATGCCAAACGACGCCTCGCTTGGTATAAGGAGCGTAAACATTGGACGATTGAACAGTGCAAAACGTTGTGTGGAGTGTCGAATCACGATACACAACGTGGCGATCCGATGGCAGGGTGTGGGTATGGCGAATGCCAGGTGAAAGTCATCTTCCAGCGTGTGTAGTGCCAACAGTAAAATTCGGAGGCGGTGGTGTTATGGTGTGGTCGCGTTTTTCATGGCGGGGGCTTGCACCCCTTGATGTTTTGCGTGGCACTATCACAGCACAGGCCTACATTGATGTTTTAAGCACCTTCTTGCTTCCCACTGTTGAAGAACAATTCGGGGATCGCGATTGTATCTTTCAACACGATCGAGCACCTGTTCATAATGCACGGCCTGTGGCGGAGTGGTTACACGACAATGACATTCTTGTAATGGACGGGCCTGCACCGAGTCCTGACCTGAATCCTATAGAACACGTTTGGGATGTTTTGGAACGCCGACTTCGTGCCAGGTTCACCGACCAAGATCAATACCTCTCCTGAGTGCAGCACTGCATGAAGAATGGGCTGCCATTCCCCAAGAAACCTTCCAGCACATGATTGAACGTATGCCTGCGAAAGTGGAAGCTCTGATCAAGGCTAAGGGTGGGCCAACACCATACTGAATTCCAGCATAACCTATAGAGGGCGCCACGAACTTGTAAGTTATTTTCAGCCAGGTGTCCGGATACTTCTGATCATGTAGTGTATGTAGGTGAAGATGATTTCGGGCTAGATAGAGTTGTGGGACTAATCTGTTGTGGCCAACTGTACATAATTTCTCAAACACTTTCCCGATGCGAATACGTGAAAATGCACCGATAAAATCGATTCGGCGTGCTCGAGTCGCACTTGGAACGACAGCTGTGCGAAAAAGCAGTGGCACGAAGCGTGCAACGGTGGGAAGCACATGCTCGTGCGGTTGATGAAGACTCGAGTTGAAATCAAATGTGCGTCTCGTGTACTCATGAAGTGCATCAACGCTAGTTGACAATAACGCGTCGTCTTGGTCTGTGCCTCGAGTTTTGCGTGAAATCCTCTGCAGACAATGGGTGTGGACGTGCCGGAAGATAGCGCCTCGACAGCTCTACTTAACTCGCGGTTGCAGCTGCTAGCAGGAATACTAATTATGACAGACAAGACGTTCCACTGCCACAGCTGAAGCCACAACACGGAATGATGCAACGCGGAGGCCGCCTCAGCCAAATCCCATCCATCTGTTGCAAAGTGTAGTTGCGGAAGGGCATACTGTGTTTCCCATATTGCACGCTTAGCATGAAAACAACGGAATTCTGCGGAAATAACTGGTGAGCGGTAACACATGGCTTGGTTAAAGCTTACAACGACCAGTTACATCCAGTTTTATGAACGCTTCACACGTTTCAGTAGATTTGCAGTCACCACTTTCGGATGTCTCTCCCTAAGACACTGATATCGGTAAACGGCAATGAAGAGGTGACAAGTTACTCGAAGGAAGCTCATGGCAACCGTGATGATAACGAAGACTAAGTAAAAACAACAATTCAAGAGTGGTTGGGGGAGGGGGAAGCGGGTGGAGAGTTGGATTTAGTGCTGGTAGTTGGGATTGTGCCGTAAGAGCGTAATACAGTGCCTGAGAACTGGATTGTTGGCCATATTCTAATTAACTTCTAAATCTCTGTCTAGTTTTCCACGGGCAAGGTAATTCATTGATTTGTTGTGTCAGCTTAACCAATACAGTCCGGTTGCTGCTCGTAGAGAAGAACAGAGTTTCTGACGGTACAAACTTCTGTCATCTGCATTCTTGCAAATTCCACAATAACAACCGACGGTACACTAGGCAGTATATTAACAGAGTACAAAAAGGACGCTTTGCAACATCAAGATTGTCAGCTAGCCATCTTACTTTGGTTTTCCGGGTCACATTTATGAGGTAGAAGATTTTCTTCGTTAATAGCAGTCTATTCATGTTTATACAGGGTGACTGAGCTGCCTCTACCGTTGTCGTTTTATGCAATCGGCAATTTTGTATCTAGCCTTCGTAAACCACGCTCGAAATTTTCACATTCTCTCGCTCCCTACGCGGAAATTAGTGCCACAGAAAAAATGAACACGACCTTTTTGTAGGGCGTTCTATGGTTTTAAATTTCGTACTGGGATACGTTTTCGCTGTTTGCCACGGTTTTCAAGTTGTTAAACAAAAATGTAAAAATGGTTCAAATGGCTCTGAGCACTATGAAACTTAACATCTGAGGTCATCAGTCCCCGCGAACTTAGAACTACTTAAACCTAACTGACCTAAGGACATCACACACATCCATGCCTGAGGCAGAATTTGAACCTGCGACCGTAGCGGTCGCGCGGTTCCGAACTGAAGCGCCTGGAACCGCTTGGCCACACCGGCCGGCAAAAATGTACAAAAGTGACCTTCAAACACACCTCCATGTCACACTCATTCCATATCTGTGAGGATTTCTAGTATGCTTTCTTGGCACTCCCTGTTACCACTGGGCAAAAATTTCCGACTGCATGAGCTATTACCGATATTCGACATTTTTTGGTCTCTATTGACTGACTGTTACGCCACCAGCATAGTTGGGTTCAAATGGCTCTGAGCACTATGCGACTTAACTTCTGAGGTCATCAGTCGCCTAGAACTTAGAACTAATTAAACCTAACTAACCTAAGGACATCACACACATCCATGCCCGAGGCAGGATTCGAACCTGCGACCGTAGCTGTCCCGCGGTTCCGGACTGAGCGCCTAGAACCGCTAGACCACCGCGGCCGGCAGCATAGTTGGGCATTTTGTCAACATTACTAATTTAAACGTGCCGTGAGGGTAACGAACTAAACCGGAATTTCGCAAACTTTAAGCTAAAACTAATTACGTTGATGATTCGGTCCAAACTTAACCCTTACAGGCACAGTAGTTTCCTAGCCAGAAGGCCTGACGAATACAACAATGTAATTGTTTATTTTATGCTGTTAAAATTCACGCAAATGTTTACGCAAACGTCAGTTTTACAATTTTTAAGTATTCGACTAAGCCAGTGGCGTTATAGGGCCAGTCCATGAAGACCAATAAAGGTTGAATGTGGGAAGTAATTCGTGCAGTCGCAAACAGTTGTACAGTTGTAGGAGGGAGTGTCATGAACAACACACTGGAAATCCTGACTGGTGGAGGCTGTGTGGGAGTGAGTGTGTGTGTGTGTGTGTGTTTGAAGGTCACTTTTGTACGTTTGACTTGAATAACTCGAAAACTACGGCCTCTAGCGGAAACGTATCGCGGTACAAAATTTAACTACATTACATTTCCTACAAAAAGGTACTGTTCATTTTTTCCGTGAGGCTAATAGTTTACGATTAGCGAGGGAGAGAATGCGAAAATATCGAACATGGTTTATGAATGTCAGGTATAACATTGCAGGTTCCATAAAACAACATAGGTAGGGTTAGCTGACTCACCCTATATATCCGCGAAATTTCCGTGCTGCTACACTAAATTGTTCAGTGGGTGAATACTCACAACTCACACGCAACTCCCGTCAGGCCCAATACATAGGACAAACAAGCAGAAACTTCCGAACGAGATGCACAGAGCATAGGAGAGCACTAAAGAGTGACAGCACACATTCAACTTGCGTAGAACATGTAATGACCAAAAACCATAACCCCACTAATATCGAAAAAAGATCGAGACATTCTGAAAAACAGCAACAGTCTATACCGACAACTAACAACAGAAGAAAATTACTACATACAAAAGGCGATAGTCGAAGGGAAAAATGTAATAAATGAAAACACGACACTTTGCAACAACACACTCTTTACCGCTCTGAGAGAACTGACCAATGACACAGAACAGAAAGCACACAAACGCAAAAGATCCACTTCCCCAACACACACAGAGACATAAATAAGGAACAGAAGTCGTCGTAATTCCCGCTTCAGTTTTCATAGTCTTCTCGCAACAAGCGATACACCTCTCGCGACACACGCGAACAGCAAGACTGCGTAATGTTCTTGAACATAAACGAAATGCAAAAGTTTTGTTTTTCTGTGTACAGAATCAGCTACATGCAGTCCAACGAACGTGAGTACACGAATAACTAATTAACAGCCCGGTACACACCAAAACTGGATTCCACAACACTACCTTAACCCCAAGTGTATATTGCTGTCATAGTAAGTTCACCTCTTAGTATTTCTTTCCTAACAACTGCTCACACAGTTGCAGATGACTTGCTGTACGCTGAGAAAAAATGGCAACAGAAAAAAAGCACAGAATATACTCCGCAAATAGCGAGAATGGCTGGTTCAAATGGCTCTGAGCACTATGGGACTTAACTGCTGAGGTCATCAGTCCCCTAGAACTTAGAACTACTGAAACCCAACTAACCTAAGGACACCACACACATCCATGCCCGAGGCAGGATTCGAACCTGCGACCGTAACGGAGGAGGAGAGCTTCTGTAAAGTTTGGAAGGTAGGAGACGAGGTACTGGCAGAAGTACAGCTGTGAGGACGGGGCGTGAGTCGTGCTTGGGTAGCTCAGTTCGTAGAGCACTTGCCCGCGAAAGGCAAAGGTCCCGAGTTCGAGTCTCGGTCCGCACACAGTTTTAATCTGCCAGGAAGTTTTAAATAACATGGTGTTTTGCATCAAGGCCGATTCGATTTCTGATATTGTTGTTTTTCTATGCAAACACAGACCAAATGGAAGAGTTCCGAGATAAAGTTATCGAGGACCTCAAAACTAAATGCGAGTACTTATACAGGAGAAGAAGGGAGGGAAAAAAGCTAGTTTTTAGTGCTGGCCTATAGGCCATTCGACGGCAGTGAAACCACGAGCAGCTGATGCAAAAAGGTGCGGAAGGTCGATGGTATCGGCCAGTGCGTGATTACAGTGGAAAGGTGGCAGCTGGCAGCCGCACAAAGAGCGGCAGAGGCGCGGATATAACGAGGCAGCCGGCCAAGGTCGCCGACCGGCACACCTGTCCACCCCCAGCTGCTGCCGCTGCCGCTGCTGCCCCACGTGCAGCCAAACCTGTCCTCTCACTGGACGTGGAAACCCACGTGGACGCGCAGCTGGTGACGTCACAGCGTGGAACTCCGGATCGTAATTCCAACGTTGGGCGTTGAGCGTGCCGAGTTTCTGACGTCTTAGGATGGAAAAAGCACGTTGGTGAATCTTTCCGAACATGCAGAGCAATATGTAAACCGACAGATATGCTGAAGAGTGCATTTGAATAATGACTAATGAGATGTAAGAACGCCACCTACGTCATATGCACGCCATCACTCTACAGTACAGACTAGTGAGACATACTGGTTTTCAGTTGAAGCCCTTATGCATGTATGTCGTTTCTTGGCATCACACAACTGAAGATACCTCGAAAATCCGTCGTTAATTGTATGATTTGTTGTAATAAAATGACGAGAAACGTCATACCGGTGGTTAAGGAATTATTGTAACTTGTGCAATATGAAAGTGTTCCTTTTCCCGGCAACGGCACACTGAGCATCCATAAGTAATGTAATGTTCTTGGTACAATTTGTTCTAATTAAATGTCGGTTAGTAACATATATACGATTAGTCCTTTGAGAGGACTTTAAATGCGAACATTTTAAGGTAGGCGTTATTGTAACTTTTAGTGACATCAAATGAAGCGACAAGTTTACTGTTACCAGTCACTGTTTACTTATCTCCACGACGCGTTTCAAATCTTTAAACCTCCTGTGTTGTGCACGATTTTTTGGAGGAACTAATGGCACTGTCTACTGGAGAAACAAAACACTATTTCAGAATACGGTTTCGAGTTTAACAAAAAACTAATCGTATATCTAACGTTAAAAAAGAAAATAAATAAAACGGAGTACCTCCAGTGGTCACAAGTTCCATTCACTGTCGTAACACATCACATGTTTACTGTCATATTTTTAAACAAATATAGCGCCTGGAAACTATTAAGTGCAAGGATCATATAGCAGAAGAGAGACATTATCACAAAGTACAAAGAATATACTTCATAACAACACTACTGCAGAATAAGTTTTAAAGGATTTTGCAGATCTTTGTCTTGAGGCGTTGAAGACGTGCGTTGGAATACATATTTCAGGTGGTAAATCCGATTTTGTCAAGTTTATATAGCTTAAACTTCATACTCGTTTTTATAATCAGATGACATATTGTAAACTTTAAGTACACTAATTACATTGGCTACAGTGGTAAATTTGTACATTAATAAGAATTCTGGTTGGGATTCACAGATAGAAATGAAAAACAGGAGGCAGAGGGAGAGCAAGAGAAACGAAAAACAGAAAGGGAGGGAGAGGGTGGGGTGAAAGCTGTCAGGGGGTACAAGCTGTTGATGTTATGGTATATTTGTAAATTAGGTCAATCCCTTGTACATTTGGGGATGTCATGATAACATAACTAAATAATTATGGTAAATATTAAGGTGTGTGTGTGTGTGTGTGTGTGTGTGTGTGTGTGTGTGTGTGTGTGTGTGTACACTGCAAATATAATAACGTAGGCAGCTGCTGAAAACAGAGATGGTACTATTATAAATATTGTCATTTAAGATGGACTCAGGTTGTTTCGTTTGGTGTTTTTTATGTATGAAGTGTTTGCAACAACCACGAATGACACCATGTCTGGCGTGATTCGCAATGAGAAACAAGTCCCGTGTGAGAACGGATTTAGAGTACACGCCACAGCGATGAAACTAGTGAGGCATGGCTTACTGCAACTTTATGAGACTGTGAAAAGGCACGGCTGAAAACGGTGATGATATAGATAGCTAGATTGGAAAAATGTACACGATAGATCTATTATCGCGAGCTCGCAGCGTCATTTGCCCACGCTATTTAGAACAATGGAGTCACGCTCTCTACGATAGTGTAACCACTGCCGCTTCGTAGCTATCCAGACGACCGCCGCGAACAGCTGCCGTTGGGGGACAACTCGGTAGCTTACACGTGCTGCGACAGCTGCCGTTAGCTTGCCATGGATACATCTGGTTTGGGCGTGGTACTGCTTCATGCAGAGGTGAAGAAATACCAAGAAATATCTACATCTAGCAAGGAGCAGTACGATAAGATTAGAAGAGAGCCGCGTGATTTAAAGTCTGCGAAGTTTTGCGAGATTTTTGCTGCGAAACCGGCCCAGACGGAAACGAAATAGGAAAGTATCGATGTCATTTTTTGGGTGCGCGTTTGTTAGAGTGCTGGCGTTTTTACACGAATGCGACCATTCAAAACATGAAATAGTGCTAGCCGGCAAATGTTTTGCTCCCTCACGAGAGCCCTGAATGTACAAATCTTCAGCCAACAACAGCAGTTTAAAATATATTCTTTTCTTTCAGCAGGTTCTGTGTAACCACTGTTTCATTGCGTAGCAGCCAACGAGGTAGGAGAGGCATAGCGGTAGAAAGCGACCTTGACCTGTTTTGAAAGACAGGAAGATTGGGGCGTAACGTCCCATCGACGGCTAGATCACCCGAGAGCATACGCTTCACAAAATGCAGAAAACTTCAAACCTATACAATATCAATGAATCACAACTGCAATCAGTCAACTCGTAGTACTGACATGAAACGGAATGATCACAAAGGATGTCGTAGGTAAGGCACGACAGGATTACGTATCTCGGCAGGATACTGGGAAAACGCAGTCAGCCTACAAACGTTTGTGCGTCCCATCTGAGAATATTATAGGTGTGTGGGACCCGTACAAAATAGGAACAAAATGAGTATTAAACGTACACAAAGAAGGCTAGCACGAATGGTCACAGGTTTGTTTGACTCACGTGAGAGCGTCATTTAAATATTGAAAAACTGGAATTGGTAGACTGCTTAGCATACACGCCATTTATCCCGTGAAAGCCTACTTAGAAAGTTCCAAGCACCAGAATTAAATGAAGAATGTAGAGATAGTTTTCAGCTCCCTACGTGTCGCTCCCGCAAGGACCGGGAATAGAAGATTAAATTAATTGCAGCGCGCACACACACTTTTAAGCACCCATTCGTTCCGCGCTCCAAACGCGATTGGAAGTAAAAGAAGCGATAACATGTACTAACATGCTACGCACCCGCTGTCACATACTTCACAATTGGTGGTAGGGTATATATGTAGCTGTAGCAGTAGATGTAGATTAGGTAAGGAAATCTGCCATGTACTTGCAAAGGAACTGTCCCACCACTTGCCTTCAGCCATTTTGGGGTGCGTAATAAAATCCTAAATCTGGATGTCCTGGAGCTCATTCGAAGCTGAATGCCGCTAATTGGTTCTCATTCGAGGAATTCACAGGAACTGTAGTCCACTCTTGAAGGAGGTTAACTTTCAGAAGCCTCGTTCCACTGATACTTGCGTATTACTACTTAGCGAGGGACCCTTACTGAATAGGATTGGTAGACAAAATCCAAAGAAGTGCAACGCGATTCGTCACTGGTTCGTTTGGCAAGGGCAAAAACGTTGCGGAGATGCTCACGAATCTCTAGAAGCAGACGCTACAGAACAGGCGTCGCGCATAACATACAGATTTACTGCTAAAAGTCACGACGTTCCTAGTAGCATCAAGCAGTATGCAGGGTTATCAGAAACTGAAAAGATTGTGAGGGTGTTGCTGAGTAGGTTGTGCTCAGAAACAATAATTAAGTAAAAATTTCGAAAAGTTGTACCGTTTCTGATTTCATTAGCATAGAAATTAGCCAGTTAGGTCGTCGCACGTGCAAGAAGCATGCCGGAGACGATATTGGTAAACGTGATCTTCATTTGGTTTTCTCAAACCAAACGAGAGGACGATACAAAAATTGGATGCTGGACAGTAGCACGGATCGAACTCGCTACTTCCAAGGGTTTCTCGTCTTGCTTTTCTTTCGGTTCCAGCTAACCAAACGAAGAACACGTTTGACAGCACCGCCTCTGCCAGGCAGCTTGGATTTGAGCGACATCATGATTGGCTAACTTCAATTCTAATTAAATTAGAAACGATACAACGTATCGAATCTTTTTCTCAGCACAACCGACCCTTCAACAGCCTTACAATATTTTCAGTAGGCTTACTACCGGTCGTTCTTTCCGCGCACCGTTCGTGGGGGGGGGGGGAGGCTTGTGGTGTTGGTCACGAAGTATGGAGGCATGCGAAATAGTGATTCATACACGAAAGAAAATTCTCTAATCCTCTGCCTCTTGGATTTGGAAATTCTTATTTCGGTGGTCAGATTAAATTTTGTTGCAAAATTATGATAAATGAACAGAGAAAGTAACAAACATCATCTATATTTGTGTGTTACTTTTCTGAGAAAGCAGTAAGGCATCGGTTAGGCATTTACTTATAGAATGTAAAATTTACGCAAAGCTATCTTCGGGTCGACTGTGGTACCAAGTACTGCGATCCGAAATGGATTAGGCTCACCTCCCTGTAGCGGCCGTCACGGCAACGTTTTTATTACTCTCGCCAATGATACACCAATGTTTTTATCTGCACTAATTCACGCTGTGTTCAGTTTCCTTAGCTAGAGTTACGGATTCCTACCGTTACAAGACATAATTCGCAGAATAATATCGCATAATATTATTTGATTGTCTCGTTTATTTCGTACAGTTTGGGAACAAAAAGTAAAACCTTTCAGGAAACCTATCAGCCATTCAAATGAATCTGTAAGCTTACGACAAATCTTATCCAAAGTTACTCGTGATTACTCTTTCAGTTTCAATAGGAGGGTAGTCAGGAATTCCATAATCTAGAACTGGTTTCTTTACATTTGTGTGTGCTCCGAAAAATTAAATTTGACACAGAGAACAGGATAAACTCCCAAATATTTCTTGCTAAACTGCGACGCCAAGTTTTGAAACCGGATGTTTCCTGGCTTCACGGTGTACGGTAGATAAACGTGAAAACCGCCAGGCCCCGTGTATTACCGTTCACTAGATGGGTTTACACGAAGCAAGCTGCATCTTCTAAACTTACCACATACCCCTCTACGCGTCCAGTGCAAATACACACCACGATTCACGACGTTTACGAGCGGTGGCGAAAATGTTTCTTGGTAATCGTAAGATTAGAAACAGAAGCAAACGGAACGAATTATTCGAAAAAGAAACTATAAGAGTGAAATATTTAGTTTTCATATTTTTCATGAGATACCAATTTCATTCTGGTGAAGAGTACTGTTCGTTACTGTCAATAACGCATATAAGTTTTTGACGGCAATGTGACGATCTCCTTTTCATCTAGTGCAACGACTCTCCAATGACCCCTTTATGCAGTCTGTATACGTATGCGAAATTCCTGCTCTAATACGCACGTATTTATGTGGTTTCCTTCTATATAGTTTCCTGGGAAAGAAGGCGGCATTAATGAACGTCTGAGGACTTTCTAGTCATCTAGTGACACATCGTTAGTCACAAACATCGTTAGTAAGCGTAATCAATGATTGAAGAAGATACCCACTAAAGCTAGATCATTTTGCTCGGCATTCAGATGACTATACTTTAGGTGAACATGCGTCAAATACAGCTCTCTTATACATGAATTATCACCCACCCGGCAGTATCACACTGCATGGATGTCTCTGTTCCTTTATAATAGCGGGTTTCTGTCACCAGTACTCCTACACACTTCTAAATCATCGAATAAACGTTAGTTGTAGCGATAAGCGTAAAATCAACAAAAAACTTTACATGAATACACAATTTTGTGTAGCTGTTCAACATAGTTACATAAATCACCAAGTAAGTTAAATTAAGACCAACTCTAATACAAAAAAAGCGTTAGACTCCCTGAGTCCCCATATACATCACCAAACGATATAATTCCATGATCTTGATATTAGCGTCGTTTCGTGAGACATAAACGAGGACTTGCACTTCCCGATCTTTTCCCGATGCACCTGAAATGATCGTCGGGGGCTTGTACGTCGCTGCACGTTTTCACACACACCTATGGAACAGTACGCAATGTTAGTTACTGAACATACGCCAAGGAAGCGCATTAGTAACTGACTGGTCTACTATACACGCTGATCACATTACTCCACAGATTTTTGGTTATTCCTCGTCACTTTGGAACCCTTATTAAGTACGATTAACAGAGGAGATACCGTAGCTTCAAAGAAGGTCAGCGAGTTTGGAGACGAGATCGCTTAGCCAGCGCGAAAGCGTTACAGAGACTCTCAACACACTCCAGTGCAGACTCAATCCATCGCGGACAGAAGTATTTGGACACCCCCAAAAACCGAGCGAGGTGGCGCAGTGGTTAGCACACTGGACTCGCATGCGGGAGGACGACGGTTCAATCCCGTCTCCGGCCATCCTGATTTAGGTTTTCCGTGATTTCCCTAAATCGTTTCAGGCAAATGCCGGGATGGTTCCTTTGAAAGGGCACAGCCGATTTCCTTCCCAACCCTTCCCTAACCCGAGCTTGCGCTCCGTCTCTAATGACCTCGTTGTCGACGGGACGTTAAACACTACCCACCACCACCACCACACCCCCAAAACCATACATTTTTCGTATTAGGTGCAGTGTGCTGTCACCTACTGCCAGGTACTCCATATCAGCGACCTCAGTAGTCATAAGACACCATGAGAGAGCAGAATGGGGCGCTCCGTGGAACTCACAGACTTCGAACGTGGTCAGGTGATTGGGTGTCACTTGTGTCATACGTCTGTACGCGAGATTGCCACACTCCTAAACATCCCTAGGTCCACTGTTTCCTATGTGATAGTGAAAAGGAATCATGAAGGGACACGTACAGCTCAAAAGCGTACAGGCCGACCTCGTATGTTGACTGACAGAGACCACCGACAGTTGAAGAGGGTCGTAATGTGTAAAGGCAGACATCTATCCAAAACATCACACGGAATTCCAAACTGCATCAGGAGATCCACTGCAAGTACTATGACAGTTAGGCGGGAGTTGAGAAAACTTGGATTTCATGGTCGAGTTGCTGCTCATAAGCCGCACGCCACGCCGGTAAATGCCAAACGACGCCTCGCTTGGTGTAAGGAACATAAAAATTGGAGGACTGAGCAGTGGAAAATCGTTGTGTGGAGTGACGAATCACGGTACACAATGTGGCGATCCGATGGCAGGGTGTGGGTATGGCGAACGCCAGGTGAAAGTCATCTTCCAGCGTCTGTAGTGCCAACAGTAAAATTCGGATGCGGTGGTGTTATGGTGTGGTCGTGTTTTACATGGAGGGGGCTTGGCCTCTGGATGTTTTGCGTGGCACTATCACAGCACACGCCTACATTGATGTTTTAAGCATCTTCTTGATTCCCACTGTTGAAGTGCAATTCGGGGATGGCAATTGCATCTTTCAACACCATCGAGCACCTGTTCATAATGCAAGGCCTGTGTCGGAATGGTTACACGGCAACAACAACCCTGTAATGGACGGACCTGTACAGAGTCCTGACCTGAATTCTACAGAACACCATTGGGATGTTTTGGAACGCCGCCTTCGTGCCAGGTCTCACCGACCGATATCGATACCTCTCCTCAGTGCAGCACTCCGTGAAGAATGGGCTGCCATTCCGCTAAAAACCTTCCAGCACCTGACTGAATGTATGCCTGCGAGATTGGAAGCTATCCTCAAGGCTAAGGGTGGGCCAACATCATATTGAATTCCAGCATTACCGATGGAGGACGCCACGAACTTGTAAGTTATTTTCAGCCAGGTGTCTAGATACTTTTGATCACTTAGTGTATCATTAAAACACCGAAATATTACGGCCGCCCTCGAACAAGCCGTATGCATATTGGGCGAATCTCCGTAAGTACAGGAATTGGACAAAAATATGGAAACTCCGCGACAAACGCTCGCTTGGATGTAAATGCAGGTGCTAGACGAGCCTTCAGTTTGCACTTTTGTATTTGATCACGAACCGCACCTGTGCAGTGTCCTTTATACTTTGCACTTGTCAGTCGTGGTCAGAATAGTGGTGTGAGAGAATTATGTCGGAGCTAACTGAATTTGAACGTGGGTAAATTGTTGGAGCGCCTATGGTGGGCGCTTCCGTAACCAAGGTAGCCAAAGTTTTTGGTGTCTCGAGAGGCACCATATCGAATATTTATACCGGATACAGAGAAAGCGAAAAAACATGATCTGTTGCGTCACAACGTGAACGAAACTGTGTGTTCAGTGATCGTGGCTGACAGTCAATAAAGAGGATTGTGACGAAAAATAAAGGGCCTATAGCTACAAAAGTCACTGCAGAGCTGAATGCTGTACTCAAAACACTGTCAGAACCAAAACAACACGAGTGGACTCCATAAGTTGGGAATCGCCGGGTGTGCTGGAATTGCAAAACCACTGAGTGATGCAAATGCCCGAGACAGGAAAATGTTGTGTCGAAACCACAAAACCTGGACTGTGGAGCAATGCAAGAAAGTCATCTGATCGGATGAGGTTTTTTTCACACTGTTTCCATATTCTGGCCGAGTTTAACAGAGCGGGGGTTCGGAGTAATTCCCGGAATTTAATCCTGTCAAGCTCTTCCTACTTTATGCATATTCCGGGTGGAATGCTCTTAAATGTCCAGAACTTTATGTAATGAGTATTTTCAAAGTTTCATGACAGTGATTTGGCTATTAACGATTTATTAATGTCCACGAAAATTTCATTAACAGCCCTTTCTAAAATTATGTTCGATTTGATACTAATTGCAATACTTGTATCATCTGCAAACAAAACAACTCTGCATTTTGCTTCATGAGAGGTTATTAATGTTTAAAAAAGCAGTGACCGTAAAATGGACCCTTTTGGGACAGTACATGTAGCTACGAGAACGTGCTGAAAATTAATGCTTCCGAATTTATGTGAAAACTCTAAAAAGCTTTTTAAATAAAACAAATTTTATTAAGATGGCACATCTTTATTCTTCGTGGCTACATATTAATTTCCCAACATGGTCACCCTGACGACAAACACACTTCTCCCAAAGCAGGACCAGTTTGTTGATAGAATGTATGACTTTGTTGACGGAGCCACAACCTCACCCCTGCTTGCACCGCTTCATCGCTGTCAAAGTGACGTCCTCCAAGGTGTTCTTTAAGTTTAGGGAAAAAATGGAAATCGGACGGGGGCAGTTGGGGACTATATGGAGAATGAGCCGTGTGACAGACGTCGCAGCGCTGTTGTGTGGCCTGTCGAAGGAGAGGGGAGGAGAGGGTGCTCCATTTGTGGACCAACTCCTCCAATTGGAAACTCAATTATGGCACGCTGTTTCTCTCGCACCGACATAGTTACGCTACACACTACCATGTTACACGCTAAAATTCGGAGCCCTCTGTCGGCAGAGGGCTGCAACTATGTAGACAGGAATAATAAAGATGTTATTGTTGTGGTCTTCAGTCCTGAGACTCGTTTGATGCAGCTCTCCATGCTAGTCTATCCTGTGCAAGCTTCTTCATCTTCCAGTACTTACTGCGACCCACATCCTTCTGAATCTGCTTAGTGTATTCATCTCTTGGTCCCCCTCAACGATTTTTACCCTCCACGCTGCCCTCCAATGCTAAATTTGTGATCCCTTGATGCCTCAGAACATGTCCTACAAACCGGTCCCTTCTTCTTGTCAAGTTGTGCCACATACTCCTCTTCTCCCCAATTCTATTCAATACCTCTTCAATAGTTATGTGATCAACCCATCTAATCTTCAGCA
Source organism: Schistocerca piceifrons (assembly GCF_021461385.2). Lineage (NCBI taxonomy): Eukaryota > Metazoa > Arthropoda > Insecta > Orthoptera > Acrididae > Schistocerca > Schistocerca piceifrons. The sequence goes on from NC_060149.1 coordinate 12,616,331, forward strand.
TTCTTCTGTAGCACCACATTTCAAAACATTCTATTCTCTTCTTGTCCAAACTATTTATCGTCCATGTTTCACTTCCATACATGGCTACACTCAATACAAATACTTTCAAAAACGACTTCCTGACACTTAATTCTATACTCGATGTTAACAAATTTCTCTTCTTCAGAAACGCTTTCCTTGCCATTGCCAGTCTACATTTTATATCCTCTCTACTTCGACCATCATCAGTTATTTTGCTCTCCAAATAGCAAAACTCCTTTACTACTTTAGGTGTCTCATTTCCTAATCTAATTCCCTCAGCGTCACCTGACTTAATTCGACCACATTCCATTATCCTCGTTTTGCTTTTGTTGATGTTCATCTTATATCTTCCTTTCAAGACACTGCCCATTCCGTTCAACTGCTCTTCCAAGTCCTTTGCTGTCTCTGACAGAATTACAATGTCATCAGGGAACCTCAAAGTTTTTATTTCTTCTCCATGGATTTTAATACCTACTCCGAATTTTTCTTTTGTTTCCTTTACTGCTTGCTCAATATACAGATTGAATAACATCGGGGAGAGGCTACAACCCTGTCTCACTCCCTTCCCAACCACTGCTTCCCTTTCATGCCCCCCGACTCTTATAACTGCCATCTGGTTTCTGTACAAATTGTAAATAGCCTTTCGCTCCCTGTATTTTACCCCTGCCATCTTTAGAATTTGAAGGAGAGTATTCCAGTCAACATTGTCAAAAGCTTTCTCTAAGTCTACAAATGCTAGAAACGTAGGTTTGCCTTTCCTTAATCTTTCTTCTAAGCTAAGTCGTAAGGTCAGTATTGCCTCACATGCTCCAATATTTCTACGGAATCCAAACTGATCTTCCCCGAGGTCGGCTTCTACCAGTTTTTCCATTCGTCTGTAACGAATTCGCGTTAGTATTTTGCAGCTGTGACTCATTAAACTGATACTTCGGTAATTTTCACATCTGTCAACACCTGCTTTCTTTGGGATTGGAATCGTTATATTCTTCTTGAAGTCGCCTGTCTCATAAATCTTGCTCACCAGATGGTAGAGTTTTGTCAGGACTGGCTCTCCCAGGGCCGTCAGTAGTTCTAATGGAATGTTGTCTACTCCGGGGGCCTTGTTTCGACTCAGGTCTTTCAGTGCTTTGTCTAACTCTTCACGCAGTATCGTATCTCCCATTTCATCTTCATCTACATCCTCTTCCATTTCCATAATATTGTCCTCAAGTACATCGCCCTTGTATAGACCCTCTATATACTCCTTCCACCTTTCTGCTTTCCCTTCTTTGCTTAAAACTGGGTTTCCATCTGAGCTCTTGATGTTCATACAAGTAGTTCTCTTATCTCCAAAGGTCTCTTTAATTTTCCTGTAGGCAGTATCTATCTTACCCCTAGTCAGATAAGCCTCTACATCCTTACATTTGTCCTCTAGCCATCCCTGCTTAGCCATTTTGCACTTCCTGTCGATCTCATTTTTCAGACGTTTGTATTCCTTTTTGCCTGCTTCATTTACTGTATTTTTATATTTTCTCCTTTCATCAATTAAATTCAATATTTCTTCTGTTACCCAAGGATTTGTACTAGCCCTCGTCTTTTTACCTACTTGATCCTCTGCTGCCTTCACTACTTCATCCCTCAAAGCTACCCATTCTTCTTCTACTGTATTTCTTCCCCCCACTCCTGTCAATTGTTCCCTTATGCTCTCCCTGAAACTCTGTACAACTTCTGGTGCTTTCAGTTTATCCAGGTCCCATCTCCTTAAATTCCCACCTTTTTGCAGTTTCTTCAGTTTTAATCTACAGTTCATAACAAATAGATTGTGGTCAGAGTCACATCTGTCCCTGGAAATGTCTTACAATTTAAGACCTGGTTCCTAAATCTCTGTCTTACCATTATATAATCTATCTGATACCTTCTAGTATCTCCAGGATTCTTCCATGTATACAACCTTCTTTCATGATTCTTGAACCAAGTGTTAGCTATGATTGAGTTATGCTCTGTGCAAAACTCTACCAGGCGGCTTCCTCTTTCATTTCTTAGCCCCAATCCATATTCACCTACTATGTTTCCTTCTCTCCCTTTTCCTACTCTCGAACTCCAGTCACCCATGACTATTAAATTTTCGTCTCCCTTCACTACCTGAATAATTTCTTTTATCTCATCATACATTTCATCAATTTCTTCGTCATCTGCATAGCTAGTTGGCATATAAACTTGTACTACTGTAGTAGCCGTGGGCTTCGTGTCTATCTTGGCCACAATAATGCGTTCACTATGCTGTTTGTAGTAGCTTACCCGCACACCTATTTTTTTATTCATTATTAAACCTACTCCTGCATTACCCCTAAAGATGTAGAATGTTAATATTTAAATAGCGTTAAGAGTTTACATGCAAAAATATCGTAGGCATTACTTTACAGCACGTCCTCGTATTTTCCAATCTGATGAGTGGACAGCTTGCTTCACTGGTCTCTCGTACTGACACGCTTTGTCTCCTGTTTGCGACATACGGGTTGAACCATTTTGCAGCACTACCAGTGACACCATACTATTCTATTTGACTTAAAGTAATGTGATTTCTCAAGTTTTTTTGGCGAGATTTATTAATGGTTTGCTTCCGGATGTTCTGCCTAGTAGTTGTTTACATGTTATGCACCGTATTTCGACGACCGACCCAGACGTCTTCTTCATGTGCTGAGAGTTTTGCTGTTAGGTGTACTCGCTGCTTGCACTCCAGCAGTCTGGATGAAACTCGAAAAAGGTGACTAACTGCCTTTCCTCGCATGTCAGTTAAGAGAAGAACGGGCGGATCGCCTGGGTCCCGGTGTATACAGAGAACCTAGCTCACTCACCTCCATCTCCACACCTCGAGCTATCACCATCCGGCACAAAGAAAATCAGAGCTAAGGACTCTGGTCCATAGAGCCCGAACACTTTCAAACAAGGAGAGCCTCGCCGATGAACTACAACACCTACGATTAGTATTTCGAAGAAATGGGCACTCAGATCATCAAATTCAATGGGTGATGCACTCAAAATCAAGAACGCTTGAGAGTGAGGTGGAGACTTGAAACCGAGGAAGAGTAGCCAAAAACCGCTTAACTACCTTATGCTGGAAAGGTCGGTAGACTTCTGCGGAAACATGGCACCCATTTATTTCGCTGCCTTCAACTAAGATAAAAAGTATTCTTTGTAATGTTAAAGAGGATCGAGGTCTCCGAAAACCCGTGTGTATAGCGGATTCCACGCGAATGTAGCATGTCTTACGTGGGGCAGACTACCAGCGTAATGGAGGAGAGATGCAGGGAATGTCAGGTACACGCCCGACAAAAACATCCGAGTAAATCAGCTGTCACCGAGCGCTGCCTCGAATATAACCACGAAATGAAATACTGTGAGACCAATATCGTGATGCAAACGCCAAGTTTGTGCGACAGCATTATTAAGGAATCTATCGGAATAAAGATGTCAGAAAACCTAATAAACAGGGAGGCGCTTTCAATTGAAATATCGCTTGAGGTGTGGCAGTCAATTGATTAAAATCTTCACGGCCATCACATCCACCATAGTTGGAGAAAGCTGATAGAATTTGCATTTCACGGAATATCAATGCCAACTGTGAAAAACAAAAGAGTATCAAAGGGCATAGGGGGCGCCAGGAATCAAACTGTACTATAAATATGGGCGTGAGACCATCAGTAGTCCAGTCTGGCTGGAATCTAGGCAGCGAGTGCACATAACAGCAAAACTCGCAGCACATGAAGAAGGCGGCTGGGTCGGTCGTGAAATATTCTGCAGAAAATGGAACAAGCAACTTGACTGAACACCCGGAAGCTAACTATTAATCAGTCGCGCAAAGAAAACCTGAGAGATCACATTCTACTATGGGACATACCCGAACAATCAAAATGCTCACATAATCCTTGGCAGTAATGCTACATTGCAGAGTGCCCATGGAATATCACGATGTGGGTGTCCGAACCCCCGCTCTGTTAAACTCGGCCGGCTTCTCAGTATACTTATACCTTAATCAAATTGTTTGTAAATAATATATCACTTTTCCCAACAAACTGCTCAGTTCACAGAATCAGCACTAGGAACAAGAACAATTTACATAAAAACTTAAAGGCTATTACTTTAATCCAAAAACGCGTCCAACATTCAGGAACACACATTTTCAATAACTTGTCAGCGATCACAAGAAGTTTAGCTACAAATGAAGTTCGGTTTAAGAGTAGCCTCAAAGACTTATCTGCGGCCAACTACCGCTACTCCACCGACAAATTTCTAAACAGAATCAGCTGATGTACTGTGCATATTATTAATATTATTGTTACCTTATTTTAGTTAATTTCACATAATTTATGCAAAACACTGACATGTCCCACATCCATACGGATCTCCTCAGTATTTCCAGGTACTGTACACCTAGATTTCTATGAGTACATTACCTTCCTTTCCTTTTCCAGTCAAGGTTTCAACGTTTTAACGTCTGGCCAGTGATGAATTCGAAGTGCAAATAACGTTTCCCCAAAATTGGGCTTTAGTCTGTGCCCTTACCGTTCAGTAGGTTGCGAAAATCGGCAAGACGTTTCGTTATCCGTTCCGTTATCTCACCACGGAACAGAGAACTGGTTGAAGAAACGGATTGTGACAACGAGACATGACGGCTACGTTTGCACTTCGCGTTAACGCATGCTGCCTCGCGAATCCTTCTGGCAGACGACAATAATGAGGCCCTTGTAGTTCCCCTCACAGTGTCTCCTTCAAGTAGGTAACTGCCGGGAGCAGGTTTTATTTTCCCTTTTGAGAGAAAGGTCAAATGAGCTCACAAGAGGACAGTACGAAAGTACCCTCACCGGTCTGATTCATAATTACAGTGTGTGTAGGGCATAACTACGGCTTCAATATATGTGAACAGGAAGGAGTAACTCTCACCCTTTTCTAGGAAATCGAGTTTGAAAATTTTTGGCGTGCTTATGTACTTTGTATGGTCACTAGTATTCAAGGAGGCCGCAGCCGAGAGAGTAAGCGGCTGGTTTCATAAGCGTGACATCTCGATCTGCTGCTGGTTTATTATGACTGTGCATGTTATGAAGATTTGGTTATTCGTTTATTATTTTCATTGTCGAATGAAACAATAAGTTTACTGTTACCGATCACTCTTTATTTATACCCACAACGCGTTTCGAAAGTTTAAATCTCTATCATCAGGTGGATTTACCTGTGTCAGTATGGCATATGTGTGTGTTGTGTTGCGATTTCGACGTAATTTGTGGGTCTGTCTCCAGTGGTCACAGGCTCCTTTCGCTATCGTAACAAATTACATGTAAGTCGTCATATTTGTAAAAAAAAGTGGTGTTTACAAATATGACAGTTTACATGTGATGTGTTACGATAGTGACAGGAGTCTGTGACTCCTTGAGACAGTCCCACAAATTACGTCGAAATCGCAACACAACACACACATATCCCATACTAACACAGGTAAAGCCACCTGATGATGGAGCTTTAAACCTTCGAAACGCGCTGTAAATCTAAATAAAGAGTGACTGGCAATAGTAAAGTTGGTGTTTCATTCGATACCAGGAACAGTCACGGTGAAGCCAAATCTAAAACGTCCGCATTTAAATATTTTCATTGTCTTTATAAAGAAAAAGGAGACAAAAAATTAGCAAAGATATTGTAAATAGAAACAGGACACACAAGAACTTTCATTCAAATCAGTACAGTCTTTTTATTTATGTTACTGTATTTAAATTTGTGACAAGCATAATGTGTAACCCATGGAGCACTGCAGAAGTGAGAATGATATTGATCGCAGGAACATGGAGAACAGTAATTATTGCGACACACAGCGCATGAAATGATCGTAAATTTTTTTCAATGTTTCTATTGCAGAAATAACCTGATTTACTTTCATAAACGATTCTCGGTCATCACACAATTTCACGGCTTACCACGCATATCTAAGCGTATTACCGAATATTGGTGCAGACAACTAATGATGAACGTCTGAATGAATTTTTATGCAATCTTCTCTAGAAGCTATCTTTCTATTTTGTTCGATGATGTACGCGCAATTTTGTAGTCGTTTTTTAAGGTTCTTCACCTACCTGTCTCAAACCTGCGGAGTGCATTTTGGAGTAATCGCTTTAATACTGCACACTAGCGGACCCTCTCCATCTTGAACAGTTTCGTCTTACAAACCCCGGTTCGTTTGTCCTCACCATGAATCGAGAAACAAAAGAAATTGTTCCAGAATGAGATTTTCACTCTGCAGCGGAGTGTGCGCTGATATGAAACTTAGTGGCAGATTAAAACTGTGTGCCGGACCGAGACTCGAACTCGGGACCTTCGCCTCTCGCGGGCAAGTGCTCTACCAACTGAGCTATCCAAGCACGATTCACGCCCGGTACTCACAGCTTTACTTCCGCCAATACCTCGTCTCCTACCTTCCAAACTTTACAGAAGCTTCCAGAATAAGATTTTCACTCTGCAGCGGAGTGTGCGCTGATATGAAACTTCCTGGCAGATTAAAACTGTGTGCCGGACCGAGATTCGAACTTGGGACCCGAGTTCGAGTCTCGGTCCGGCACACAGTTCTAATCTGTCAGGAAGTTTCTTTACAGAAGCTCTCCTGCGAAACTTGCTGGTAGAGTACTTGCCCGCGAAAGGCAAATGTCCCGAGTTCGAGGCTCGGTCTGGCACACAGTCTTAATCTGCCAGGAAGTTTCAAAAGAAATTGTTCTTCTCTCACGTATTGCTTCCAGACATCGATTAGAAAATTCTTGAATAATGCTGTTGTGAGTTTGCCGGGCTTCCTTCGAAGATGTCATCGTAGCGTTCAAGACCCAACCGTGTACTACACATACTGTCAATATGAGTCGAATTGGTTAGGTGAACACCAGTGTACGTCCGCATTTCCTAGGTATTAAAGGAAATGAAAGTCCAAGTTCATGTAGGCAATGAACTGCTTGAACAAGTTGATAAATTTACTTATCTGGGCAGTAATATCACCAGGGATGGAAGGAGCAAGGCAGAAGTGAAACGTTGAATTGCTCAAGCAAAGGCTGCTTTTAACAAGAAGAAAAACATCTTAATATCTAAGAGCATCAGCCTTGAAATCAGGAAAAGATTTTTGAAATCATATGTGTGGAGTGTGGCATGCTATGGGTGTGAAACATGGACTCTCGGGACAGAGGAAGACCAGAGGCTAAATTCTTTTGAAACGTGGTGCTATAGACGCATGCTCAAAATAAAATTTATCGACAAGGTCACAAGCGAAGTGGTTCTGGAAAGAGCAGGTGAGAAGAGAATCTTCTGGAGTTTCATTGTTAAAAGAAGAGTGCAATTTGCAGGCCATCTATTAAGACATAAAGGACTCCTGAACACAATCATAGGTGGAAAAAGACCAAGAGGAAGACCACGACTGAGGTACATGGATCAAATCGTGAAAGATGTGGGATGTAACACCTGTAAAGAAATGAAGAGAAAAGCTCAAAGACGCACAGAATGGAGACAAGCTGCCATTTTAGCTGTTGCAAACCAATCCTTGGATTGACCACTACAGAAGAAGAAAGGAAAAAAAATCCCATGTTCTTACAGAAGATTACACTGGCCAATAGCCGGCCGAAGTGGCCGTGCGGTTAAAGGCGCTGCAGTCTGGAACCGCAAAACCGCTACGGTCGCAGGTTCGAATCCTGCCTCGGGCATGGATGTTTGTGATGTCCTTAGGTTAGTTAGGTTTAACTAGTTCTAAGTTCTAGGGGACTAATGACCTCAACAGTTGAGTCCCATAGTGCTCAGAGCCATTTTGAACTGGCCAATACTAAAACAAAAGTACCTAGTAGTAGTTAAGACAACCTACCTTTCAGCAATAATAATTTTGTCTTATGGGCAAAACTTCACCATAAATTTGTGTGTGAATGGTTCGATGCACGGAAAATAAGCTGTGGAGAAGCAGCCGAGTGGGGGTTAGCGCCTGATTGGAGCCGTTCTGTACTGTCCCAGCGTCTTAAAGGAGTGCGCATTTCGCTGTAGCCGACACTTGACCCACAAAGTCTTGGGAACGTTGCCAGGCACTACCTCCAGCCGGTTTTCGCGTTAGTAGCTCGCAAATGTTGCGAATAAATCGAGAAACACGCAACACGCAATAGCAGCCTACTAACGCCTCGCCTACTTTCGTGACGATGTAAAGGTCGCCAGCATTATTAACGTCGCAAGAAAACAAACATCTAACCTGTCGACACGTTTAATTTTCGGGCTGTGCCATTCGTCGACGTCGTCATTTGCACACTCTCAACTGAGCTTGTGGAATTCCTTCACATCTTCGCCCGGTGTGTTGCAACACATATTCTTTGTGTTATTAACTTCGACATACGTTAAGCGTTTTTTTGTATTTTTTAAACTTGAATGTTACACTGATAGAGGACTACTAGATTAATCACTGCAATGTAGGGGGAAATGCTAGAAAATTTGTTGCCTTTCAAGAAAAGTGAATTTGTTTTTTTTATCTGTTGTCAATCAAACTTTAATGTTTTCAATTGTGTCATTAGTAGGTAGAAATTTATCGTAAGTAATGTATATCTCTTTCAAACCAACAGCCCAGTTCATGGAATCAATGCCAGTAGTAAGAGTGACCTTCATAAAGAGTTTGTCAGTCACTTTGGACCAAAGATGTGGCCATTATTTGGGAACACACATTTTCAATAGATTTCCAACAACGATAAAATATTTAGCTACTTATAACGTTTAGTTCAAGAGGAGCTCGAAGGATTTATTGACGACCAACTCCTAATCTACCTGATATATTTCCTTGCAGAACCAATAGATGTTATTATTAACCATGTGTCATAACATGAACGCTATGTAATACGTGAGTTCGGTGCAGCGTAAGTGCAACAATGTGATTTTTTAAAGCCCGTTTTGCAAACCGTTTTTGGAATGAACAACGTATTCAGCCTAACCTAACCTTCAATGAAATATCACATTGTAACTCATAGTCTCTTAATCTTCGTGTAAATCACGAGACATTCAAATACAGTCTTCCATTCTGAGACGCTTTTTGTCCACTGTAAGCGTGATGTGAATGTTTATACGTTAGTAATGTAAATGCCTTGTGTTCTCTCACAAAAATCTGTGAATTTCTGATAAAATCAAATTAGACTTAAGTATTCATGCATAGAAGATTCCTAAATACATGACTTCGTGAAGATATAGGATAAAGGCCAGGAAAAGGAAGGAGAAAGGAGGATTCAAACTTCGCTCCATCAAAAGCTTTCATCTCTAACAGAGGTTGAACACTTCAAAAAACAATAAAGGTTTCCGCTTTCACTGAAAGAAGGATTTAAACGCAACAGCATGGCAACACTGACGTAGCTACAGAAAGCACTGGCACATCCAGCCAAGGAGGAAAGAGGCAACTGGCCGTGGCTCTGTGAACTTCAGTCCTGAAAGACAGATTATCGTCAACTAGACTTATAAAACTACGGTCAGCTACCATACACTGCCATAAGTAAGCGTAAACTACGATTGTTTTCCTAATAGCTATGGTAAGGTCGTACCCATGTTACCTGTACATTATATGTGTTGCATACCTACCGTTCGCTACCTCTTAACGACTGGTTTCTGCAGAGCCGGCCGCTGTGGCCGAGCGGTTCTAGGCGCTTCAGTCCGGAACCGCGCTGCCGCTACGATCGCAGGTTCGAATCCTGCCTCGGGCACGTATGTGTGTGATGTACTTAGGTTAGTTAGGTTTAAGTAGTTCTAAGTCCTGGGGGCTGATGACCTCAGATGTTGAGTCCCATAGTGCTTACAGTCATTTGGACCATTTGGTTTCTGTACGTATGGAATAAGTGTCTTACTACACCCATCAAATAAAGTTAAGCATATAATTGTTTCTCGTATCTTCAAATGAGACAGATGCCTTGTAATGTATTTTTTGACAATACAGAATATTACGCTAAGGAAAACTATACTATATGTCTTCTTTGAACCGATTATGAAATTTAAAAAAAGGAACATTATTTGAAAAAACAGAAAAGTTGCAATGTCCCACAACATCAAAAAACATAAAATAGTGTGGTCAGTGCAGTGTTCAATAACGTGTAGGTCCTCTATGAACCCTCAGGCACTCCTGAATGCGACGGGTCTTGCTAACAAGGGAACCTCCCCATCACACCCCCCTCAGATTTAGTTATAAGTTGGCACAGTGGATAGGCCTTGAAAAACTGAACACAGATTAATCGAAAAAACAGGAAAAAGTCGTGTGGAACTATGAAAAAAATAAGCAAAATATACAAACTGAGTAGTCCATGGGCAACATAGGCAACATCAATGACAGTGTAGGCTCAAGTGCGTCGTGGTCCCGTGGTTAGCGTGAGCAGCTGCGGAACGAGAGGTCCTTGGTTCAAGTCTTCCCTGGAGTGAAAATTTTACTTTCTTTATTTTCGCAAAGTTATGATCTGTCCGTTCGTTCATTGACGTCTGTGTTCACTGTAATAAGTTTAGTGTCTGTTTTGCGACCGCACCGCAAAACCGTGCGAATATTAGACGAAAGGACGTGCCTCTCCAATGCCTCTCTACTAATCGCACGGTTTTGCGGTGCGGTTGCAAAACAGACACTAAACTTATTACAGTGAACACAGACGTCAATGAACGAACGGACAGATCATAACTTTGCGAAAATAAAGAAAGTAAAATTTTCACTCCAGGGAAGCCTTGAACCAAGGACCTCTCGTTCCGCAGCTGCTCACGCTAACCACAGGACCACGGCGCTCCTGCGCGCACGTTGTCCTAAATGTTGCCTATCTTGCGCATGGACTACTCAGTTTGTATATTTTGCTTATTTTTCATAGTTCCACACAACTTCCTTGACGACTAGAAATCGCTCTATTGAGAAGCTCCGTGCATGCTCTATGCAAGTCATACCCGGTGAGCATGCTGGCCAATCCATTCTTCGGGTCCCATGTCCTGTCCGACACCGACACACAGTGGGGGCACGATGAGATCGGGCGTTATCATCATGTAGGGTGAACCCTTCCTCTACAGTCTCTGCAAAACCACTGCAGCATTCATGTTGCCTTCAGTTGGAACGAGTGGTGTGCGGCGGCCATACATGATTCCTGCCCAGAATCCGATTGAGCTACCGCGTTGTTGGTAACGTTCCACAGTCATTCAGGGATGACTGCGTTCCCCTATTCGCCTCCATATGCGAACACAGTTGTCGTCAGGGTGCAAGCCCATTCGCACTTCGTCGGTGAACAGCGTTTTAATCCATTGCTCTCGTGTCCAATGTTCATGTGCTCTAGCCCATCTTACACGAGCACCCCTGAGATACGGACGGAGTGGTGGAATCTTGAAAGGTCTTTAGCTGTACACCCTCTAATTTTGAAGTCTGCTGCGCACAGTTTGGGTACTTAAGGTAACCCCTGTGGTTTCTCGAAGCTCGTGGAGCAGGGTAGTCACCGACTTTGTAGGGTGTTTCCGTCCAGATATCGTTACATACCGGTCCTGAGTTTTGTGTGGACGGCCTTCGCGACGTCGATAAACTATTGAATGTGTTTCCTGGAACTTTTTCCACGCTCTGGAGACAACAGTTTGATTATCGCGTACAATATTCGGAACGTCAACTTGTCTCATGTTTCGTCCTTTCAGTGTGATAATTTTGGTACGGTCTGCCATGGGGAGCCTGTTCTCAGGCATTGTGTTGCACTACGAGGCACACGGACAACTGTGCATTCACAAGAACTCAGCTCTGGTGTACTGCGTTTGTTTACAAGCCGTGGTTGCACGGCCCCTGATGAGGTAGAGTGGCTACGACGAACGAGTTCGCAGTATGTACGCAACCACCTTCCTACATAAACGCAAAAGGAACGTCCATAATGACTATTGGTGGGTAATTTGAAAATACGATTAACTTTTCATTATGAATGTATGTTCTCCTAAATATCGGAAGTTGTGAACATCCTAGAAACTGAGTGAGGATATATAAAGGGCCGGGAACCTACGGAAAATTTTAAATGTGTACAGTTATCCTCCTGTTTGTTACTTAAGAATAAATAGTATTTATACCAAAACTAAAATTGTGAATATTTAATTTGGATTTTTTCGAAAATTTTTTATTTGTAGCGTGAAACAGAGGTATGTTGTAGTGAAATTAAAAAAAATAATAATATAGATTTATCACATAGCGCTAGAGAGCGCAATTTCCTCAACAAAACCGTAAAATAAAAACTGCCAAATAAAATGTATCAAATATCTCTTCAATACTTCGTTGAACTTATACAAATCATGTTTCTGCTATTCATAAACACGTTTCGTATTTATCAATAATAGGAAACTCTTGCCTCTGATACTGATGAACGTTCTATTGAGAACTAAATGATAACAACAACAGTTATATGTATACAGGGTGTCCCATCTATCTTGACCACCCTAAATAACTGTTTGTCGAGATGCAAATTACAAAATTTTTCAAGCAAATGGTCTTTAGCCGTCAGTGGGACATCGATCACCATGACTGCCTTCGTTGTAGCTTTGTTTTTTTTACAAAGATATTGTCGCAAAAGAAGCCGAGTAGCCCTATGGGGTAGTGGTTTAATACTAAACTGTTGCATGGAGAGTCGTGAGTTCAAAACTCACCTCGATTGAACAATTTTAATTTCTCTAATCGGTTCGAGTACATTCTAGAAGTATCCACAAATGTCGAGAATCATTCTGCTGGAATGTTCTGTAGCTGTATATATACTGTATGTGTTCTGGCCGGAGGCAGTTTGCTCCGCGCTCTTGTATGTGGAAGAGCTGAATAAACCTTCGTTAAGTGAAGTTAGTGTTCGTCATTCATCTAATTACCCCCTTCTTCTATGTGACAATATGAACAGCGGTATGACTTTTTTAAATGGCACCCTGTATTTTTTATTCGGTAATTCAATTCCTCTCCTAAAGACCTATTCAAAAATGTATCACAGCGTACCATTCACTGAAACACAACGTTATTAATTACATAGCGCAACACTGACTTTGAGCCCGGGATCATAAACACGTCCACTTGTTGGAGTTGTCAGAAAACAACTGAAAACCAAGTAAAAACATAACACAAAACTGACTTTGTCTCTCCTGTACCATTGCCCAGGAGCAGAACATTCAAAGGTGCTCAAAGTGGTGACCCTGGACACCGATACACTGGTGCACTCGTTGAATGAAAAAAATATTTACTGCTTACAGTGTTGCCTGCTGAAGAGAATTACAAGCAAGCACGATACGTCCCTGCATGTAAACCGGAGTTGTTGGAATATCGCGATAGACAACGTCTTTAAGGCATCCCAAAAGAAAAAAGTCCAGAGTATTTAGATCAGGAGACCTAGCAGGCCAGGTATTGTTCTTAGCATAAGTTTGTTTAGGTAGTATGTAAGTCTAGGAGCCGATGACCGTAGCAGTTTGGTCCCTTAGGAACACACACACACACACTTTAGTTATATAAAAGTGCGGAAGTTACGCGATCAACAAATATTTATTACTTATAAAATGCAATTTATATTCAGTAAGAATGTAAATACACAATGGACTAAGAGCGAATGATGGGCGGTTCTAATTACGTGCAAAAAAGGAGCTTTAAAATATTAAAAAACTGGTTAGATATACATAAAAGAAATTTAAAATGTGATGCTATGACAATATGTAGTACGTTATTAAAACACCGAAACAGTTTATTTCCACATGTGATGATGATGTTCTATTTGTGGGTCGCTCAACTGCGCGGTCATCAGCGCCCGTAGAAAGCCCCAATCAAATGGTTCAAATGGCTCTGAGCACTATGCGACTTAACTTCTGAGGATATCAGTCGCCTAGAACTTAGAACTAATTGAACCTAACTAACCTTAGGACATCACACACATCCATGCCCGAGGCAGGATTCGAACCTGCGACCGTAGCGGTCGCTCGGTTCCAGACTGTAGCGCCTAGAACCGCACGGCCACTCCGGCCGGCCTATAGTCCCAAACTTTACACAGTCCAGTCTAGTCACTTTCACGAATGATGATGAAATGATGAGGCCAACACAATCACCTAGTCCCCAGGCAGAGAAAATTCTCAACCCGGCCGGTAATCGAACCGCCAGTAATCGAGCCCGGGACCCGTTATCCAGAGGCAGCAACGCTAGCCACAAGACCACGAGCTGCGGGCATTTTCAGATGTCAGTGACATATGATTGTAAATGATAAAAGCAATCGTTTAAAGATGTGCAAGCCATGGCGTAACTGGAAAAATTTGTACGAACGCCCGCCCAATATAGCTGCAGGGCATCCATCTTCACTCTCCTAAAGACGCGTATCTGCCCAGATTTTTCAGCAGACCACATTACTCCATAATTTTCAAACCTGGCAAATGCGTGGGGCAGGGAAGACGTGTTATCATTTTGCAAACTGCAATCCCCATCAGGGAGAAACGTCTGTGCCATTGGATCAACTAGTCATCTAGCGTAGTTGCATAGATCTCTCTAGTTAACTTTACCTTCAGTGTGACACCCAAAATACGGTGGCCCAAATCCTTACCGAACTTTTGCAGACTTAAAGCTGGATTACTCTCCTTCTCAGGTATTGTTGCAACCTGCGGTAGAAAATAGCTGTTTGATGGTTAAGTCTTTGTGCCCCTCGTATCTGTGAAACACCCTCTTCTTCTTTTTTTTTTTTTTTTAATTGGAACAGGTTTGGCAGTAACACGTCTATGTTTGCGTAGCTCTCTTCTTATCGTTTGTGTTAAAACTAAGGTATTTCTTACTATATTTTAAGTTGTGTCACGTTATTGAAGAAAATTTGATTAATAGGGTCCACTTACCAGGGTCAAAAATATATGGTAAAAATAACATTGTGTAACACCATAAGTTGCTCTTCAACGTAGTCTTTAATGTGTGACCGGTTTCAGACAAAGACCATTATCCAGTACTTGTGAACACAAACGTCATAGATACAGGAATACTTCAGATGAAAAGAATGTTTCAAAACTAGAGTAAAAATACAAGTAATAAAAAAATGGCTCTGAGCACTATGGGACTCAACTGCTGAGGTCATTAGTCCCCTAGAACTTAGAACTAGTTAAACCTAACTAACCTAAGGACATCACAAACATCCATGCCCGAGGCAGGATTCGAACCTGCGACCGTAGCGGCCTTGCTACAAGTAATACTTACACTCTTTTTGTGAACAGCATGAGTTAAATATATACGTCAAAAAATAAAATGTCAAAAATATTGTATTGCTTGCATTTTTATTACTGTTTTGAAACATGCTTCTTAGCGGAAATTTCCCTGTCTCCACGACGTCTGTACAATAAGTGCTAGGTGCTGGAGAACCATATTCTACCGAAACCGATAGCACTTTAGGAACAAATAAAACAACAGCTCTAGTGTAATGTTGTCAATTCTACTTTTTAGCAAAGTTGTGGAACACAATCAACTAAAGGCATTTTGGAATTTCGAAAATATATGTTTGACTTTAACCAAACGTATTTCACCATAATTTTGACAGGATCAGTGCTCATTTATTTATTCCCCTGAATTTATTGACATACTAAGTACAGCATTCACTTTTGTGATTGCGTTTTTTTTAGTAGATTTAGAAGTGCACATGAATTTCATTTTCCCTGTGATATTAGATTTGGTTTTCCTTCCACTATCGCGTTTGGTGGACAAAGTTTTCGTATGGACAACCTTTTCTGTCAAGATGCTAAACACAGTAGCTTCAGATAACTGTAGTATATAATGCATTCTCACCCCAAAACCACTGTTGGCTTAATAATGTGTGTGTGTGGGGGGGGGGGGGGGGGGGAGGGACAGAACGACACGCCAGTGCGTTATATGTGAGTCACGAGCTTTAGTGTGCCCTTGTGTTGTGTCACGGCCCTGTACGCACTCACTGCAGGGAACGTTCGCAGTTGGCACGCCAGTACTACGGACTGCAGATCAATAGAGGGACTTTCCTTTCTGTGACGAGTCCCACTTCATCGTACCAAGTGGCAGTAAGGCGAGGCAGTACGCCTAATAGCCCATCAAACATTTGTGAAACGGGTGCCTTAGGACGCGGTATAGTTTATGTGCGGGATAGTGCTGGTCAAACTCGAGAACATCGTGGAACCGAACAAAAATGAATCCAACTGTAGGTTGCATGGGAGAAAAAGTATGACGTCTGCTTATGTACACCTGCATCCAGCTTGGTCGCCTGATGTAGAACTGTATCAGAATATGAGGGCGTGCTCAAAAATAAAATGTGAAAACTCTTAAAGCTTTTTAAACAAGACGAATGTTCTAATACTCTACATCTTTATTCTTCATGTCTACATATTTGCAGCCCTCTGCCGCTAGAGGGTTGTAATCGAGTTTCGAATCCTAAGAGTTCGTTCACACATGGAGCATCATCTCGTTCACACCATACACGAGCGCTGAGACATCTGGGTTCATTGTCATTGATTATCCTTCATACAGTACCGCCTTGGTCCCTGCCGATTTTTATCTGTTCCCAAAAGTTGGAGAAAACCTCCGAAGACCTTACTCTGTTAGTGATGAAGCGTTGCAAGCAGAGGTGGGGTTGTGGCTCCGACAACAAGGTAAAATATTTTTACAGTGATGGTATCAACAAACTTGTCTCCCGTTGGGAGAAAAGTATTCATCGCCAGGGTGACTATCTTGACAAATAAATATGTAGACATGGAGAATGAAGACGTAGAATGTCAATAATGTTTGTTTTATTTGAAAAGCTTTAAGAGTTTTCACAAAAAAGTTCGAAGGCATTAATTTTCAGCACGTCCTCGTACTTACAGCTGATGAAACACTGGACGTCAAGCGACTGTTTTCAGCTGACATGTCAGTTATAATAGCTAACTAGCCACTTTTGTTATAGAAAAAAAAATAAAACACAGCTGGTCAGGCAGGTTATTTCCCGTCTGTCTGACCGGGCTCAAAGCGCAGACCTTCTAGTTCAACGGAAATGACTAAAACAGGCAACCTGAAGAAGTCCTAAGAACAAAATCGATCGTAGCACAATGTATGCGCAATTATACAGCTGAGACGGTTTTCACTAATCAGTAACACTTTTTTTCAAGGACGTGTGAAGCTGTGCACGTTCGAACGAACTACTTTCAATTTGGTTGTACACTGAAGAACCAAAGAAATTGGTACACAGGCCCAATATCGTGTAGGGCCCTCACGAGCACACAGAAGCGCTGCAACACAACACGACATGGCATGGACTCGACTAATGTCTGAAGTAGTTTTCTGAATAATGTAAGGCTGTCCATAAATCCGTAAGGGTGCGAGGGAGTGGAGATCTCTTCTGAACAACACGTTGCAGGGCCTCCCAGATATGTTCAATAATGTTCACGTCTGGGAAGTTTCGTAGCCAGAGGAAGTGTTTAAACTCAGAAGAGTGTTCCTGGAGTCACTCTGTAGCAATCCTGGACGTGTGGGGTGTCGCATTGTCCCGCTGTAATTGCCCAAGTCCACCGGAATGCACAATAGACACGAATGGCTGCAAATGATCAGACAGGATGCTCATGTACGTGTCACCTTTCGGAGTCGTATCTAGACGTATCAGGTGTCTCGTAACTCCAACTGCACACGCCCCACACCATTACAGAGCCTTCACCAGCTTGAACAGTCCCCAGCTGATATGCAGGGTCCATGGATTCATGAGGTTGTCTCCATACCCGTACACGTCCATCCGCTCGATACAATTTCAAACGAGACTCGTCTGACTAGGGAATATATGTTTCCACTCACCAAAAGTCCAATATCGGTGTTGACGTGCCCAGGCGAAGCGTAGAGTTTTATGTCGTGCAGTCATCAAGGGTACACGAGTGGGCCTTCGGCTCCAAAAGCCCATATCGATGATGTTTCGTTGAATAGTCCGCCCTCTGACACTTGTTGATGGCCAAGCATTGAAAGCTGCAACAATTTTCGGAAGGGTTGCACTTCTGTCACGTTTAGCGATTCTTTTCAGTCGTCGTTGGTCCTGTTCTTGCAGAATCTTTTTCCGGCCGTAGCAGTGTCTGAGATTTGATGTTTTACCGGACTAATGATATTCACGGTACACTCGTGAAATGCTCGTACGGGAAAACCCCTACTTCATCGCCAGCTCGGAGATGCCGTATCCCATCGCTCGTTCGTCGACTATAACACCAAGTTCAAACTCACTTAAATCTTGATAACCTGCCATTGTAGCAGCAGCAACCGATCTAACAACTGCGCCAGACACTTGTTTTATTACATAGGCGTTGCCGACCGCGGCCCCGTATTCTGCGTGTTCCTGTTCACATATCTCTCTGCCGGCCGAAGTGGCCGTGCGGTTAAAGGCGCTGCAGTCTGGAACCGCAAGACCGCTACGGTCGCAGGTTCGAATCTTGCCTCGGGCATTGATGTTTGTGATGTCCTTAGGTTAGTTAGGTTTAACTAGTTCTAAGTTCTAGGGGACTAATGATCTCAGCAGTTGAGTCCCATAGTGCTCAGAGCCAGCCAACATATCTCTCTAATTGAATGCGCATGGTTATACCAGTTTCTTTGGCGCTTCAGTGTTTTTTTGTTTTGTTTTTATTTCACAATATTTTTCTTTCTTTCATAAGGCTTTCCCTTTAATTCCCTTCTTCCCTCTAATCGATGCAAACTCACGCATTCCCGGCCGGTTAGGGGATTTTCTCCGCCAGGGGACTGGGTGTTTGTGTTGTCCTCATCATCTCACCATCATCTGACAAGTGACGAGACTGGAAATGGGAAGATTTGGAGCTTGTACGGGCGCTGATGACCACGATGTTGAGCGCCCCACAAACCAGCGTCATCATCATCACACTCACGTTCGCAGATTTGCAGAGAGTGCAAAACTTTTTTCGAGCAGGTTAGAAGTAAAGCAAATATCTCCATCTTCACTTCGCAAGCCACTGCAGGGTACTTCGTGATCTACAGTCACTTCCCCCTTTCGTGTTCCAGTCACAGTTTGTATGCCGGAAGAACGACCATCGGTAAGTTTCCATGTGATCGCGAACCCTCTAATTTTACGTTCATGGTCTTCACGTTAGATATAGGAGCAAGCAAAATCTTGGTTTACTCCTTTACTAGAGTTCGCTCTCGGAATTTAAAAAATAAGCCACAGTGAAATGGTCAACGTCTCTCTTGTAGAATCTGCCACAATGGTTGTACGAGAATCTCAATGACACTTCCGTGCTCACTAAACGAATCCGTCACGGAACGCGCTGCTCGCCTTTGGTTTGTGTGTTTCCTTGATCAATCCTGTCTGGTAATGTACGTAATCTAAAGAACAATACTCAAGTCTCGGCCAAAAAATGTTTTGTAAGGTACGTCCTCCGAGAATGGACTATATTCTCTATTTTCGTAAGGTTTGTTTTATGTGGTCGTACCACTCCAAATCGCTCAGTACACTCACTCCCAGACATTTCATGGAGTTGACGTTTTTTTAGCGACTTCTTTGAAACAGTTTAATCAAACAATAACGGATTTTCTTATTTCTGCACAACACATTACATTTGTTTATTCTGTGAGTAAACTTTTGATCCTTGCACGAGCTTCGACGTACTGCAGAGGTTCCTGCATTTCGCTACAGTGTTGTTGTGACTTCTCTGTATCCAACGGTTTCACCCTCTAACAGTCTTCCAACGTTGTCCACGAGATCATTTATGTATATTGAGAACAGTAAAAGTCTAAAACACTTACCTCGAAGGTAGTTTTATATCGTGAGCTTTCTCTCCATTAAGAATGAGATGCTGTGTTTTATCTGCTACAAACTTTTCAGTCTAGTCACAAAAGCTCGTCCGATATTCCGTACGCTTGTATATTATTAATTACACGACAGCGTGGAATTGTATCGAAAGTAAACCGGAAGTCAAGGCACAACGCAAGGCCTATTAACCCAGGTGCCGGTATCTACATGGCTAGCCTTTGAAGTAGTAACAGCAGGAAGAATAGCAAATATGACAGACGTTCCATATTTATTTGCACTTTATTTTTCCCAGAATTCATGATACACTATTTGACTCATTACTGTTCCAAGTATGTACTGCTTTGGTCTAACCGTAGGTGGCAGGACAATCATTAGAAGTGTTAAGCTCATTTTCCCCCAACTGCTATCATTATGTGAGCGGACAAAATTGAATGTGAGCATCAAGGACACTGCGGATATTCAGAGGCGAGTCGTGGTAGTGTGTGGAGGATGTGCAACGTCACGAAACGTGCTCTTGCAACACGACAGCGCCCGCTGCTCCCCATACGAGTCGGAAAACTGTGGGTGTTACTGCTGAAATGAGGTTGCAAGTACGGCCACGTCCACCGTATTCTGCTGACTTGGCTTCTTGGCTTCTGTAGGCCCTCCTCTCTGGAGTATCGTCGTGCGGAGTGCCGGCGCGGTTTGAGGCGTCGTGTCACGGATTGTGCGGCCCCCAGGGGCTCTCGGCGTTCATTTGCTGGGTACGGGCTTGGCGACCCCGGGGTTCCTGAGCGCCGCCAATCCCCTGTCACAGTAAGCTCTGGGCACGCTTCAGCGACCACTGTGTGGCGCGGCGGTGGAACGTTGTGTGTCTCAGGGACTGGGGATCTTGGCTTGACCGCCCGGATCGCGAGGATGGAGTAAACCTCTATTAAAAAAATCTCAATCTCAAGGTGTGCTGCGTGCTGATAGATGCACGACTGTTGAGGTGGAACAGCAGTCAGCGGGCACCCTCTGGGGAACCTGCCGCACCTCAGTTGTATACGGCTTACTCAGGCACGTGGGGCCCTGTCTGAGTGGACACTTACTTCCCTAGCTGCTCGTGGGACCGCAGTGGATCCTCCGAAATCCTCTTTTCCTCCTCCCAGGGAAAAGGGTGCACCGCTGGAAGGTTCTAACACCCAGCCTCTCAAGAGGGCTCGTGAAGTCAGTCCCCCTGACTCCAGCGCTTCTTTGACAAGTCCAGTCTTTAGTAACAGAATGCATTCTGGTAATCAGAACGTGTTTCTCATTGTGAAACGTGAGGAGGGTTGTTTCGAGAAGGTTTCACCGTTCTACACTCCTGGAAATTGAAATAAGAACACCGTGAATTCATGTCCCAGGAAGGGGAAACTTTATTGACACATTCCTGGGGTCAGATACATCACATGATCACACTGACAGAACCACAGGCACATAGACACAGGCAGCAGAGCATGCACGATGTCGGCACTAGTACAGTGTATATCCACCTTTCGCAGCAATGCAGGCTGCTATTCTCCCATGGAGACGATCGTAGAGATGCTGGATGTAGTCCTGTGGAACGGCTTGCCGTGCCATTTCCACCTGGCGCCTCAGTTGGACCAGCGTTCGTGCTGGACGTGCAGACCGCGTGAGACGACGCTTCATCCAGTCCCAAACATGCTCAATGGGGGACAGATCCGGAGATCTTGCTGGCCAGGGTAGTTGACTTACACCTTCTAGAGCACGTTGGGTGGCACGGGATACATGCGGACGTGCATTGTCCTGTTGGAACAGCAAGTTCCCTTGCCGGTCTAGGAATGGTAGAACGATGGGTTCGATGACGGTTTGGATGTACCGTGCACTATTCAGTGTCCCCTCGACGATCACCAGTGGTGTAGGGCCAGTGTAGGAGATCGCTCCCCACACCATGATGCCGGGTGTTGGCCCTGTGTGCCTCGGTCGTATGCAGTCCTGATTGTGGCGCTCACCTGCACGGCGCCAAACACGCATACGACCATCATTGGCACCAAGGCAGAAGCGACTCTCATCGCTGAAGACGACACGTCTCCATTCGTCCCTCCATTCACGCCAGTCGCGACACCACTGGAGGCGGGCTGCACGATGTTGGGGCGTGAGCGGAAGACGGCCTAACGGTGTGCGGGACCGTAGCCCAGCTTCATGGAGACGGTTGCGAATGGTCCTCGCCGATACCCCAGGAGCAACAGTGTCCCTAATTTGCTGGGAAGTGGCGGTGCGGTCCCCTACGGCACTGCGTAGGATCCTACGGTCTTGGCGTGCATCCGTGCGTCGCTGCGGTCCGGTCCCAGGTCGACGGGCACGTGCACCTTCCGCCGACCACTGGCGACAACATCGATGTACTGTGGAGACCTCACGCCCCACGTGTTGAGCAATTCGGCGGTACGTCCACCCGGCCTCCCGCATGCCCACTATACACCCTCGCTCAAAGTCCGTCAACTGCACATAGGGTTCACGTCCACGCTGTCGCGGCATGCTACCAGTGTTAAAGACTGCGATGGAGCTCCGTATGCCACGGCAAACTGGCTGACACTGACGGCGGCGGTGCACAAATGCTGCGCAGCTAGCGCCATTCGACGGCCAACACCGCGGTTCCTGGTGTGTCCGCTGTGCCGTGCGTGTGATCATTGCTTGTACAGCCCTCTCGCAGTGTCCGGAGCAAGTATGGTAGGTCTGACACACCGGTGTCATTGTGTTCTTTTTTCCATTTCCAGGAGTGTATGTACAAAAGGGTTTGGAGGGAATCTGTGGATCCTTAAAATCGGTAAGCGCCTGTGTAATGCGACCTTGCTAGTAGAAACTTCCTATTCTCAGCTGACAACTAACGTCCAATCCGCTAAATGCCTTGGGAAATATGACATAGACACTGAACTGCACAGCACCTTGAATTATAGCAAAGGTGTTGTGACATGCCGGGATCTAGTCGACATTCCCACGGAAAACTGCAACGTGAGTGGGCTCTGGAAGGTATAGTTGAGGTACAACACATGATGAAGAGGGTTGATGACAATCTTATCAAATCCGACTCCTTTATTCTGACCTTCAGTGGCACGAAACTTCCTGAACATGTTAAAGCTGGCTTGCTTCGCCTTAGTGTGAGGCCTTATTCCTAACCCCAATGCGCTGTTTTATGTGACAGCGTTTTGGACATACCACCTTAGGGTGTAAAGGCGAAGCGACTTGTGGCAACTGCGGTAAGGCTGCTCAGGAGTTAGTTGCTCGTCGACAGCTAAATGTATCAATTGCTCTGGAAACCAAACTGCCAAATATTTTTAGAGGAACGCAAAGTCCAGGAAATAAAAACAACCAAGCGTATCCCCTATGGTGAGGCCAAAAAGATCTACAAGTCGATTCAACCTCCCACATTTGCTACATCCTTTGCGTCAATGGTTCAGAAGCCTACTCCAAAAGCAGATGTGTCTACGCAGACGGAGGTGGCGAGTGTTGACACTAACACCTGCAGATGTCAGTGCACTTGCAACACAGCCAGTGTTTGAGAGCCAGTAGCCCCTACTCGAACGGCAGAGAAAGGTACAGTGGCGAACTTGGGACAGCCCCTGGCGCCTCCAACAGCTGAAGCTGTTCAGAAGCCCAGTAAGGCAGTTAACACTCCCACGTCGGCTCCACCAAAGTCCAACAAACCGCAAAAAGCTCCTATACAGCAGAAACAGCTGGTCAAATCACGTCGTAAACCGTCTGACCATGCAGATGTCGTTTTACATGATTCTTCATCTGACTCTTCCCCTGGGCTGATGGAGTATGACGTATTTGTGGGGCAATCATCTGGCCCCACGACTGCCCCTCCACCTGCTGCAGTCTCCCCACCCTGTCGGAGAGACAGGATGAAGGTGCTACTCCCGTCATAGATGACTCCCATACTTCAGTGGAACTTGCAGGGGTTCAGGACGCAGGTGGAGGAAAATCGTCTACTCTCTCAGGCTAGACCACTGTGTCTGTGTCTCCAGGAGACTGATTTCCATTCATCATACTCCCATAATCTACGAAGCTATACACTCCACAAAAAGGACGACCTGCGTGGAGAGAGAGCTAGAGGACACGTAGGTATTTTCGTCGGGACGGACTACCACTCCTCGCCTCTCTCGCTTGCGATGTCTTTACAAGCTGTCACTGTGTCCGTGCACGTGCATCATCCATTGACTGTATGTTCTATTTACTTGCCACCACATGATGCACATGATGAAGCGGCCCTCACCTACCTTCTTACACAGTTCCCCCAGCCATTCATTATTTGTGGTGATTTTAATGCCCACAATGTGCTTTGGGGCTCTGCAATTACCTGTCCCGGGGATAGAGCAATTGAGAGGCTTCTCCTGTCATCCTGTGCCTATGCAGGACAGAGCACTCACTTTTGCACAGCGACTGGGTCATTCTCTGCCATTGATCTCTCGCTTTGCTCTCCAGCTCTTCCGTCAGTGCTCAATGGGAAGTGGCCACTGACTTGCACAGAAGTGATCACTTCTCAATCTGGATTCACCTGCCAGATGGCGTGCGCCTCAAAAGACGACCACCACGATGTGTTTCCAGTGGGGCCGAGTGGACACTTGATAGACAGTTGGCCCAGTTCGAACACTGTGCGAATGTTGAGGCATGGGTGGATCATATTACCAAAAATGTTCACCACGCCGCTGCAGCATCCATTCCAAAGTCCACAAGGTCACCGGAAGAGGCAACCTGTCACTTGGTGGAGTGCCGAATACATCAGGACCAGGTGTGCGGCTCTGCAGCGGTTCCAGTGTCGGCCGACTGCTGAGAATCTTGCAGCCTTCCGGGTGGCGAGGGCAAAATGTCACCGAATTATTCGAGAGAGCAAGAAGAGGCTGTGGCAACAGTTCCTGAACACCATTAATCGTTCCACCAAAAGTTCCATTGTGTGGGAGACCATCAAGAGAATTTCTGGGAGAGGGGGGAGGTGCCCCATGGCTTCTGTAATGAATAACGGCACTCTCCACACGGATCCGTGAGACATTGCCCAGACTATGGCAGCGTATTTTGCCATGGTTACTGCAACAACCAGTCAGGATCCAGGTTTCCAGCGCCATAGAGCGGTTGCTGAGAGGTGTAGTCTGGACTTTCAGTCCACCTCTAATGAAGTTTATAACTGTCGATTTTCCATGTGGAAGCTGGATCCTGCATTGTCTGCAGCTCGTGACACATCCCCTGGTCACGACAGGATTCATTACAGTATGCTACGGCACCTCACAAGGCAACAAAGAAATCCTCCTAGCGCTTTTTAATGCCATTTGGGCGTCAGCCCACTTTCCTGACTCGTGGTGTGAGGTAGTTTTAATTCCTTTTTTAAAACCTGGGAAAGACCGCACATGCCCAAGTAGCTACCATAGTGTTGCCCTCACTAGTTGCATGGGAAAGACCTTGAAGCGAATGGTCAACCGCTGTCTTGTCTGGATGTTAGAATCCCAGCAACTCCTTAGTCGCTTTCAGTGTGGGTTCAGGAGGTTTCGTTCCACCTTCGATAACCTTGCCCTCCTGGAGGCGGCTGTACAACAAGCTTTCCTACGCCGTCATCACCTTCTAGGTGTATTTTTTGACATCGAGAAGGCCTACTATACTACTTGGAGGTGTCTCATCCTGGAGCAGCTTCACGAATGGGCTTTTCGTGGTTGTCATCCTCTTTTTATTCAGTCTTTCCTCTCGCCACGATATTTTAGATACCGAATTGGTGACGTCCTGTCTGATCGCTTTGAGCAGGAGAATGGTGTCCCTCAGGGTAGCGTTTTAAGTGTGACTGTCTTTGCCATAGCTATTAATAGCATTACCTCCATAGTGAAAAGTCCTGTCCAGTGTTCCTTGTTTGTGGGTGATTTCTCTTTGTTTTGCTCTTCTTCAAGCCTTGCAACGACAACGCATCAGATGCAACTTACTCTTAGACGTTTGGATGAGTGGGCGCAGAAGAGTGGTTTTAAGTTTTCCACCGAGAAGTCCGTGTGTGTTCTTTTTCACCGTTCTCGTTCGATTTTAACCTTTCCTCAGTTGAGGATGAGGGACACTGACCTTGCTTTTAAAGACACTGTGAGATTTCTGGGGCTCATTTTTTACTCGAAACTTACGTGGTTACTTCACCTTAAAGACCTGAAACAATGGTCAGTTAAGGCTTTAAGTATTTTAAAACGTCTAAGCCACAGTACATGGGTAGCACACAGGACTTGTCTGCTCCAGTTTTACAGAGCATTTGTGCGATCTCGACTGGATTATGGGTGCACGGTATACGGGTCTAGAAGGCCTTCTTACTTAAAGATGTTGGACGTTGTGCACCATGAAGGGCTTAGGTTGGCCACTGGAGCAATCAGAAGTAGCCCCATACCAAGCCTCTGTGCAGAGGCTGGTAAACCGCCACATCATATGCGGTGCGCCAGGCGTATAAAACTTTGGCCACACCATGCACACCTGCATACCATACCGTTGCTCAGCTTCCTCTGGCACAGCTTCTTCATAACCAGCAACGAGCAGCGAGGCCCTATGGGATTCGCGAACAGGATTGCCTCTCTGCGATGGATATGGCTGGTCTTCACGTTTTCCGTCGCGGTTGGAACAGATTTTCACCTTGGCTCCTCCGGAGACCCAGACTTGTTTTAGATTTGACTAATTTTAAGAAAGGTAGTACGCCAGATTTTACATTCCAATCTCTGTTTTTTAACATTTTAGATGTGCATCACCGTTTTACCGTCATTTACACTGACGGCTCCAAACAAGGGAATTTCCTTGACTGTTCTGTAGTGTTCTCTGGTCATGGTATCCGGATTCGCCCCCCTGATGAATATACTGTTTTCGTAGCGGAGCTCCATGCGATCCTGAAGGCACTGGAGCAGATGAACCGTCTTCGGGGCAATCGGTTTCTCATCTGCTCTGATTCTCTTAGTGCCTTGGACTCATTGCAGAACCTGTAACCGTGAGGAGATGGTCCAGCTGATATATGACCAACTGTACTTGCCCCAACGGCGGGGTAAGCAGGTGTCCTTCTGCTGGGTGCCTGGTCATGTAGGAATATGGGGCAATGAACAGGCCGATCGGGCTGCCAAGGAGGCCTGCAGAGAGCAGGATATGGCCCAGTGTCCTATTCCCTTGCAGTCTGTCGTTTCTGCACTCCACAAGAAGTGCACGGAGTTGTGGGAGGAAGAATGGCTGGCCAATAAACTACGGTTGGTGAAGTCAACAACTCGGCCGTGGCGTTCCTCCTGCCAGTTGCTCAGGAGGGAAGAAGTGACCCTCACGCGTCTTCGGATCGGGCACTGTCCTCTCACACATAGCTTTCTATTACGGCGGGAGCATCCCCATTTTGTGATGCTTGTGGTGTGCACATCTCTGTCCGGCACATTTTAACACACTGCATTTTATACTGTGATGCAAGGGCAGAAGCACAAGTTGATGGGGATCTGCCTTGTATTTTAACTAACGATGAGACGTCTGTGTCTAGGATTTTAAAGTTTTGTGATGTGTCTGGACTCTGGCCTAAACTTTTAGGCTGGAGGTTTTAGTGTATTGCAGAGTGGCTGGCTCCTGCCTTTTTTCCTTGCGGTCAGCCCCCCACTTCCAGCTGCTATATTGTTTTAGCTCCCTCTACCACTTTCTTCCTGTGTTGTCCGTGTTTTACTGCTGACGGCATGCTTCGTCCCACGCTTCGGTGTGGGTAGGCACATATTTTTCCAACCTTGTTACCTGTGTTTTACGTTCTGTTTTATCTTCCTGTTCTGAGTATTTTCTTGACACCCATCTCAGTCTGTTACTGAGCGGGCGCTGAAGACCTTGCCGTCGTGCGCCCATACAACCCTCTCCATCCATCATCCTCCCGCCGGAGGTTCGAGTCCTCCCTCGGGCATGGGTGTGTGTGTTGTTCTTAGCATTAGTTAATTTAAGTAGTGTGTAAGTCTAGGGACCGATGACCTCAGCAGTTTGGTCCCTTAGGAATTCACACACATCTTAACATCTGGAGTCTCGCACCCACCCCAGGACAGCTGCTCGTAGTTCCTGGAAGCCTGCGAAAAGATGCCCGCACATTTGTTTCAACATAGATCCGAATAAGTGGTAATCAGAAAGCACCAAGTCAGGAGAACACGGCGGGTGGGGGAGTACCTGGAACCCCATTTCAACGATGGCGGCCGTGGTTTTGCGACTCGTATGGGGACGAGCGTTGTCGTGTTGCGGCAACACTTTTCCGTGACGTCGCACGCTCTACACACTGCCTCTAACCGCCTGTGAATATCCGCTGTGTTTACACCCTCCTTCCACGAAAACCAGCTCGTCCAGCGCCGTCCTTGATGATCACACTCCTTGTTGTCCGCTCACGTAATGACACCAGTTGGAAAAATAGGCTGTACTGTGAAGGAATTACACTTCTAGTAATTGTCCTGCCACCTACGGTTAGACCAAAGTACTACATACTTGCACTATATGAGCCAAATGGCACACCATGACTGATAGGAAAAAAGTGTAGATCAATATTGAACTCTCCTCTGAACTTAATTTTGGTTATAGAACAGTACAAACAATACAAGATAAAATCTTCAAGTGATTTAGGGGTATAGAGAGTGAAAAATTTGGTACACAGAGTTGTCACTTCTGAACACAACAATGAATCTAAGCAGGTTGGGCATCGAGTCGAACAGAGTTTAGATGACAGATAATGGTACCTCATTCCATGCTGCTTCAACTATGACAGAGTTTATCACACATACTGGTTGGCGAGTGGTTGTGTACCTCTCTGTCAACAGCCCACGACTGAGTCAGAGATCTGTCGATCGCACTGTCCTGTGCAACAGCCTAGCAACCTTTGTATCGGGCTATGTGAGGACAGAAGGGGCAACATGCGCTCTTACATTATCTTGTTGAAAGATGTCACGGAGACCTCGATGGTAGGGCACGTCTACTGACGTTAGCACATCAGAACTGTGACAGCTACTGCCCAAATTACAGGGGATGCGAACCAGAAGTGATGGTGTTGTGTAGCCAAGGCACCTTCTACCATTACGCCAGGTGCTGGGCCTACATGACGGTGACGACGAAATCTGTCAACTACTGTTCTTCTAGGAGCTTCCACACACGTATACGTCCATCGTGCTGTGTGCGTCTAACCGGAAATCGTCTGAAAATATGAGACGGTGTTACTCATGTGTTCACTATTGCCGCGCGGGATTAGCCGAGCGGTCTCAGGCGCTGCAATCGTGGACTGTTCGGCTGGTCCCGGTGGAGGTTCGAGTCCTCCCTCGGGCATGGGTGTGTGTGTGTGTGTGTGTGTTTGTCCTTAGGATAATTTAGGTTAAGTAGTGTGTAAGCTTAGGGACTGATGACCTTAGCAGTTAAGTCCCATAAGATTTCACACACATCTGAACATTTTTTTGTTCAGTATTGTTGCTGAGTGCAGAACCGCCTCTGTCTGCTCGCCTTGTTGACAATCTGTGGTGCTCACACAGTCAGTGTTCTTGCTACAAACATATCCAGTTACTGGCTCAGGGAGCGTGACGTGGCTGTGCGATCCTGCGCGACCGAACGAACAATATGACTGTCTCTCAGGCGCTGCTCAGTAGGGGCCACTGAGATCCAGCGTGGCGTCCAGCGCCACGATCCTGTCGTTGTCGAATGCAGGAAGACGTTTGTTGTTATCACATAAGGCATAGCAAATCTTCTCACAAATGAACAACATTCAGTGCGATTTCTGAATGAGAAACCCTCCGAATAAACTTTCCTTTTATCCAGAATGTAGGTAGCACTACTACCTACTTTGTGCCGTTGCGCTGAAATTCTAATCACACGCATAGCCGAGCCTGTAGTACGCAGCATGCCAATTTGACGTCCGTTGCACGTTGCCTTCGCGGTTTTGCAATTTTAATAGCCATACCTATACAAAATTCTGGGCCTCGTGGACGAGGAGAGTAAGCTGTCCTTCACAGAATCGTCGTTTGCAGAATCGGTGTCGATTCCTACAGTGTGTCGGCATTGTGTTTTATTTCGGTTTGCAAACGTATGACGTCACACGGCTCGTCCCCGTTACGTCGCCTATCAGAGCCGACGTCATACGGAGCCCGGGCTCGTCGAGTACGACGAAAATGGAATAGAGAGAGGCGAGGCGCAGCTGTGTGTCCACGCGCGGCGGCGAACGCAGATATAGCCGGCGGTGCAGAGGCAGCTCGGCGCGTGGCGGTCGTCGCCGCCTGCTGGAGCTGCGCCAACGTTTACGAAACGCGCGGCGGAGGCACAAGGCGCGCCAGCGTGGCCCAGGACGCTCACTCCACACCGCGCAGCCGTTCATTTACAAGCACACCGCACGTCAATCGGATTTTAGTAACTTTTTATGGTTTCAGTAAGTGGTGTTCAGAACTCAAATATCGATCTGCGAAAGCAGTTCGATGCACTTCTCAAAAATTCTCGAGAAAACCGTCTCTGAAATTTTCCGGGCAGCCTTAATACCCTACAGTAAGACCGATTTTTCGACAGGCTGCGTAACTCTACGGTAAAGTGCTCGTCTGACATGTGGGGTCGGGGGCTGGGTTCGATTCCTGGGTGACGTAAATTTTTAAACAAAGGTGCACGTTTTACGAGTGTTTTTGTGAAGAAGAGAATACATAATCATCATCATCATTTAAGACTGATTATGCCTTTCAGCGTTCAGTCTGGAGCATAGCCCCCCTTATACAATTCCTCCATGATCCCCTATTAAGTGCTAACATTGGTGCCCCTTCTGACGTTAAACCTATTACTTCAAAATCATTCTTAACCGAATCCAGGTAGCTTCTCCTCGGTCTGCCCCGACTCCTCCAACCCTCTACTGCTGAATCCATGAGTCTCTTGGGTAACCTTGCTTCTCCCGTGCGTGTAACATGACCGCACCATCTAAGCCTGTTCGTCCTGACTGCTACATCTATAGAGTTCATTCCCAGTTTTTCTTTGATTTCCTCATTGTGCACACCCTCCTGCTATTGTTCCCATCTCCTAGTACCTGCAATCATTCTAGCTACTTTCATATCCGTAACCTCAACCTTATTGATAAGGTAACCTGAATCCACCCAGCTTTCGCTCCCATACAACAAAGTTGGTCGAAAGATTGAACGGTGCACAGATAACTTAGTCTTGGTACTGACTTCCTTCTTGCAGAAGAGAGTAGATCGTAGCTGAGCGCTCACTGCATTAGTTTTGCTACACCTCGCTTCCAGTTCTTTCCTATGTTGCCATCCTGTGAGAATATGCATCCTAAGTACTTGAAACCGTCCACCTGTTCTAACTTTGTTCCTCCTATTTGGCACTCAATCCGTTTATATTTCTTTCCCACTGACATTACTTTCGTTTTGGAGATGCTAATCTTCATACCATATTCCTTACATTTCTGATCTGTTGTTGTTGTGGTCTTCAGTCCTGAGACTGGTTTGATGCAGCTCTCCATGCTACTCTATCCTGTGCAAGCTTTTTCATCTCCCAGTACCTACTGCAACCTACATCCTTCTGAATCTGCTTAGTGTATTCATCTCTTGGTCTCCCTCTACGATTTTTACCCTCCACGCTGCCCTCCAATACTAAATTGGTGATCCCTTGATGCCTCAGAACATGTCCTACCAACCGATCCCTTCTTCTGGTCAAGTTGTGCCACAAACTTCTCTTCTCCCCAATCCTATTCAATACTTCCTCATTAGTTATGTGATCTACCCATCTAATCTTCAGCATTCTTCTGTAGCACCACATTTCGAAAGCTTCTATTCTCTTCTTGTCCAAAGTATTTATCGTCCATGTTTCTGATCTAGCTCTTAAATATTACTTTGCAAATTTTCAATCGAATCTGCCATCACAACTAAGTCATCCGCATATGCGAGACTGCTTATTTTGTGTTCACATATCTTAATCTCACCCAGCCAGTCTATTGTTTTCAACATATAATCCATAAATAATATGAACAACAGTGGAGACAGGTTGCAGCCTTGTCTTACCCCTGAAACTACTCTGAACCATAAGGTGAAAAAATTAAATATAATGTTTTCTTTCATTTAAAGGGTCATTATTAACAATATTTTATAAAATATAAGTAATTAAGACTTTACATTTCTAACGAAAACTGGACATCAGTGTGGGAGTTTTTGTGTGCGACATGTAACAAGAAATAAGAAGACACACATTTTTCAGGGAAATGACAATTAGATATGTATTAATTGGCATATATTTAGTGAATGTTGTATTTAATCCTAGATTACTAAATCCTCTTAAAATATGCGATTGCAGTGGAGCACAGAACAGTACATTCTATACTTAATTTGATATGTAGCGTAACATTGGAGATTTAATATTTGTAATCAATTAACGCATAACCTTCTTTCGAATAAATTTGGAGTATTTACGAAGGTTTACTAACAATGTAACATTTCCCTCGTTTAGGGTTCTACGATTAAATGACATAGGTATCCCAACCCAGCAGAACGAAACGAACAAAAAAATGACCGACACGAGACTCGAACCAGCGATCCGAGAATTACAATTTTCGAAAGCTACCGATTTTATTTCCATCTTTATGTATTTTACACTTCACTGAAATGCTCGTGGGGCCTGCATCTTCGTTTAAAAATTTGTGTCTAATGCGAACGGAACAGAGGCGGTAATGAGCGAGGCTGCCTGTCGAGACAACGACTTCACTCTACAGTGCTGAACAACATATCAAAGTCAATATCCTTCAGAAGCTTTGCGAAATGCTTCGCCTATTTTGGGTGACTTATTTTTGAGTTTTGAACTTCACTTACGATTCATATATAAAATTTTAAAAAATCTGATTGCCGTGTGGTGTCCTTGTTAGAGGCAAGTGAACAGGTAGAGCCCGTCTTCCTAAATTTTCCTAAGACGTTCGCCACAGTATCACATCGTCGATTGCAAAACAAAATACGATCACGAGGAGCATCTTCGCAAATATGTCATTGGCACCAGGAATGTATTACTAAACCGCTGGGTCGGTTCATGGCACCCAGTCCCAGTTGAAGGTTGCCTAACTAACGGCTTGCAGGGGTAACAGAAATACGCATTAACAGAGATAACCAGATGTTAAAAGTTTAATACAGCAAACAAGTCTTACAGTTAGCAACTGTGTGTGTGTGTGTTGTGCCAGCTTAACTCACTGCACGTAAATACCCAGACTATGAGGGCGTGCTGAAAAGTAATGCCTCCAAATTTTTTATTCTGTTCTCAGTATCAGTTGAAGTATTACATGCCATGCATATTACTCGGTCGACTTTCCCGCTTAGCTGATGCCGGTTGCAAACCTCTGTCGCTAAAGGGCTCCGAACTGTAACCTACGACGCGGCCGTGTGTAACGTAACTGTCGGTGCGTGGGAAGCAGCGTGCTGTAATCGAGTTTCGAACTGGAAGAGTTCATCGTACTGTAATTGCGTTTCGAATTGGAAGAGTTCGTCTTCACATGGAGCACCATCTCCTTCAGCATGACAATGTCTGACCACACACACTCGCTGCGACATCTGCAACAATCCGACATCTTGGATGCACTGTCCTCTATCATCCTCCAAACAGTCCCGACTTGACCCCATCCAACTTTCATCTGTTGCAGAAATTGAAAGAACAACTTCGAGGACTCCATTTCGTTAGGGGTAAAGCGGTGCAAGCAGAGGTGAGGCTGTGGCGCCGTCAAAAAAGTCAAACATTCTATAGTGACAGTATCAACAAACTGGTCTCTCGTTGGGAGAAATTTGTTCGTGGCCAGTGCGACTATGTTGGGAAATAAATATGTAGACGTGAAGCATAACCGGCCGCTGTGACCGAGCGGTTCTAGGCGCTTCAGTCTGGAACCGCGCTGCTGCTACGATCGCAGGTTCGAATCCTGCCTCGGGCATGGATGTGTGTGATGTCCTTAGGTTAGTTAGGTTTAAGTAGTTCTAAGTCTAGGGGACTGATGATGTTAAGTCCCACAGTGCTTAGAGCCATTTTAACCATGTTTTTTCATGAAGAATAAAGATACAGAATGTTAATGGAGTTCGAGTTATTTAAAAAGCTTTAAGGGTTTTCACATGAAAAATTCTAAGACATTATTTTTCAATATGTCCTCGTATAACACGAAGGTATGCCCCGGAGTAACGAATGGTTCAGAAACCAAGAGCAAGAGTAAACGAGAAAAAGAAGAGTAATGAGGAAGAGAAAAACCGATCTTAGATAGAAGAGAATGGAGGAGAAGGAAGAACGAGGTATTCTACCTCCTGATGGAACAGCCAGCAATCCTACAGAAGCTGAAGAGCGGAAGAGTCCAGTTTACAGGCCTTATGCCAGGGACTTGAGGGGAAACCAAACACCAGACACCCCATAAAACGACCAAGACATCGATGGGGATTGAAGACACTTGGAGGAACCGAGCATAAAACAGCAAGGAATGGAAGCAGTTCGTGGATGCAACGCGTGGTCTGGTGGGTCTTTGGTCGCTGGATATATATGTATTTGTAACAATATAGCAATACACACTTTCATATGGATACTGTTACCCTCTGAAAACCTTGTTTCAATATCCAGTAACAATTTCAGAAACAGCAGTCCAATTCAGCATAGGGGTATATGGTAAAAAAAAAGGCTGTTGGCCGGTGTTACTGTTTTATTACAGCTAAGGAAAAAGCCATTGCTTTCCGTTGAATGCCAATAGCAGAACTCGTTGTACTCTGTACAGGCAATCGAGAATGAATGAACGTTGTGTTGTACTTGCGGTTGTAGTTTGTGCACTTGTGTCGTCTTGACTTCAGGCTTCTGAAGAAACCTTCACGAGCCTTTGAGCGCGGTACGCTGGCGGCGGTTCTTTGTATTCTCAGAACATCACTCGGCAGCCGGCAGCAGGGCGCAAGTGTTCGCTTTGTTTTCTTTGAGCTGCTGCCATATACTTCCAAGAAGCAGCGCAATACACAACGCATCATTCCCCACGCTGTGAAATCACCTTCAGTTGTTAACATCAAAAGTGTCTCAATGCCTATTTGCTATGACACGTAATGGGGATACTATTGCCAGCTGCCACGTGCGTCTCACGTCACTGAGGAGCAACATACGATTTCATGAATTGGGAATGTCACGGTCGCGAGCCCACTGTTGGCGTCTCAAAATGTTCGTAACTTTTTAAGTGACGAATTTTTTGAAAATATTGTCACATTAATTCATAATCGATGGAAGTTTTATTTGCTTATCGTTCCATCGCACGGAGGAAGCAATTTAAATCCCTTTATCGAGAGCACATGTTAAAGTGGTTACGGTAGTATTGCCCTTAATGGCCACAAAAGAAAGAACTCGAAGCGAAGGGTTAACTACAACCTCGTCTGGGTTCAGAAATGCAGAAAGTTTCCTGATTATTATCAGCGTGGGTTCAAAAGGCGTAATACTTTAATCCGCTGGGAGGAGAGTATGTCTCAGACCTCAGAGTATATCTCTATTAGTGGCTAGACAGGCTGTACAGGCGCTCGGGAATGAATGAATGTTGTGTTGTACTTGCAGTAGGCTGTAGTCTGTGCACTTGTGTCGTCTCGACGAGGAAAAATAGTACTGGCTGGATGGGTTCCTGTGGTTACAGAGTGACGACGGTTAACCTGTAGCTTAAGTTTGTACTACAAGTACTCTAAGTACATTTGTAAGCTTTGTGCACAGCGGCAGTGCAGATAAATGCTTCAAAGGCTTTTGATTTTCTGGTGTGTAGGGGCAAGACTGGCGAGGACTCAACGAATAATTTTTAATAATTAGTGTTTAGTTGTTAACTGTAATAAAACCTAGGTCCCAGAATAGAGTACCGCGAGACAGGCGTCCGATGCATGTTGTTGCAGCCTGCACTAACTTTCGACACACGTAAATAACAAAAACAATAAACCGAGGTAGGGAGAGCCTAGCCCTCTGATTGGTCTGTTTCTAGTTGGACTCCC
The DNA here is from genome assembly GCF_021461385.2 of Schistocerca piceifrons. Taxonomy (NCBI): domain Eukaryota; kingdom Metazoa; phylum Arthropoda; class Insecta; order Orthoptera; family Acrididae; genus Schistocerca; species Schistocerca piceifrons. The sequence goes on from NC_060149.1 coordinate 12,651,963, forward strand.
AGTAACCCTACGCCTTGATCTGTTTCTCTTCAACTCTAAAGGTAGTATTGTTTCAAGCCAGCATGATTTTGCTGATACTGCCTCATAGGAACTTACATTACTGGCAGTCTGTATTTAACTGTTAGTACTTTAAGTACATTTGTGCGCGATCCGTTAATGTTTCGATTACTTTGAGATCTTGCTTATGCATACATTTTTCGATTTTAACTACTTCTGAGTTAGGCTTTTAAATTCAATATCTTTAATGTTTGTCAATGAACAATAATATTAAGAGTGAGCATCAGCTAATAATAATCTGGTAATGAGAGGTACAGTGACAGTGAGTTGCTATTTATTATGCTAGGCCACAGTACCACAGGGAGCTACAGTTTGTAATTGATTTACTGAGGCTATCCCGACGTCAGCATATCTTAATCAATGCGTATATAGTTCTTACCACAGTTATGGGTTTATGTGCAATTTCTGTGGAAAGTGGGTGGAGGCCTTAAGATTAACTAAACATGCGGCAGTGGTTGCTATAATCGACTTATCTTACTGCTGCATTGTCATTTGCAGTTACTGAGGCTACCAAGTGCAGTAATTTGAGATAGTGAGAACTGGTATTATCGGTGATAATAGCTATCATAACTGAAACGCTCAGATCGTGCCCAGTGATTTGAGGAGCTTTATCGCGAAGTCTACTCGATGTCCTGGCCCTCAAATTTGTTGGATATCAACATCACCAGACACATCTCCTATGCCATCGAGGGCAAATTCATGTTCAAATGGTTCAAATGGCTCTGAGCACTATGGGACTTAACATCTGTGGTCATCAGTCCCCTAGAACTTAGAACTACTTAAACCTAACTAACCTAAGGACATCACACACATCCATGCCCGAGGCAGGATTCGAACCTGCGACGGTAGCAGTCGCGCAGTTCCGGACTGCGCGCCTAGAACCGCTAGACCACCGCGGCCGGCGGCAAATTCATGTCTACCGGGCTTCATATCACTGTCCGGCCATCCAGACCAGGTTTACCGTGGTTCCCCTAAATCGATTAAGATAAATTCTGACACTGTTCCTTTCAAAAGGACACCGCCGATTTCGGTCTATATCCTTCCTCAGTCTAGGTTTGTGTTCCATCTCTAGTCACCTCATCGTCGACGGCACTAAACACTAAAATTCTTTCTTCCTTTTCCAGCCCCTAATCTAGTTCCTCGTGACCTGCAGCAGTTTTGTGTTACGGGTGGTAATATTTGACTAGATACCAAAGGTTTTCAGAATCCATATGGTGGTGAATTGCAGTTGTTGCCTGTTTCACGATTACCGCCCTCCTTTTATCTTGCTAGCCTGTTCCTCGCTTGAAAGAAAAGTGGGTGCAAAACAGATCAGTCGAGGTGGCGCGGTAAGTGACTTACGTATTTAGATAAATTGAATGAAGCAGCGGGTAGCAAGGATGAAAAACGACACGAGGGGCACCCATAGGACGACCCAAATATGTCAGCTTCTCGGTCAGCCTCTCACGGTCTCCTGGTTTGCGTCCCATTAGCCGCCTTTCGAAGAACTACACTGTAAACGGAGAAAGATACATGAGATATGCTGCCAAGATCGCATATGTATCAGTCTGTGTGTTCCCGGAGATTTTGCAGTCGGCGGCGTTTTCTGCGACTGTAAGGCGCAGTTCACGCTAAGACGATAAGATATGCGATACGACACGCTGCAATAAATGTCGCACGACACGACGCTTCTCAGCGCGACACACGTGTTCCCACTGGGATGTTACGATATACACTGAACTGACAAAAGTCACGATACATCTCCTACTATCGTGTCGGACCTCCTTCTGCCCGACGTAGAGTAGCAGCTTGACACGGCACGGACTCAGCAAGTCCCGTCCGGAGGTACTGAGCCATACTGTCTCTATAGCCGTCCATAACTGCGAAAGTTTTGCCGGTGCTGGATTTTGCGCACGAATTGATCTCTCGATTACTCCCCATAAATTTTGTATGGGATTCGTGTCGGGCGATCTGGGTGGTCAAATCATTTCCTCGAACTGTCCAGAATATTCTTCAAACCAATCTCGAACAACTGTGTCCCGTGGACAAGACATATTCGTTTGGGAATATGATGTCTATGAATGGCTGCAGATGGTCTCCAAGTAGCCGAACATAATCATTTCCAGTCAGTGACCGGATCAGACGGCCCAGACCATTCCACAGCCCACACCATTATGGAGCCACCACCAGCTCGCACAGTGCCTCGTTGACTACTTGGGTCCATGCTATTTGGGGTCGGCGCCACCCTCGATCCCTATCATCAGCTCTTACCAACCGAAATCATCAGCTCTTAGCGACCGACATCGGCACTCATCTGATCAGATCACGATTTTCCAGTCGGCCAGGATCCAACCGACATGGTCACGAGAACACAGGAGATGTCGTGCTGCGTCGCTCCTCTGCACCCACAGCCCACTCACGCCAGATTTTGCTGCACTGTCCTAAGGGATACGTTCTTCGTACGCCTCACATTGATTTCTGCTTGTCTGTTAGCACTGACAATTCAACGTCAACGCCGCTACTCTCGGTCGTTAGGCACACTCTTGACACTCTGAATTCCTTAACTATTTACGAAGTGGAATGTCCGTGCGTCTAGCTCCAGCCATAATGACGTCGGAAATCTTGTCACATGGATCACCTGACAGCTCCACCAATACACTGTCCTTTTATACCTTGTGTATGCGAGTCCACCGCCATTTTCATATGTGCATATCGCTATCCCATATCTTGTCACCTCAGTGTACGAAACGCGATGGGACTCGCCATACGAATAACGTTTCTGGTTCAGTTTCAATTGCAGTCATGAGCTCTTCTGAAGAGGACGTTATTGTGGCTTATTTAAGGCTCAAAAAACTGTAAAATTAAAGGAAGTACTCGATCCGTCTGAACAATGCTATAAATATCCAACATACATCGACTGTCGCGTCTCGTGAGGCCCGACACGAGTTCTACAGAATCATTCCAGACAGTTTCTACATTTTGGAGCAGCACGACCGTTGACTCTGACAAAGCAGGACTTGCTATTTCTACTACTGAGGAGCTACTCGTTACAGTAAGATAACCTGCTGAAAGTGTGTTAACGACGTTAAAAATTCCGCCACGAAAAGTTTACTTTTTGTAACAGCACTTAGCATGGTACTTAATTCAGTTTGGTACACAAATAAATAATGGTCACAAGTTAATAAACCTTGGACAGTATTTTGACAACTGTTCAATCTCGCAAACTAGTATAGGTGTGAAACTTCCTAGAGCATTAAAACTGTGTGCCAGGCCGAAACTCGAACTCGGGACTTCTGCCTTTCGCGGACATGTGCTCTACTAACAGATATATCCAAGCACGGCTCACGACCCGTCCTCACAGCTTTACTTCCGCCAGTGCCTCGTCTCCCAACTTCCAATCTGCCAGGAAGTTTCATATCAGCGAAACTCCGCTGCAGAGTGAAAGTTTCATTCTAGTATAGGTGTGTTACGTATTTATTAGCTGCACTGAGGAGTATTCAGAAGAAACGTCGCTGGATTTGAAGTGAGATCAGTTTCCATCCATGGTGTAGCACTAGGTGGTTAACGTCTGCGTAGAGGTAAACAATATTGCTGAAGAAATATAGTTAGAAGCCAATGATGGTACAGAAAACCGCGGCGTATTCTTCTCGGCTTCGTCCAGCTGCTAATTTAGAAATAATAGGAATTTAGCTTTCAGAGCTCTCTTATGCCTATTAAAAAGTTTCCTGAAATCAGTCCGCAGCTCGTGGTCTCGCCGTCGCGTTCTCGCTTCCCGAGCACGGGAAGGGTTCGATTCCCAGCGGGGTCAGGGATTTTCACCTGCCTCGTGATGACTGGGTGTTTGTGTTATCATCATTCATGAATGTGGCGACTTTGGCCTGAGCAAAGTTTGGGAATTCGTACGGGCGCTGATAACCGCGCAGTTGAGCGCCCCACAAACCAAACATCATCATCATCATCATCCTGAAATCAGGGAGCATACATGAAAAAAAACACCTGATCAGCCTCATCATCTCATGACTCCCGATATCATTTCAGTAAAATGTTCGTTTCCAGCTGCGGCTTGTATCGGTAGCATACGAGAAAGACCAACACGAGGCAACTTCGCACCCCGCACAGAAGGCGGCAATAGCGTCGCGGACAACCTCCAGAATGGAAAGAAGTATTACTCGCGTTCCCCCATTAAAAACAGTTTATATATATTTTGTAAGCAGCAATCTACGACCTAAAACCCACCCAAGTAAACTTGCCAGTGACTACAGTCATCACTGCAAACGTTTCGATATATGCCCGGTGCTTTACCTATTTGCGAAGTATCATAATAACTTAAAGCAATAACGAAAATAAAACAATTTCGTTATCTAGCTATGATGTCAGACCATAAGCTGTGCAAAAATCAATTTTTTCCGAATACTTTTCTCAAAACCACATGAGGAAGACTGCATAGCGAGCAAGTAAAGAATCCTGCGGGTTAAAAAAAGTGGCCCTCAACTACGTACCCTCAGACTCAGATTTGAAATATTAAAAGTTTTGGCTGGTTTCGTTGTCTAGGGGGTGGGATACGTAGTTGCTGCATTACATGCCAAATACTGCTGAGTCTACAGTATACAATATGAATACACACATGAATCGAATGGTCGAATGCTCCTACCACTCAGCAATTGCGAATTTTGAATGTAAAATAGAAATTTATAAATGAAAGATTGCAATTAAATAAAATCTGCAGGTCCTATTTTAACGACTTTAAATGATGAGTTCGATAGCAGAAGTACTTTTAAGAATGCCGTTTATTTCTACAAACCACTTATTGGTGTCCATGGTCCAGCAGTTAAATAAAATATAAGTTGAATAACAGGGCAACAACAGATTCCTGCTTCACGTAATTAGTTATGAACAACAACATAGCTCACGAGATATTCACTTCTAAACGCATACTACATCTTCACTGCAGAAGTCACAGAAATCTCACAAGTGCACAAGTCGGCACTACGAAATATTTCTATCTCCCACGACCGCGCGCAAAACTCAACACTCTCTCAGTATTTCCTACGACCGTCCGTCGCGCCTTCCCGTTCAGCACCCTTCGTGTCGTGGGCCATCCGATGCTCCTCCCCCAATTGCATACAGTCTCTCCATTGACTTCGGTAGTCGCCTACCACTGTAACGAGCGCTGTGATTGGATAGAGCGCTCTCGCCATGTCTCCAAGTCAACGCACACTCACAAACATATTGAAACACATACGAAATACTGGATTTACATTTAAATAACTTGAAATTAAATAAATATTCCTACGGCTGGACCATAAACACGCTCTAACACACATTATTAAATACATAAACAAATCAAATAAACGTATATCAAATGAACGGAAAGGAAAGTAGGCCAGTAGCCTAATTTCCCTGTGTTTCCTAAAACACAGTAAATATTTGACCAATTTCTTCATGAATAGTATATATCGGACATAAACATAGGTATAGACGAATAAATATATTTATAAGCATGCTGCTACAGTTTTTTCGTGTAACTGTGGAGTACTTGTGGCCTGACGCGATCAATAGTAATTGGCCACTTTCACCTCCAATAACTCATGTACTATTCAAGTTACATGCCTGTAATTCATACAAATTTAGGTTTACACTAATAGCTTTCTAAAGACACGTCGATCGAAAAAATCGGATGAACCGTTTAGATTTTGGGAACTCGTTACTGGGTGTTACTTGTATAATTTACGGTCAGATACCAAACTTTAAACTAATAATGATATTGAAAATCTGATTACACCATCAGAATCGTCGTGCAAATAATGGTAATTTACATGTTTCTTTTTAAGGTATCATGATTCCTCTGGCTATTATTAATTTCTACATGAACTGTGGAATGTCTGCCATTATGGTTTGACAAAGTCCGCCATCTTTGGCACTCCCAGCATAAAATCTCGTTCATCGACACAAAACACAGTCCTGGACACAGCGTCCCAGCCACGCGGTCGGCCTGGACCACGTGCTGTTGCTACCCGTCTTGCTCCAGCCAACGTTCGACGCCACGGCGTTGCTGGCGAGACCCGACTTGCCAAGCGGACCGCCAACTCCGAACATTCTCAGGATGTCACAACTCGCCCGTTACCTCACGCACCTCCACTTATTGACATTCTGGCTTGCGGTTCTAGGCGTTTCAGTGTGAAACCGCGCGACCGCTACGGTCGCAGGTTCGAATCCCGCCTCGGGCATGGATGTGTGTAATGTCCTTAGGTTAGTTAGGTTTAAGTAGTTCTAAGTTCTAGGGGACTGATGACCTCAGATGTTAAGTCCCATAGTGCTCAGAGCCATTTGAACCAAGAATATTCAAAAGTAGCACCCTTCAGTTCATACAAGTACATATAAAACAAATTACACAGAACAGAATTAAATGATTAAAACGCCAGGCCAATAGTGTTTACAAAATTTTTGTAGTATTGTGGGAGCAGCATGAATTTCTAAATAAACTTAAACTAACACAAATTATGAACGAAACGGCATATTAAATAAATGCCTGCATTTCTGTTATGCATAAACAATTTCTTGGACAAGAAATAAAGTTTTTCAAATGCATTTTCACTTATGTGCGATTTTGTGAGCACTTCTTGTGCCAATCACTCAGTGCTAAGGCGCCTTCTTGCACTCACTTTTGCGTCGCATTACACACACTCACACGGATTTTCGCATGAAGTATTGATCAACTCACATCACTCTTTTGACCGAGTGCCTCGCAGTAATTGTGTCTGCCTCTGAATACTGAGCTTGTACGAACTGTAAAGAACGAGCGCTCGCATAACGGTAAGGCCACTGCTCGCAAGAGCAGAGTTTTGGTTCTAGCACAAATTTTGAAGTATCACTCCGAGGTCATGATCATTAAATTAAAATAACTTATACACTCCTGGAAATGGAAAAAAGAACACATTGACACCGGTGTGTCAGACCCACCATACTTGCTCCGGACACTGCGAGAGGGCTGTATAAGCAATGATCACACGCACGGCACAGCGGACACACCAGGAACCGCGGTGTTGGCCGTCGAATGGCGCTAGCATTTGTGCACCGCCGCCGTCAGTGTCAGCCAGTTTGCCGTGGCATACGGAGCTCCATCGCAGTCTTTGGCACTGGTAGCATGCCGCGACAGCGTGGACGTGAACCGTATGTGCAGTTGACGGACTTTCAGCGAGGGCGTATAGTGGGCATGCGGGAGGCCGGGTGGACGTACCGCCGAATTGCTCAACACGTGGGGCGTGAGGTCTCCACAGTATATCGATGTTGTCGCCAGTGGTCGGCGGAAGGTGCACGTGCCCGTCGACCTGGGACCGGACCGCAGCGACGCACGGATGCACGCCAAGACCGTAGGATCCTACGCAGTGCCGTAGGGGACCGCACCGCCACTTCCCAGCAAATTAGGGACACTGTTGCTCCTGGGGTATCGGCGAGGACCATTCGCAACCGTCTCCATGAAGCTGGGCTACGGTCCCGCACACCGTTAGGCCGTCTTCCGCTCACGCCCCAACATCGTGCAGCCCGCCTCCAGTGGTGTCGCGACTGGCGTGAATGGAGGGACGAATGGAGACGTGTCGTCTTCAGCGATGAGAGTCGCTTCTGCCTTGGTGCCAATGATGGTCGTATGCGTGTTTGGCGCCGTGCAGGTGAGCGCCACAATCAGGACTGCATACGACCGAGGCACACAGGGCCAACACCCGGCATCATGGTGTGGGGAGCGATCTCCTACACTGGCCGTACACCACTGGTGATCGTCGAGGGGACACTGAATAGTGCACGGTACATCCAAACCGTCATCGAACCCATCGTTCTACCATTCCTAGACCGGCAAGGGAACTTGCTGTTCCAACAGGACAATGCACGTCCGCATGTATCCCGTGCCACCCAACGTGCTCTAGAAGGTGTAAGTCAACTACCCTGGCCAGGAAGATCTCCGGATCTGTCCCCCATTGAGCATGTTTGGGACTGGATGAAGCGTCGTCTCACGCGGTCTGCACGTCCAGCACGAACGCTGGTCCAACTGAGGCGCCAGGTGGAAATGGCATGGCAAGCCGTTCCACAGGACTACATCCAGCATCTCTACGATCGTCTCCATGGGAGAATAGCAGCCTGCATTGCTGCGAAAGGTGGATATACACTGTACTAGTGCCGACATTGTGCATGCTCTGTTGCCTGTGTCTATGTGCCTGTGGTTCTGTCAGTGTGGTCATGTGATGTATCTGACCCCAGGAATGTGTCAATAAAGTTTCCCCTTCCTGGGACAATGAATTCACGGTGTTCTTATTTCAATTTCCAGGAGTGTATGTACGTATAATGTAGCAAACCTCTGAACAGCAGCTAATTTGGCGAATGCATAATAGTCTGTTAATGGTGATTCGTCACTTCCTTGTGCATAACACTCCTGGTAACTTATAACGTCTTCTCTGAAAGGAACAAGGTGTGTGACAGCATTAAGTAACATTCCATCCCCCATCGCCATAATCATCTATACAATTCCACCCTTAAATAGGGTTCGTTACAGTACTCTGTAATAGGCAACGTAACTTGAACGAATAGTACAAAGGGCAGAGGTAGGAAATGACAAACCAACTCTTCCAGGGTTTCAGCTAGTCGTATTCTATGGATCCCGCGAGTAAGATATCTGGGATGAAGAAAGAAGTGAATTAGTGAATGAAAATACTCAGAATAGAATATTTATTATTAAATTGCCAACGCAGAAATCAAACAACAGTAAATGTAGATGAACTAACGGTGTGGGTTTTCCAATTGGTATTCTTGTGTATCCGTAGTCTCAAAAAACTAACAATTTATTTCTTGTACTTCACTGTTTGAGTAGAGTATTTTTATAGCATGAGAAGTTCCGTGAGGAATACAAAATGATATATCCTGAGTCTTGTCAAAATTTGATAATACTCATTTGCTTTAAATCACTGATCGATGTTTACACATATTTGATTATTCGCCTTTCCAATAAGACGACTGGGACAATTACCTGGTATGCAGATAAGATAAAAACAAGGAACTTGCAATGGTCATACTGCATAAGATTGTAACTTTTGAGTAAGGATGTCACGGTTTACATAATCATGCAATAACCATGTCACAAAATGTTTCCAACGGTAATAATTTCCGATAAGTGTGGTTTATCAAAGTGTGCGATTCTTGTCACACACGGAGCAGAAGAATACACTAACAGCGAGACTAAGGACGTTTCGTTGACTATAAATTGTATTGTTTTCGAAACTTTTATACAGTTTTGTCGTGGAATTAAAAAAAGAGGACTTTTTTCCTTACGTAGCTGTTGCCCGACCTAGTGAGTCTAGATTCACGGAGAAAGTAAAAGCACGAAGCGACCGTCTAGGCGTGGTTTCCACCATCTGTTGGAACTGACATATCGCTCTTCTAGGCAAGGCCAAAAGCTCTCACACGCACAAGCAAGTGAGTAGTCTTGCACCAACATCATTCCCACCTTACCTATATGGTTACAAATGCGCGCCGATGCGAGGCTAACGACAGCATTGCGTTGTGAATTCCAGTAAACTATCCTTGTTGCTTCCAAGGGCACAGGATGCACTTGTACGCAAGGTTCGTAGTACAATTCCCAACTTGCTCAAGTAAGTCTACTAGACTTCCACCTAGCAAGAGGAACGTATTTTCTTAACTGAAATGTATGTGGGGTAATCAAAAAGTTCCCGTTTGAGGGCGTATGTACAACTTAGCGCGACTCCGACGTGTGTGTATAAGCATCGACATGTAGGCAAGCGATTATTGTGGATTCGTATCTTTCCGACGTGCGTGCGGTGAAATACGGCGGAGTTATTGACAAATACGTCCAAATAAGACAAATGTGCTGTTATTATTTTCTTGGCCGCTGAAGGACAAAAATCCGTCGGAGAGTTAAGAATGTGTTGTTGTGGTCTTCAGTCCTGAGACTGGTTTGATGCAGCTCTCCATGCTACTCTATCCTGTGCAAGCTTTTTCATCTCCCAGTACCTACTGCAACCTACATCCTTCTGAATCTGCTTAGTGTATTCATCTCTTGGTCTCCCTCTACGATTTTTACCCTCCACGCTGCCCTCCAATACTAAATTGGTGATCCCTTGATGCCTCAGAACATGTCCTACCAACCGATCCCTTCTTCTGGTCAAGTTGTGCCACATACTTCTCTTCTCCCCAATCCTATTCAATACTTCCTCATTAGTTATGTGATCTACCCATCTAATCTTCAGCATTCTTCTGTAGCACCACATTTCGAATGCTTCTATTCTCTTCTTGTCCAAACTATTTATCGTCCATGTTTCACTTCCATACATGGCTACACTCCATACGAATACTTTCAGAAATGACTTCCTGACACTTAAATCAATACTGGATGTTAACAAATTTCTCTTCTTCAGAAACGCTTTCCTTGCCATTGCCAGCCTACATTTTATATCCTCTCTACTTCGACCATCATCAGTTATTTTACTCCCCAAATAGCAAAACTCCTTTACTACTTTAAGTGCCTCATTTCCTAATCTAATTCCCTCAGCATCACCCGACTTAATTAGACTACATTCCATTATCCTTGTTTTGCTTTTGTTGATGTTCATCTTATATCCTCCTTTCAAGACACTGTCCATTCCATTCAACTGCTCTTGCAAGTCCTTTGCTGTCTCTGACAGAATTACAATGTCATCGGCGAACCTCAAAGTTTTTATTTCTTCTCCATGAATTTTAATACCTACTCCGAATTTTTCTTTTGTTTCCTTTACTGCTTGCTCAATATACAGATTGAACAACATCGGGGAGAGGCTACAACCCTGTCTTACTCCCTTCCCAACCACTGCTTCCCTTTCATGTCCCTCGACTCTTATAACTGCCATCTGGTTTCTGTACAAATTGTAAATAGCCTTTCGCTCTCTGTATTTTACCCCTGCCACCTTTAGAATGTGAAAGAGAGTATTCCAGTCAACATTGTCAAAAGCTTTCTCTAAGTCTACAAATGCTAGAAACGTAGGTTTGCCTTTCCTTAATCTTTCTTCTAAGATAAGTCGTAAGGTCAGTATTGCCTCACGTGTTCCAGTGTTTCTACGGAATCCAAACTGATCTTCCCCGAGGTTGGCTTCTACTAGTTTTTCCATTCGTCTGTAAAGAATTCGTGTTAGTATTTTGCAGCTGTGACTTATTAAGCTGATAGTTCGGTAATTTTCACATCTGTCAACACCTGCTTTCTTTGGGATTGGAATTATAATATTCTTCTTGAATCTGAGGGTATTTCGCCTGTTTCATACATCTTGCTCACCAGATGGTAGAGTTTTGTCAGGACTGGCTCTCCCACGGCCGTCAGTAGTTCCAATGGAATATTGTCTACTCCGGGGGCCTTGTTTCGACTCAGGTCTTTCAGTGCTCTGTCAAACTCTTCACGCAGTATCATATCTCCCATTTCATCTTCATCTACATCCTCTTCCATTTCCATAATATTGTCCTCAAGTACATCGCCCTTGTATAGACCCTCTGTATAGACCCTCTATATACTCCTTCCACCTTTCTGCTTTCCCTTCTTTGCTTAGAACTGGGTTTCCATCTGAGCTCTTGATATTCATACAAGTTGTTCTCTTATCTCCAAAGGTCTCTTTAATTTTCCTGTAGGCAGTATCTATCTTACCCCTAGTGAGATAGCCCTCTACATCCTTACATTTGTCCTCTATCCATCCCTGCTTAGCCATTTTGCACTTCCTGTCGATCTCATTTTTGAGACGTTTGTATTCCTTTTTGCCTGTTTCACTTACTGCATTTTTATATTTTCTCCTTTCATCAATTAAATTCAATATTTCTTCTGTTACCCAAGGATTTCTACTAGCCCTCGTCTTTTTACCTACTTGATCCTCTGCTGCCTTCACTACTTCATCCCTCAAAGCTACCCATTCTTCTTCTACTGTATTTATTTCCCCCATTCCTGTCAATTGCTCCCTTATGCTCTCCCTGAATCTCTGTACAACCTCTGGTTCTTTTAGTTTATCAAGGTCCCATCTCCTTAAATTCCCACCTTTTTGCAGTTTCTTCAGTTTTAATCTACAGGTCATAACCAATAGATTGTGGTCAGAGTCCACATCTGCCCCTGGAAATGTCTTACAATTTAAAACCTGGTTCCTAAATCTCTGTCTTACCATTATATAATCTATCTGAAACCTTTTAGTATCTCCAGGGTTCTTCCATGTATACAACCTTCTTTCATGATTCTTAAACCAAGTGTTAGTTATGATTATGTTGTGCTCTGTGCAAAATTCGACCAGGCGGCTTCCTCTTTCATTTCTGTCCCCCAATCCATATTCACCTACTATGTTTCCTTCTCTCCCTTTTCCTACACTCGGATTCCAGTCACCCATGACTATTAAATTTTCGTCTCCCTTCACAATCTGAATAATTTCTTTTATTTCATCATACATTTCTTCAATTTCTTCGTCATCTGCAGAGCTAGTTGGCATATAAACTTGTACTACTGTAGTAGGCGTGGGCTTCGTATCTATCTTGGAGACAATAATGCGTTCACTATGGTGTTTGAAGTAGCTTACCCGCATTCCTATTTACCTATTCATTATTAAACCTACTCCTGCATTACCCCTATTTGATTTTGTGTTTATAACCCTGTAGTCACCTGACCAGAAGTCTTGTTCCTCCTGCCACCGAACTTCACTAATTCCCACTATATCTAACTTCAACCTATCCATTTCCCTTTTTAAATTTTCTAACCTACCTGCCCGATTAAGGGATCTAACATTCCACGCTCCGATCCGTAGAACGCCAGTTTTCTTTCTCCTGATAACGACATCCTCTTGAGTAGTCCCCGCCCGGAGATCCGAATGGGGGACTATTTTACCTCCGGAATATTTTACCCAAGAGGACGCCATCATCATGTAATCATACAGTAAAGCTGCATGCCCTCGGGAAAAATTACGGCTGTAGTTTCCCCTTGCTTTCAGCCGTTCGCAGTACCAGCACAGCAAGGCCGTTTTGGTTATTGTTACAAGGCCAGATCAGTCAATCATCCAGACTGTTGCCCTTGCAACTACTGAAAAGGCTGCTGCCCCTCTTCAGGAACCACACGTTTGTCTGGCCTCTCAACAGATACCCCTCCGTTGTGGTTGCACCTACGGTACGGCTATCTGTATCGCTGAGGCACGCAAGCCTCCCCACCAACGGCAAGGTCCATGGTTCATGGAATAGGTGAATATGTCGGTCGAAAACCACCTATGTGGAATGGTGAGCGACAAGGAGTGCTGCTGCTTCTCACGTCCTCATATCACAAAGCAGAATTACGCCAACTCGAGTGGGAGACATTCTAGATGTCTTCCCAACCAATTATCACCCCTTCGATCCCTCAGAGGAGCGACGATTCCCGTCGGACGAGTTGTGTACCAGGCAGTTATGCGCTTCTTCACGCAGCTGGACACGGTGTTTTACCAAACGGCTATCTTCATCTTGGTGCGCCAGTGGGATGATTACCTCAATGCTCGTGGCGGTTTTGTCTCACTGGCATACCTACTCTGGCCTGTCTGGCCTTCGAACTGGGACTTTTCGATCGCCCCTTATATGCATGCACTTGTTAATTTCATACGTGCTGCGGTGAAGACTTTACAAATGTCCGAGCACACGAAGTAAACTGTCAAATATGTCGCTAGATGCGAGAGTATATATACTTTACACGCATGCACAAATAAAAGGGGAGTGCTTTCTACGATTATGTATAGGATCTTAGTTTTTATTTCTCTTTCACAAACATTCAGTGTGTCCTCCACTGGCCACACGACAAACATTCAGACAGTAGTCGAACTCATCCCACACTTTTGCTAGCATGTCTCGAGTCCTCGCATTCACTGTCGTTGCTATGCGTCTTCGCAGTTCAGCCGAAGTTGTTGGCACAGATGCGGTTTTTCATACAACCACCATAAAAAATTCCATATTGTGAGATTAGATGACCTTGGCGGCCAATGATGCAATGTCAGTTGCGTACACCGTTACCCTCAAACCTTTGTTGAGCACTTTGAAAATATACCTGTACAGACACAACCGATGACCGGTTTCTTTTTTTTACCTTAAAAAGAAATACTTCTCCAACTATGCTTCAAATTTCAATGAATATCTATCACAAATTGAAGCAAATCCAGGTTCACATATAACAGGTAAGTGAAGTGAAATTTCGGTAACAGTCACTGCCTTGCCATACCACAAATAATATTTCTGTATTGCTTGAAGCTAATAAACTGAACATTATTCTCGCATTACATAAAAAAAGAACCAACACATCACAATGGAGAATCGTATTTCCAATAGCCCACCTGTACTGTCATCCGCGTATGTCTTCTCGTAAGTATCAGGTATACATCGAGTCTTATCTTCCATTCATTCTTTCCTCGCATCGATAATTTAACTTCTCCTACCCTGGACGTTCCAGCTATGCGGGGGCTCTTGAAATGCACTCCATAGGAAGTTAGAGAAACACTGCCGGGATTTCGGATCGCTCACAATCTTTAGATGTCGTTCGTGTAAAAAGGTCCAAAAATCCATTAAATTCTTTGGGCCATCTCTGAACAAATTGAGCACCGTCTGGCCTCGAAGCCACGTTACGGCATTCGTTTTGGTACGTGGGTAAGAAGTCCGGTCCGGGAAGAATAAAATCCGTGGTTCAATGTCGTGTTGTCCCATTCGGAGAAAGAAAGCTATCATTTGTGTCGCCAAACGCCACACGTCTGTCGAGGAGCCGTGTATGAGGCGGTGTTCATCGTTGTCCAGAGTTTGGCACTGCGGGCACAATGGTGAATCTGTCATATGAATCGCACGGAGTCTGGATCGGGTGACATTTTTACCATTAACTGTTACGTATTCACGTTGCACGTTTCCCCGTGTCTAAGGAAACGTGGTGTATCGATCCCCATACAGCTTGCCAATTGATATGGGGATGCTTCCTCTCAATAGGATTGCTGGGTTGTCCGATGTATGTGAGGCGCCGCTGCAGGTCTGGTTTCCGACATAGCCGTCTGATCGTAGCTGTACTCAAGTGCGAGTATGCTGGAGTGACAGGAAATGTGCTGGACCACCACTGGCGCCAATCGAGAAACTGGTGCTAGCTCTTCTGTTAAGATCCGTCTGAGACATGTCCGATGTTTAACATTGTACTGATATACAGTGCCACCGCTCGATCATGAACATGGCGCAAGACCAAGTCCGCCCCTACTAAGAGGGAGGGTAAAGGGGTCGTATCTTATTTTAAACCGTAGACCTGCACTCGCAAAGGAAACAAACGCAGCCAGTATTCGTCGCGCTATCGTCACCGGGATTGGGAGTACTTCAACAAAATCCGGAATTCGTGACGCCAGGTAGGTGTTAACGTACGAGACCCGCTGGATCATGTCTAAACCGTGTGATGTTCCCTATTACGCCCGTCCGAACTGACTGTAGTACTCTCTTATAGCTGTACGCTGCTGTGCGACATACGTCGTTGGTAAAAACAACACCGAGGCATTTCGAGGTATAAATGAGCCGTAAGGGTGCTACACATTCTTCCGTTAGTCCAACACCAATATTCATCGCTACAGACTTGTCCATATTTATACGGCTGCCTGTGGCCGTTCCATAATTGCGTATCCAGTCTAAAGCCACACTCATTTCGTTCTCATTCCGCACTATCAGCACCAGGTCATCTGCATATGACTTGCACGTAAAAGTGTATCCTCGCAAAGCCAGTCCTGTCAAGCGCTGTCGTAGGCCGCAAAGTAACGGGTCGAGAGCCAGAGCATATAAGGGACATTCTTGTCTGACCGATCTCGCTACGATGAGAGATTTTGTCGTGCGTCCATTGATGAGCACTTTGCAGGAGGCATTGCTGAGCAGCCGCATCACGACAGCGATAAATGGCCGTGGAAATCGCATGTGTGTCAGAACTTCTGCAAGATAGTTGTGATTAACTCTGTCAAAGGCTCGATCAAAATCTATTGGCGCTAGTGCTGCACAGAGGCTTTGCTAAGGCTTTGCTAAGGCGATCAAATCGCGATATTCAACAAGCACCGTCTGGATGTTGTTATCTCCGCCGAGCGAAGTTTGATAAAGTGAGAGTACTTGCCGCAATACTCTTCGGACGCGTGCTGCTAATAATCTGGCGAATATTTTTAAGTCGCAGTTAAGGAGCGACAGTGGTCGGTAGTCCCGTATCCGTGTACCACCCGAGGATTTGTGTGTCGGGATGATCAGCCCTCCACAAAAGCCGGCGGTAAGGGCACGTCAGGAGACATTAATTCGCGGCAGGTAGTGGTCCGTCGTGGTGCGATCACATAGCTAAAGGTCCTGTAGAATTCCAGAGGAAGGCCATCTGGTCCCGGCGATTTGTTCACCGCTCCCCTACCAATGGCCTCCATGACTCCCTCCTCTGCAATCTCCTCCATCAGTTGTGCTTCCACCTCTGGATCAATGGTGCCGAAAATCATATGCGTAGCTTCGTTAATGGCCGCCATATCGGTATCCACTGCAGTGTAAAGTTGAGTGTAATGTTCTACAAAGGCATTGCCTGTTTCTTGTTGCGATGTTAGGTGTCTGCCATCATCGTGACCACAGCACGTACTAGGGCTGTTCGTCGTCTTTTGTTTTCGTTTACGATGTGATACATCGATAGGTGTTCTCCTCCAACCCGATCTAGTGTCAGCGCCCTGACCACCATACCTTCGATGTGGCGTCGCACGATGGATATAATTTTGGACTTTGCTCGTCGAACCGCCTCTTGCCCCTCCGGAGAAGGCATTTGTTCGGCGCATTCCCGTAGGACCGTGAAATAGAAGTCGCCACACTGCCTGCTCACGACCACGTGTCATCACTGCACGGCGCATCGCCGGTTTGGCGCAACCTAGGATCGTGGGATACGACCGAAGGCGTCGTTCGCAAGATCTCCTAACATCTTCACTGACGTCTCGACAAACTGGGCCTCGCAGGTGAGCGACGTCCGTTTACCGAGGACCGCGGCTACGCCACAGCTGCTGTCGCCGGAGACAGATTGTACATATCAATGCTGTATGATCGGTATACGCTGTAGGCCACAGCTATGCTCCCAGGACGTCAGCGTTAAGATTGCGTGTGACCTGTAATCGGTCGAGACGGCTAGCGGAATGACTTATTGTACGGTGTATCCAGAACGGAGGCCATGGACGTGCTCCCAGATGCATAATCTGCACCAAAATTCGTGATTCTGGGCACGGGGTGTTGCTACACATTCACCAGTCGATGTCTTCGTTGGAGACACGTTGAGCGAACGTGGCCTTCTTGACCACAACCTGAGCAAGTTTTCGGCTGACCGTCTTAAATGACTATAGCTCTGCAGCCTACAATTGTGCAGTAAGACGGTACATGTTTTGATAGCTCTATCAGTATTTGTCGCATACCATTAACTACCGGGTACGTGGTAAAGGTTGTCCATTTCTCTGCTATGTGACTGAGTACCCTTCCATAAGGTTGTAGCGCGTTAACCACGACCTCAGCCCGAACCTCAAATGGTAGCTCGAATACTCTTACAGTTCTCAAACCGAGACCCGCCTGATCGATTGCTACCTTCCCGACATGGCCGTCTGGATGTTTAAGTCCATCTTTATGGTCGCTAACGATAATGTCACACACCGTGTCGTTGATCAGCTTCACGCACACCACACTGCTCGGGATAGAGATGTGGATGCCAATCATATGGTTCAAATGGCTCTGAGCACTATGGGACTTAACTTCTGAGGTCATCAGTCCCCTAGAACTTAGAACCTACCTAACTAACCTAAGGACATTACACACATCCGTGCCCGAGGCAGGATTCGAACCTGCGACCGTAGCGGTCGCGCGGTTCCAGACTGTCGCGCCTAGAACCGCTCGGCCATTTCGGCCGGCATGCAAATCATATCTTGTGATTCAGTTTTAATTTCATCAAGTATAAATCGTTCTACTTCAAGTGCCTCGGTCGTGCAAATTCATTATTAAAGCAATTCTTGATAGTATATTGGCGGCTGGCCGCTGTGGCCGAGCGGTTCTGGGCGCTTCAGTCCGGAATCGCGCGACTGCTAAGGTCGCAGGTTCGAATCCTGCTTGGGGCATGGATGTGTGTGATGTCCTTAGGTTAGTTAGGTTTAAGTAGTTCTAAGTTCTAGGGGACTGATGACCTCAGATGTTAAGTCCCATAGTGCTCAGAGCCATTTGAACCATAGTAGATTGGCGGTACGAATGAGCCATTGTGGTTCGAAAGCGCAAGCACTAGCGAAGGCTAACAGAAGTAAACAATCGCGTACGCGCCAAGCGCCGCGGCAGGGACGTAAACAGACGATGGCGGATAGCAAGTTCCGAGGCGGCTGCGGGCCTCAGCCTCCAGCTGAGAGGCTCTAAGCTGCTGCTCTGGCACCTGCTAGCAGGTACACGCAGTCTGCGGCTGTCAAAGGGGTCGCCTCCCTACAGGTACTTCGAAATCGGTCAAGGGTTGTCACTGAACAGGTACGTTTTTAAAGTGTTCAAGAAATGTGTGCGAGTGGAATCGAGCGTGTTGCCAGACTGGGATAGATTGGTGGTACGAATGAGCCATTCTAGTTCGAAAGCGCAAGCACTAGCTTGTTATTGAGATGTGTGTCAAAGTCGTGCCCCATCGTGATCATGTTACAGGAGGGTGCGAAACAGGAGGGCTAAATGAACGTGCAGACATTAATCACGTTCAAACTCTTTCGAATGGTTTTGAAGGGGTCTAGCTGTTCCAACCTGAGAGTAAAAATTTCGGTTGAGCTACACTCCAAAGGGATCTGATCACACACGACTGCAGCCCCACGATGTCCATAGAGAAAGACTGAAAAGTCTAGGGGGTGTCAGCAGTGTCAAAAGTGGTCAAGAAACGTCGTTCTGTTGGAAACTATTGCCTTCGACAGCAAATGTGTTTAAACAGACGACCCAATGGTTTCATTGATACCCTTTATGCCTTCTCCTGACGACTTTCCGTGTCGATTCTGAGCGGCGGTGTGTCTGAAATGTCATCCAAAAGCAGACCGAGTGATTTCAATACTGGGCGCCGCGGTCCTGAGTTCCATAGTAAAGTCATTGAAAGAAGGGCTGAAATGTGGCTGAGAGTGGACAGCTGACGACGTTTGCATCGTTTGGCACGACCACTGTGGTGTTGGGCAGAACTCTGAAGAAATGTTGTGCCAATGTGAAACCAGTATTCCATTTTACACCTCACCTGAATTTATGAGCTTTGGCCTTTTTTTTCCGCACGTGTCGATATCTTACTGTTTGAAGCGTCGCCTAGTCCGAGGGTAAAGTCGCAGGGCGCCACACTTTTGCACCATTACAAAGAAATGTTGTAGGCACCTTTGAGGCAAATCTCAAACTTCTGCGACGCAATGGGGGAAAATGTGAGGTTTCTAAAAACGTTATTCTTTCACTCTTTTGCGCAGTGTACGTAAACGATCTGACGGATAGGGTAAGCAGCAATCTGTCACTGTTTGGTAATGACGGGAAATTATCGTCGCTGAGTGACAGTGGAAGGATATAGGTTCAGGTAGACAGAATTTCTGGTGTAATGAATGGGAACTCGCTCTAAACCTATAAAAATGTAAGTTAATGCAGATAAATAGGAAAAACAATCCTATAACGTTCCTATACAGCATTACTAGTGTGACGGTTGACAGACGTCGACTAAATATCTAGGCGTAACGTTGCAAAGCGATGTGTAATGGAATGAGCACGTTAGGGCGGTGGTAGGGAAGGTGAATGTTCGATTTCCGTTTATTGGGAGAGTTTGAGGAAAGTGTAGCAAAGGAGGCCGTGCACAGAAAACTTGTGCGACCCATTCTTGAATACCGCTCGTGTGTTTGGGATTCGCACACGGTCAGATTAAAGGAAGACATCGAAGCAGTTGAGAAGCGTGCTGCCAGATTTGTTACCGGGAGGTTCCATCACCACCCCAGTGTTACGGAGTTGCTTTGTGAACTCAAATGACAATCCCTGGAGGTAAGACGACATTCTTTTCACGAAACGCTGTTGAGAAATTTTAGGGAAGATGCATTTGTAGCAGGCTGATAAATAATTCTACTGCCGAAAACGTACATTTCGAGTAAGGACAGCGGAAACAAGGTAAGAGAAATTAGAGCTAGCACGGAGGCATATTCCGTTTGCGAATGAAATAGGAAAGGAAATGACTAGTAGCGATACACGGTACCTTCCGCCGTACACCACTCGGTGGCTTGCCAATTATGTATGCAGATGTAGAGTGATCGTTGAGGACGTACTCTAGACTAAAATCGCGTCGCACAGTTATCACTGAAATCCACCGTATTAAAACACAAACATGAATCTAATTGTTGAAACGGAGAAAGCAAACTCCTTTTGTTGCTGTGTTGTAACCATCACGACTATCTGTGGACTTGGATAACGATCGAGCTAGTTGGGTGCACCCAGCGAGTTTCATACTGGCAAGCTTATGAACCAAAAACTCAAAAGGGGAGCCAAGGTAATACATTTGATATCCCTCGTACATTTTATGCAATTTATTAAAATCTTGTTTTATAAGACGGAATAAATGTTCGGTTGTATTAATGTGTACAGTATAATTAATGTTGAGAAAGTATCTTTCAGATAGACATTAATGAGCCTATTGTAACGTTTATGAAACACGCTTCCTCGCTAGCCAACAGAGAGAGATTTACACGGAACACAATCTTACTGTGTGTGTGAGCTCAATGTGCCAGGAATGAACCAGACGTGAGACCTTTCGCCCCGAACCTCACTGGCACACCTAGCAAAAACATTGCATCTAGATGGTCACAACAAGATGAATTAATGTAGTAACATCTGGGAAGCTGAATATGCTAGCACGCTGCCAAAACACATCGTGCCAACTTGCTTTCTAAAATACAGGAAGTGTTGCTGAAGCAGAAAAACACTATTTTTAAAACCATTCCATTGCTATATGAGTAGATTTACATTCAAAAACGTCCAATGCGCCTTCCTCATTCGACCCTGTCAAGGAAACGTCAATTACTATTCAGTTTGTTTTTTGGGGGATTGATGAATTGCAATATCACGATACTAAAAGCATTCCGCCAGAGTTATGAACACAAATAAAGATAGCTTTTGGACTAACTTCGTTTGGGAAAATCTAAGGTTTCACCCGTGTGTGCACTGAACAGAATAATAAAAGAAATGTAATAAATTGGAACACCTGCAGCCGTCCTTTCGATGTTATTTATTATATAGCTACCAGTTTCGGTGATTCTGCACATCATCTTCAGGCCTTAACTGACACTGAGGTGGTTAACTCAAATGGTATACACAATTCCATCAGTGGCTAACATCTATGAACTGGCTTCTGTAGACTGTAACAACGACGTTGTGTCTCCAGCTATTAACTACCAACTGACTCAGCTGATGGTTGGAGACACAACATCGCTGTTACAGTCTACAGATGCCGGCAGTGGTGGCCGAGCGGTTCTAGGCGCTACAGTCTGGAGCCGCGCGACCGCTACGCTCGTAGGTTCGAATCCTGCCTCGGGCAAGGAAGTGTGTGATGTCCTTAAGTTAGTTACGTTTAAGTAGTTCTAAGTTCTAGGGGACTGATGACCTCAGATGTTAAGTCCCATAGTGCTCAGAGCCCTTTGAACAGTCTACAGAAAACAGTTCACAGATGTTGACCACTGATGGAACTGTGTATAAGATTGGAGTTAACTCCCTCAGCGTCAGTTATGGCATGAAGATGGAGTATGGAATCACCGAAACTGGAAGCTGTATAATAAATAACATCGAAAAGACGGCTGCAGGTGTTCCATTTTATTACGAAGTGAACGGCCGAAGTCCTTCAAACCTTCCATCAGAAGGCTGGACGTGCAATAAAGGACATAGTGTCCAGGGTCGAATCCAGGAGTTATGGTCTTTGGGGAGGGGGGAGGGGGGGAGAGGGTTGAGGAGGCTAAATAGTTTTATCACCGTGCCATCTCCATATTCTCTGGGGTATACGAAGGTGTGAATCTATTATAATACCAACTACAATAGCCAGAAAAATTTTAGAGACTTAAGTCAGACAGCTATGCTACGAAGAATGATTTCTCTCTGTCTCTCTCTCTCTCTCTCTCTCTCTCTCTCTCTCTCTCTCTCTCTATTTTAAGTTTAAGAAGAAACTGTATTGGCTAAAATGGTTCAAATGGCTCTGAGCACTATGGGACTTAACTTCTGAGGTCATCAGTCGCCTAGAACTTAGAAGTAATTAAACCTAACTAACCTAAGGACATCACACACATCCATGCCCGAGGCAGGATTCGAACCTGCGACCGTAGCGGCCGCTCGGCTCCAGACTATAGCGCCTAGAACCGCATGGCCATTCCGGCCGGCAAGAAACTGTATTCGCCCCTGTAGTGTCTCGATGACAGTGGATAAATGAGATAAGAAAAATAAAAGTTTTATTGGAGTAACAGACAGCCTCAGTGGAGATATGACGTTTCAAATAAAACTTGACCATATGAGGCGTATACACTATGTGATCAAAAGTATCCGGACACCTGGCTGAAAATGACTTACAAGTTCGTGACGCCCTCCATCGGTAATGCTGGAATTCAATATGGTGCTGGCCCACCCTTAGCCTTGATGACAGCGTCCACTGTCGCAGGCATACGTTCAGTCAGGTGCTGGAATGTTTTTAGTGGAATGACAGCCCACTGAGGAGAGCTATCGATATCGGTCGTGAGGCCGGGCACGAAGTCGGGGTTCTGAAACATCCCAAACGTGTTCTATAGGATTCAGGTCAGGACTCTGTGCAGGCCAGTCCACTTCAGGGATGTAACTGTTGTGTAACCACTCCGCCACAGGCCGTGCATTTTGAACAGGTGCTCGATCGTGTTGAAAGACGCAATCCCCATCCCCGAATTGCTCCTCAACAGTGGGAAGCAAGAAGGTGCTTAAAACATCGATGTAGGCCTGTGCTGTGATAGTACCAAGCAAAACAATAAGGGGTGCAAGCCCCCTCCATGAAAAACACAACCACACCATTACACCATCGCATCCGAAATTTACTGTTGGCACTACACACGCTGGCAGATGACGTTCACTGGGAATTCGCCATACCCACACCCTGCCATCGGATCGCCACATTGTGTACCGTGATTCGTCACTCCACACAATATTTTTCCACTGTTCAATCGTCCAATGTCTACGCTCGTTACACCAAGCGAGGCATCGTTTGGAATTTACTGGCGTGATGTGTGGCTTATGAGCAGCCGCTCGACCATGAAATGCAAGTTTTATCACCTCCAGCCTAACTGCCATAGTACTTGCAGTGGTTTCTGATGCAGTTTGGAATTCCTGTGTGAGGGTGTGGATAGATGTCTGCTTATTACACAATACGACCCTCTTCGATTGTCGGCAGTCTCTGTTAGTCTTCAGAGGAGGTCGACCTGTACGCTTTTGAGCTGTATGTGTCCCTTCACGTTTCCATTTCACTATCACATCGGAAACAGTGGACATAGGGATGTTTAGGAGTGTGGAAAAATCGTGTACAGACAAATGAAACAAGGGACACCCAATCACCTGACCACGTTCGAAGTCCGTGAGCTCCGCGGAGCGCCCCATTCTGCTCTCTCATGGTGTCTTATGACTACTGAGGTCGCTGATGTGGAGTACCTGGCAGTAAGCGGCAGCACAATGCACCTTATATGAAAAACGTATGTTTTTGGGGGTTTCCGGATACTTTTGATTACATAGTGTAGTTCCGTCCAGGGAGCGGTAGCACTGAAATTCAGTTGATGTGGCATTCTTTCTACTTCTTCCTAGAGCCTTCCCATTGGAAGGGGACCGCTTTTTGGCTCAATGCCCACCAGAGCACAATCAACACATTTTTCCATAACTTGAGGTTTCAGTGGTTTTTCAATTGAAAGAAAGGAAATATGAGTAAACCACCGAAGTACAGATCCATATCACTTGCGTTGGTTCGCAGTAGGATTTTGGAATAAACATTGTGTTCACACATTAAGAAACAATTTACTAACAAATAGTCATCACGGATACAGAAAATATCGTTCTTGTGAAACACATGAATCTCTTTATTCTCACGAAGTAATGAGTACTATCGACAAGGGATGTCAAATTGATTGCATACTTTTAGATTTCCAGAAAGCTTTCGACACCACTCCTCACAAACGACTTCTAATCAAATTGCATACCTATGGAGTATCGTCTTACTTATGCAACGGGGCTCGTGATTTTCTGTCAGAAAGTTCACAGTTCGTAGTAACTGATGGAAAGTCATTGAGTAAAACAGAACTAATTTCTGGTGTTCGTCAAGAAAGTCTCATACTCCCTCTTATTTTCCTGATCTACAAAAACGATTCAAAAGACAATCAGAGCACCAATTTTACAGATGATATTTGCTTACCGATGATATTGTCATTCACCATCAAGAAAAGTTATCAGAACCTCAAAACCAATTGCAAAATGATTTAGACAAGGTATATGTATGGTACAAAAAGTGGCAATTGACTAAATAATGAAAAGTGTAAAGTCATCCACATGAACACTGAAAGGGATCGACTAATTTCCGTTATATGATAGTAGTATAGCAACCTTCGTGTCACCCCAGTGACGTAATTGAAGATGGCGGCCGTGACGTCAACTGATGATGCGAGTACCGTTCTCCAAGATGGCGGCTTTTGCCGGTAAAGTATTGCGCCCCCCTGGCAGGAAATTTGAATTTTTGCGGGAATTTGAATTATGTGCTTCTACTGGTCCCCCCCCTCTTTTCGACTTTTTGCATGATGGTGCGTCATCGTCTTGCAAATGGGGGAATTTAGAATTTTGGAGGGAATTTTACTCTAAGAGCTTACTCCTGCAGCCGATTGGGGTTAGTATGGTGTTGCGCCCACTAGAGACTGCTCTTGATGTCATTCAATTCGAATGTAATTTGTTTAAATTTATTATGTACCTATGCCTTAGTTTGGTATTATCACCACAAAAGGCTGAGACATCAGTGTTTGTTGAGCTGTTGGTGTTCAGCTAGCGAGATGTTGGTGCCAAACAGGGGGAGTTTTAATAGCAGTAGTACATGCACTTATTCTTTTTTTTTTTTTTTTTTCTTTATTGTATTTCAATTCCCCATCGGGGCGGGCTGGCAGCAGCATATGCGCTGCTCTTCAGCCGAAAGACATAGAACAAAACAATAGAAGACATTTAAAAACAGCAAAGGAGAGAAGAAGGCGAACATAGATATACAAAAGGGGAGAACATCATGGAAGGCAATATACAAAAAAACGGGGTGACTGTAAAATGGAGATAAAAAAACTGTTTAAAAGTAGCACACACAAATAGCCACACCCTGCGACGATTAAAAGAACACAAGGCACAGTATGACTGGAGCATGAAGGTGTTGACGGATGGCATAGCACACTGACGGCGAACCTCAAGGCAGTACACAATTAAAATCACACCTCTGGACGCACACGAGAAATAGCACGAAACACAACACTGACGTGGCACACTGATGATGATCAATACAGAGGATCTGCCAGGTTCAAGGAGATGAGGGAGACCTGAAGAAGGGAGGGAGGGGAAGAGATGGGGGAGGGGAATGGGGGTCGCTCGGAAGAGGGCCAGGTAGGGAGGGATGTGGGAAGGAGAGAGGCAAGTATGGGGTGCAGGGTCTCAGGGGAGGGGGGGGATGGAGGAGAATCTGCTCTGGGAGAAGGAGGAAAGAGGAGAAGGGGGCCCTGGGGAGGGGGGGGGGGAACAAGGCCGGGTTAGAGTTGGAAGGAAGGGTATATGTCACGGCGAAGTTCGTCATCCGGGAGGGGGAGGCGTTGGAAATTGCCCTGATGAAGGAGATGGAGGGTGTGGAGGTGGAGAGAGGGAGGGATACAGCGATAGAGGCGCGGCAACGGGCGAGGGGTGGAGAGGAAGGAGGAAACCAGAGGGTGGGGGGGATCAACCCTGCGAACAATGTAAAGGATGCGGAGATGTTGGAGGAACAAGAGGAGGTGGGGGAAGGGGATCAGTTCATACAGGAGCCGTGTGGGGGAAGGAAGGCGGATACGGAAGGCAAGGCGGAGCGCATGGCGTTCAAGGATTTGGAGAGCCTTGTAAAAGCGGGTGGGGGCGGAGATCCAGGCGACGCTGGCATAACAGAGGATAGGACGGATGAGGGATTTGTAGGTGTGGAGGATGGTAGAAGGATGCAATCCCCATGTCCGGCCGGACAGGAGTTTCAGCAGGCGGAGGCGGGAATGGGCTTTCTGCTGGATGGTCAGGAGATGAGGGGTCCAGGTGAGGTGTCGGTCAAGGGTGAGGCCAAGGTATTTCAGGGTGGGGGTGAGTTGGATAGGACGACCATAAAGGGTGAGGTAGAAATCTTGGAGGCGAAAGGAGCGAGTGGTACGGCCTATGATGATTGCCTGGGTTTTGGAGGGGTTCAGACGGAGGAGCCACTGGTTACACCAAGTGGTGAACTGGTTAAGGTGGGTTTGGAGGGTACGTTGAGACCGTTGAAGGGTAGGATAGAGAGCCAG
The DNA here is from genome assembly GCF_021461385.2 of Schistocerca piceifrons. NCBI lineage: Eukaryota > Metazoa > Arthropoda > Insecta > Orthoptera > Acrididae > Schistocerca > Schistocerca piceifrons. Next base: position 12,678,539 of record NC_060149.1, read on the forward strand.
GAAGGCGGTGTCATCAGCATATTGGGGAAGGTGAACTGGTGGGGGTGGCTTGGGCATATCAGCTGTATACAAGAGATAAAGGAGAGGGGAGAGGACAGAACCCTGGGGGACGCCAGCCGTGGGATAAAAGAGACGGGAGTTGGTGTTGTGGAGGGTGACATAGGAAGGACGGTGCGAGAGGAAGGAAGCGACCAGACGGACAAAATTGATAGGCAGGGCGTAGGTTTGGAGTTTAAAGAGGAGATCAGGATGCCATACACGGTCATAGGCATTTTGGAGGTCAAGGGAAACAAAAATGGCGGAGCGACGGGAGTTGAGCTGGAGGGACAGAAGGTGAACAAGGTTGAGGAGTTGGTCGTCAGCAGAGAAGGAGGGTCGGAAGCCACACTGGGTAAGGGGGAGGAGGTGGTGTTGAGCAAGGTGCCGATGGATACGGTGGGAGAGGATGGATTCAAGGACCTTACTGAAGACGGAGGTGAGGCAGATGGGACGATAGGAAGAGGCGGCAGAAGGGGGTTTGTTGGGTTTGAGGAAGAGGAGGACGCGGGAGGTCTTCCACAGGTCAGGGTAGAAGCCAGTAGAGAGGATGACATTATAGAGATGGGCGAGGACAGTTAGGAAGGAATAGGGGCTTTCTCGAAGGTGACGGTAGGTGACACAGTCGTGACCAGGGGCCGTGTTGCGTTTGGACTGGAGGAGAAGTTTAATGTCTTGTGCTGTGATGGGAGTGCTGACGTCGGAGGGGGGCAACTGTCCCAAGTACTGGAGACTAGGAGCAAGTGGAGCGACTGAGGTATCAGCACGTTCCATGACGGTGGGGAAAAGAGAATAATCAAAGTGGGGATCATCAGGGATGGAGAAGACCTCGGAAAGGTGGGAAGCAAAGTGGTTGGCCTTACTGAGGTCGTCTGGAAGGGGGCGATCGTTATGGAGAAGGGGGTAGTGGGGAGCGGAAAGGGAACCAGTAAGACGATGGAAGGCAGACCAGTACTTGGAGGAGTTGATAGGGAGGGTGGCATTGAGTCGTGTGCAGGTCTGGCGCCAGTCCCGGCGCTTCGTTGCTGTAATAAGGTTCCGTACGTGTCGCTGTATTTGCCGGTGGCGTTGGAGTGTATCCCTGTCACGAGTGCGGAGGAAGGAGCGATAGAGGCGGCGGGATTCACGGAGGAGGAGGACAGCCTGCGGAGGGAGAGTGGGACGGTGTGGGTGGATGGTTTTAGTAGGAACATGGGCCTCCACGGCGTCAGTAATTACCGTCTGAAGGAAGGACGAGGCGCGGATGATGTCGTCAGGATGGCGATAGGTAAGAGGGTGGCTCTCGACCTGGGTGGAGATGGAGTCCCGGTAGGCATCCCAGTTGGCACGGCGATAGTCATGGACGACCTTGGGAGGGGGTGCAGGTTGCGGAGCTGGAGGGGGGCGGTTTGCAGACGTTATGGTGAGAAGGACAGGGAGGTGGTCACTACCTGTGGGGTCAAGGACGGCGACAGTGATACGCCCAAGGAGGTTGGCGGAGGCAATGACAACATCGGGGGTGGTGTTACTTTCGGGTCGGGTGTGCTGGGGAATGGGAACAAGGTCACCCTGGATTGTGGAGAGGAACTGATGCCACCGCCGAAGGGCAGCAGGAGTGCGGCTATGGACGTTGAGGTCGGCGGCAATCACGTAGGTGGAGAAGGTGTGGTCAACGTGTGAGATGAAGTCATAAGGAAGAGGAGCAGTGGAGCGGACATAGATGGTGGCACAGGTAATGGTGAGGGAGGGGAAGAAGACGCTAAGGATAAGGTGTTCAGTGGGGTCATTGAGGAGAGGTTGTGGCCGGACGGGGATATGCTTAAGGTGGCCAATCGCGACTCCACCCTGCGCACGAGGACCAGGAGCATCAGTGCGGTGGAGGATATAGGGGGAGGAGCGGATAGAATGGTGGGGCTGGAGAAAGGTTTCGTTCAAGAGGAAGGTGTCGACCTGGTGGTGGGAGAGGGTGTGCATGAGGAGGTATTTGTTGGAGCGGAAGGAGCGAATGTTCTGGAAGAGGATGCGAGACTCGTGCCGCGCCATGACGGGAAGGAGGGGGGGAAGAGAGGGAAGGGAAGAGACTTAAACTAGGGTGTCGAGGCGGGTGAAGGTGAAGTGGGCTTGGTTGTGGGAGTAAGTGGCGAAGGTGTTCAGGTGGAAAACAGAGCGAGCAGCAAGGGATATTTGTTGGAAGGTGTGCGGGCGCTGAAAAGGGTGAATGTTTTGGAGTACAACGGTAATGAACCGGATGATGTCCTCGGCCGTGGGGGGTGGACGGAGGGAATTGTTAGGATGGACAGGAGGATCGACGGGACGAACTGGGACTGTAAGTTCAGGGGTGGCTGGAGGGGGTTTAGCTTTACATTTGTGGGAGTATGTGGGATGGGGGCCATTGCAGGTATTACAGGAAGGAGGAGCAGCGAGGTTGGGGCAGTTCTTGAGAAAATGGGAGGCCTTGCAATGGGGACAGGTGGGGGGGTTTTTGCAGTTGGGAGTCAGGTGGTCATTGTACATCAGGCACCGTTGGCAACGGTAGGATTGGGGAGGGGATTTGGAGGATTCTACAGGGTGGCGACGGTGGTATATCAGGGCACCCTGGGTGAGGAGATGGTCTATGGACGGGGCGGACTCTGAGAATACCCGCATGAGGTAGGTGGGACCAGAGGCATTGTGGATACGGCGAGCAGAGCGGATTTCCAAGTCCGGGTGGGAGTTCAGTTCTACCAACACTTCATCCTCTGTGATCACCGGGCTGAGCTTGGTGATCACAGCGGTGTAGGTGGGGGGGCGACGGGGAGGCTGGGGCTGACGAGGAGTGGAAGCGGAAAGGAAGGGTGTCAGAGAGGCGTGGGGGCCAAACATAACTCGTGGGAGTTTTCGCAGGAGGTCTGTGTGAAATGATGGGGACGGGGACTTGATAAGGACTGAGTCCCTGCGGGGAATGAGTTGGGAGATGGGAGCACCAGGTAAGTACTTTCGTATTTCCTTGGTGAGGGTACGAGCGTCGAGGAACTTAGGATCGGGAGTGGACAGGACAAAGGTGTGGAGGGTGGGGGCCAAGGTAGGGGTGGCAGGAGGAGGGGTGGTGTCCATGGTGACGGCAGGGGGAGGGGGAGGTGGCGTTGATTTTTTGTGGGAAGTGGCGGGAGCAGAGTCGGTAAGGACGCGCTTTTGGGGTTTTTTGGAGACTGGAGGCTGGGAGGAGGGGAGAGGGACGGGGAGGAGAGGGAGGTGGCGGGTGGCAGATCCCTGTGGCGTAGTGGAGGCACCGGGAGAAGCAGCTGGTTCAGTGGTGGCGATGGTGGCTCGGCGCAACGTGATGCGTGCGGGAGATGCAGAAGACGAAGCGACGGGGTCGGTGAGAGAGGGGAAGCCAACCACCTGAGGGGCGGCAGCAGAGGCGGCAACAGAGGCGTACGTGAGGGCGGGGGTAGTAGTGGGAGCTGTTGAGGGTGTGGAGGCTGGAGGAAGGGTGTAGAGGTGTGGGTATACAGCAGGGGAGGAGATAGGGGGGTGGGTAAGTGGAGGAAGGGAAGGGGAGGTGGAAGGAGGGAGGCCAGAGGCGGCACTCCAGGAAGTGACTGTGGGAGAGGGGGAGGGGGAGGTGTAGATGACGGTGGAGGTGGGAGTACTCATTGCAGACGAACGGCGACGGACAGACGGACGTGCAGCAGGCGGCGTCGGCGTCGGCGATGGGCAGCGGCGAACAGCAGGCGGCGTCGGCGTCGGCGGCGAACAGACGGACGAACAGCAGGCGGCGGCGGCAGCGGCAGCGGCGGCGGTTGCGACGACGGCGATGGACAGCCAGCAGGCGGACGGACGGACGGACGGACGGACGGACGGACGAACGAACGAACAGCGACAGCAGCGGGCAGACAGACAGACAGACAGACAGACAGACACAATCTTCGAAGACGGAGATTCCACCCTGAGAGTAGCCCAGGCTTTGCAATCTGACACTTTCGAAGGAGGGGATCCAACCCTCTAGATGTGCACTTATTCAGCTGAGGAGTGCATTTATAGCTCACTGCATGAAGAATGGAAGCGAGCATTAATGCTTGAACATATGAAGAAGAAGAAGAATACAGTCCTGCATGTAAATGCTTTACATTAAAGATGCTTTACACAATCCATGGAAACATTTGTCTCTGCTGGAATTGTCTGTCATTTCTAAAACCTATACATAAGCTTCCACCACACAAGAGAGAACTGTTTCCGATCCATCAGACCAAAGAACAGAGGTTGTTGGCGAATTCACCGCTAGAGGGCGCCACGATAGTTCACGAGATCGTGCAGTTCAGTCCATAGGAGCACTAGGAGAACAGCACCATGCTGACGTCACGTGTTTCTCTCAGCTGCATGTCTGCCCAGCCTCTTCCCCCCGCCCCCCTCCCCCCTCCCACCAGCGGTCTGGAGGAGAAAACTGGCAGGAAAAGGAATCAACTGGTTCTGGGCTGCTGGAGAGAGGAGGGAGTGTACTTCATTTATTTTTGGAACAATTTGCTTAGCGACGAATTTCACCTAGTTATTTTATTACGCTGATGCAAAACAATCATCCTGACATGCTTGGGGTCACAACATACAGTTTACAGAAATGTAAACTATTTGTAAATAATTCAGTACACTTATGTATAGAGACGCAGACAACCCGTAAATTACCGAAATAATCCGGTACACAGCATACAGACGTGCAAACTATTCGCAGACTACCGAAATAACGCAAGCAAACACGCTCACAACGCTTGAACACCCTAAAATAATTCAGTGCACAAACACTCAGTGCATGTAAAAGGAAACGCAACTTATTAGTGACTCGAACCCTGAGTCGACTCGATGGAAAGAATAAGTGCACCCCCTAACACATGGAAACTGTGCAGATGTGGGAGAGGAAGATTACGTTAGTGCACTTTATTTATTTTGCCCAGGAAACTGACGCAAATATCCATCCTAATTACTTAATTAAGCACAAAGAAAGGTCCTAATTACAGAACTATATGCATAGTTCTGCACAAGGGCGGCCTAAAATCGTAATATAGCGCAAAAACTGACTATACCATACAAGTGGTGTTATCCTGCTGAGAAAAAAAAATCGCAATACCACTCCAAACTTACGCAAATATCGATCTTAATTACGTAATTCATCACAAAGATCGGACCTAATTACACAACTACATGCATAGCGCTTCACAAGGATGGCAATATTCTGCAAAAACTGACGATACCATCCAACTGGTGTTATCCTGCTGGGGTAAAAATCTCGCAATACCACTCGAAACCAGCGACAGAAACACTCAAACTCTACCCTACACCTACAAGCTAGGGCGAAAAAGGCTGGGGTGTAAGGTACAATCTTTATTCTTTTTCCAGAATGAGATTTTCACTCTGCAGCGGAGTGTGCGCTGATATGAAACTTCCTGGCAGATTAAAACTGTGTGCCGGACCGAGACTCGAACTCGGGACCTTTGCCTTTCGCAGGCAAGTGCTCTACCAACTGAGCTACCCAAGCACGACTCACGCCCCGTCCTCACAGCTTTACTTCTGCCAGTACCAGAAGGAGACAGTGGACACAGTGGTACCACTCGCAAGAAAACCTATGAGACATGTCCATACATCATCGATTTTCGGTCAGTATTATTTCGCATCGCTGGCAATCCGTTATTGACAAAGTATTATACTTAGTAGTAGGGGATATGTGATAGGTTCGCCTTGGGCATCACACTTATAAAGTATGTGTTTGTGTTCCAACATGTGCAAAGGAAATGACTATGTCCAGTCGTAATGAAGGTATGGATTTGACGTGGAATAGTGCGATAGCAAAGGGAGCAGTACGTCAAGTCATAAGAATGGTACAGATATTTCTATTTCTAGAGCCACAGCCGTTAGGAAGGTGTATTTCCGATACTTGTCTCACTGTCGAATGTCGTTCAACTGAAACCACAATCCTAAGATTTAATTATAAGATAGCGATCAAAAAAAATTATATATATATATATATATATATATATATATATATATATATATATATATATATATATATTTCGTGTGTTTATTTAGTTTAGAGATGATCGATTGTGATGTCTGCATCTAGCAGGTGGAAGCCGTGTTTGATGGTTATCTAGACATGAGAAAGACGTTATTTGACTTTGTAAATTATATGCGTGATTTAGAATCTGTTACGTCACTGACATTGGTATTCGCGAGTGGAAATATCAGTTTCCTCTATTTTCTTTTCTCGAGTTTCCACATAAAGGTCTTTGCAAATGAGGTTAGTGTCTCTCTGCTGATCATTTGTGATTGGTGGAGGTACACTTTGCTGGACGTCAGAAAATAATAAGATGAGAGTGTAGTCAAATGTGAAAAACTATACAGATTTTGCTCATAAAACTAAATGAAAAAGGACTTTGTCTATTTTCGTGGAAAGAGGAGATTTATTATCATCACGAATGTTTTTTTAATACTAGCTTTATAATAGGAGTCTAGTTGATGTTAAGTTATTGAGCATAGAACAGCTGTCGAGGCCCCTAAGAGAGAACGGCCCCTGCTGAAGTGTCCTACGTGACGTTAGACAAAAGTGTTTTCCACCCCCCGAATGAGAGGCGCTGGGGACCTGTCTAGTCTGTGACAGCGGCGCCTGGCCATTAGGATTGGCTGCGCCACTATACTTTAGACGACCAAGTTGCATTTGGGGAAAGCCGTCCCTTTATCTTCTAGTTAACTATACCTGCTTTTGTGTTGATGAAACGCAATTGTATCGTTCCGGGTGGTGGCTAGCATGGGCTGCGAGGCTTTCAGCTAAGTAGCTCCATCCCGTAGGTTGTGATTGTACACGGAGGAGAATACACGTTCAACTGCAGTCTTTTAGGAAGACGATTTTCCCCCAGTACATGTGATACATTATGACCCATTCAGTACGAGTGATGGTTTTTTTCGCGCCAATTTCGAAGTGTAATTATAACTGTGACGCATTTTTCCCATCAGCTGTGATAGGATGTATTGGATTCGGTTAGTCGGGCTGCAGGGTGATTTTTAGTTGGCATGTGTAGTGAACACTGACGTCTAATAGGGACAGATGCTACATGCTTGCAGGTAATACAATTTTTTTTTAAACTTTTCTCTGTCCATCACCAGCATCTAGTCAGTTGAACATATTTCCCACCAAAAATAATAAAGGTTGTACCTTACACCCCAGCCTTTTCCCCCCTAGCTCGTTGGTGTAGTGTAGAGTTTGAGTGTTTCTGTCGCTGGTTTCTTGTGGTATTGCGAGATTTTTATCCCAGCAGGATAACACCAGTTGGATGGTATCGTCCGTTTTTGCCACATATTGCCGTACTTGTAAAGCGCTATGCATATAGTTGTGTAATTAGGTCTGATGTTTGTCATTAATTATGTAATCAGGATCGATATTTGACTAAGTTTGGAGTGGAATTGCGATTTTTTTTTTCCTGGCACCAGTTGTATGGTATAGTTAGTTTTTGCGATATATTGAGATTTTAGGCCGTCCTTGTGCAGCGCTGTGCATATTGTTGTGTAATTAGGACCGAACTTTATCATTAATTATGTAATTGGGATCGATATTTGCGTCAGTGTACAGTGGTATCGCGACATTTTTTCCAAGCAGGATAAGACCAGTTGTATGGATAGTTTTTTTGCGATTTTAAGCCGTTCTTGTGCAGCGCTATGCATATAGTTGTGTAATTATTACTGATCTTTGTGATTAATTACGTAATTAGGATGGATATTTGCGTCAGTTTTCCGAGCATAATAAATAAAGTACACTAACGTAACCGTCCTCTCCTGCATCTGGGCGCGGCCGCTGTCGCGAGCGGTTCTAGGCGCTCCAGTCCGGAACCGCGCTGCTGCTACGGTCGCAGGTTCGAATCCTGCCTCGGGCATGGATGTGTGTGATGTCCTTAGGCCGTGCCCGGGTTCCCGGGTTCGATTCCCGGCGGGGTCAGCGATTTTCTCTGCCTCGTGATGACTGGGTGTTGTGTGATGTCCTTAGGTTAGTTAGGTTTAAGTAGTTCTGAGATCTAGGGGACTGATGACCATAGATGTTAAGTCCCATAGTGCTCAGAGCCATTTGAACCATTTTTGATGTCCTTAGGTTTAAGTATTTCTAAGTCTAGGGGACTAATGACCTCTGATGTTGAGTCCCATAGTGCTCAGAACCATTTGAACCAACCACCTGCATCTGGACAGTTGACAGTTTCCATGTGTTAGGGGGGTGCACTTAGGCTTTCCATCCAGTAGAATCGGGGTTCGAGTCGCTGGTAAGTTGCGTTTTTTTTTTTCTACGTGCACTGAGTGTTTGTGCACTGAATTATTTTCGGATGTTTAAGTGTTGTGAGCGTGTATGCATACATTATTTCGCTGATCTACGAGTAGTTTTCACGTGCGTATACTGTGAACTGGAATATTTCGGTAATTTACGAGTTGTTTGCGTCTCTGTCTATCAGCGTAATGCATCATTTACGAGTAGTTTCCAGGTTTGTAAACTATATATTGTGACTCCAAGCATGTCAGGGTGAGTGTTTTGCAACAGCGTAGTAAATAAACTAGGTGATATCCGTAGCTAAATAAATTGTTAAAAAATTATATAAAGTACACTCATTCCTCTCTCTCCAGCAGCCCAGAACAGGCTGATTCCTTTTCCTGCCAGTTTTCCCCTCCAGACCGCCAGGGGGCTGAGGAGGCTGGGGCAGACGTGCAGCTGACAGAAACACGTGACATCATCACGATGCTGTGTCATGTGGACTGAACTGCATGATCACATGACCTATCGTGGCGCCCTCTAGCGGTGAATTCGCCAACAACCTCTGTTCTTTGGTCTGATGGATCGGAAGCAGTTGTCTCTTGTGTGGTGGGAGCTTATACATAGGTTTTAGAAATGACAGACCATTCCAGCAGAGACAGATGTTTCCATGCATTGTGTAATGTATCTTTAATGCAAAGCATTTATTTGCAGGACTGTATTCTTCCTCTTCATATGTTCAAGCATTAATTCTCGCTTCCATTCTTCATGCAGTGAGATGTGGATGCACTCCTCGGCTGAATGAGTGCATGCAATACAGCTATTAAAACTCCCCTTGTCTGGCACCAACATCTCGTTAACTGGACACCAACAGCTCAACAAACACTGATATCTCAGCCTCTTGTGGTGGTAATCCCAAACTAAGGCATAGGTACACAATAAATTTAAACAAATTATATTCGAATTGAATGACATCAAGAGCAGTCTCTAGTGGGCGCAACACCATACTAACCCCAATCGGCTGCAGGAGTAAGCTCTTAGAGTAAAATTCCCTCCAAAATTCGAAATTCCCCCTTTTGCAAGAGGATGACGCACCATCATGCAAAAAGTCGAAAAGGGGGAGTGGGGGGGGGGGACCAGTAGAAGCACATAATTCAAATTCCCGCAAAAATTCAAATTTCCTGCCAGGGGGGCGTGGTATTTTCCCGGCAAAAGCCGCCATCTTGGAGAACGGTACTCGCGTCATCAGCTGACGTCACGGCCGCGTATCTCGGAAGACGTCACTCGCGTCCTCAGCTGACGTCACAGCCGCCATCTTGGATAACTGTACTTGCTTAATCAGCTGACATCACGGGATGACGTCACTGGGGTGACACGAAGGTTGCTATATTACTTACGATAAATCACACAAATCTAAAGGCTGCGTATTCAGCTAAATACTTAGGGATTACAATCACAAATAACTTAGATGGGGACGATCATATAGATAATTTTGTCTGAAAAGCGTACCAAAGACTGCTTTGTACTGGCAGGATACTTCCGAAATGCAGCAGGTCTCCTAAAGAGACTGTCCGCCCTCTTCTGGAGTACTGCTGATTGATTGAGGACATCGAAAAAGTTCAAAGAAGGGCAACCCGTTTTCTGTTTTCGCGAAATAGGGGAGAGAGGTCGACGAATTTAATACGTGAATTGAGGTGGCAATCATTAAAACAAAGTCATTTTGCGACATGATCTCATGGCATTTCAGTCATCAACTTTCTCCTCCGAGTGCAAAAATATTTTATTGGCGCCCACCTACATAGGGAGAAATGATCATCATAATAAAACAAGAGGAATAGCTTGAAGGTGGTTTGATGAACCATCTGCCAGGCATTTAATTGTGAATTGCACAGTAATTATGTAGATGTAGATATAGCTGTAGATGTCGACTGATACCAAGTATTCTTCTCATTTCTGCTTCTGCAAAGCAACCGACTTACATAAAACTCACTCTTAGATGCATTGGCTTTAAGTATCGGAAACACTGTTCGCGGTAGGACCGATAGGACATAACGTTTCCCCATATTCATACAGCAGAGACTGCCTATGAGCTGATAGGGGGAAGTTCATGCAACGACTAGTTCTTCCACGGGAAATTCAGTAAGTAATCGCGTGCTTCGGCGAGTAGAGCCGAATTGTGGAATCCATGGTTCTACACGATATTTCGACGACCGATCCACCTGTCTTGCCGTGCCATGACCCACGTTATTATGCGTACTTACTGCGTAATCATGGGATCGGCAAATCGGCTGAACACCTGAAAGCATACTATTTAGCGACATCACAGAGAAAACCTGAGAAATCACAAATTCAGTAATAGCAAGCTGAACGAGGATCTCTCTAAGAAAAACTGCAGTTACAGAAGGGAAGAACAAATCAACGAAGAACATTGTTCACAAGCTATAAACTACGCGCGTCTTTCAATATTCAGGGAAAATATTATTAAAGTTACATATCTCAAAACTTTTTGTTACGTCTGTGCTAGCAAATAACTGAAGTTGCATCATTCTGATGTGGCTGACATGTGAAACTCTGTATTCCATGTAATCTGCACAAATGTGTCGAAGCGTAAGCATATTAGGTGCGCCAGTCAACACTTACCAAGTGCTCTGGAGGCCGTTACACGAAGCACCTGTCCCACGCGAAGGTTGAAGAGGCGTGGCCTACGACCTGCAACAAAGAGGCGCTTCTTGTAATTGCAGCTCTTATAACATTGTATCCCGGTAGGCTACAAGGTAGGGCAGAGTAAAAAACGTTTCTGAATAGGCTGTGGAAAAGTTAAATCAGTTTTGTCCTACTGTATTTTTAACACCTAAAGTTACATTAAAAAGCGTTTAAGAAAATTAAGTAAATGTAACTAAGTTTAAAAAATAACCACAGTAAGGTGCAGGCGGATACCCTCTTCCAGTGGAGCCTTGGAAGTTGTGCCACACTGTGCAGCATAGCTTGTGGGATTTGAACCGCCTCCTGTCGGATTCATTCTTTTAGTGGTTCAGTTGTGTGCTGCTTCATCCCGATACGCTTCTCTCTCCAGGTAACCACACAAGAAAGTCACACGTTAAGTCCAATGGACGGGGAGGCCATGTGATATTCCTATCATGAGAAACCAGGTGATTTGGAAATAAAATATTGACAACACTAATGCTTACTTTTGCGTATGGGAGGTTGCTCTATTGTGATGAAAAAATGTCTCCTCGTTCACTTCTAACCAAGAAAGTTGTGGAGTAAAAAGAAGTTTTGCATGACATCTGCAAATCACTGTAAGGCGACTGTCACAGTATTCCCTAGATCATCATCGAAAAAAGTGGGACATATGATCCCTGATGAAATAACGTTTGTGGAATGGAGCGGTAGGTTATGCTGTTGTTAGTGGATAAATGGAAATGGGTCTCATTACTCATCCGTAAGTTGTTTACAGTGTTTTCGTCTTGATTAATTAAATTCAGCATTCCTTCAGAGAACCGTTTTCGACTCGCATAATGTGTTCCTTCAACAGCCTGAAAAATTTGGTTCTCGTAAGAATGATAGTGTAGATGATTGCGTAAAGTCTGTCTAAACTTTCTGCTGGAAATGTCAAGTATAATGCCAAGCTGGCGAGCTGAGCGACGCAGGCTTTTTTCGATTGCAGCTCACGCTTTGAAGCTAAGTGTCCACCACTCCGATAGTACTGAATGCTACCATGTCAGAAACGTGGCCGGCTTCCATCAGCTGAGCACGATTCCTGCGTTTTTCAGAATCACCCTACTCTGCCCCAACCAGTTGTTTTTTTTCCCATTTCATGATACCGCAAAGTAATTAGTAATTAATACGAAGACGTAAGAGTATCCGTTTCCAGTTCCTGAGACGAATGGAAAGTATAGGTCAACATGTACATCTATTATATGCAAACCACTTCAAGGCGTGTGGCGGAGGGTAAATTGTGTACCACTGTCGTCTTCCCTCTGTCCAATTCCAGTAGCGAATGGTAACCTAGAAGAACGACTGTCGGTATGGCTCTGAGTATGTCGAATATCTGTAATTTTACCACCATTGTCCTTTCGCGAGATACATATAGGAGGAAGCAATACATAGGTTGACTCTTCTACGAACGTACGCTCTCGGAATTTTAACATAAAACCATGCAGCGATGCAAGTCTTACAACGCTAGAACATTGGTCCTGTTACAAGAAAAGCCACGCGTACCACTATCGGTTTTTACCACGACAGCAAGTCCCCAATTATGTTGCTCCTGCAACAAGAATTTAAAGTTTGGCCGTGATCGTGTGTTATAGACACTTGTTTCGTCTCCAGAGGGGTTATGTATCGAAAGAGGGCAGTAGTTACTTTAGCGGTAATCGAACCACCGGTGTTGAAGATTGTAAAATCTGTGATCATGCAAATTAATACGGTCGGCAGCCTAATTGGGCAAAGTAATCCTAAGTAAATATATTGATAATCAAGTAAACTAACTGTTGTATATAACTTTACTTGGGACATAAATCTGTTTTGTAAACAAGACACGAAAACAACAGCACACCATATCATATACTGGTAAAGTGGCTAGCCACGAGTAACACACATAAAGGCTTAAAATGTATTGGGAACAAACTGTCTCCCACTAACGTACAATGTCTGTTTTAAAGTATGAAAGATAATGATGATTATAAAGAACTAATTAATATGGAATTTGTTGTTGTTGTGGTCTTCAGTCCTGAGACTGGTTTGATGCAGCTCTCCATGCTACTCTATCCTGTGCAAGCTTCTTCATCTCCCAGTACCTACTGCAACCTACATCCTTCTGAATCTGCTTAGTGTATTCATCTCTTGGTCTCCCTCTACGATTTTTACCCTCCACGCTGCCCTCCAATGCTAAATTTGTAATCCCTTAATGCCTCAAAACATGTCCTACCAACCGATCCCTTCTTCTAGTCAAGTTGTGCCACAAACTTCTCTTCTCCCCAATCCTATTCAATACCTCCTCATTAGTTACGTGATCTACCCACCTTATCTTCAGCATTCTTCTGTAGCACCACATTTCGAAAGCTTCTATTCTCTTCTTGTCCAAACTAATTATCGTCCATGTTTCACTTCCATACATGGCTACACTCCATACAAATACTTTCAGAAACGACTTCCTGATTATGATGATTATAAAGAACTAATTAATATGGAATAATCACAGAAAAATTGAACATGAGATGGCTTTAGTATTTTTCTACTGAAAGTCAGTAATATTAAAACAGTTAACAAACTTGTCTTAAGAATGAGATTTTCACTCTGCAGCGGAGTGTGCGCTGATTTGAAACTTCCTGGCAGATTAAAACTGTGTGCCAGACCGAGATACGAACTCGGGACCTTTGCCTTTCGCGGGCAAGTGCTCTACCAGCTGAGCTGCCCAAGCACGACTCACGCCCCGTCCTCACAGCTTTATTTCTGCCAGCATCTCGTCTCCTACCTTCTAAACTTTACAGAAGCTCTCCTCCTCACAGGAGAGCTTCTGTAAAGTAGCTAGAAGCTATGTAGAGAAACCTATAAAGGTCAGTGACTGAGGATAAATCAATGTTCTCGGCACAAAGTTAAGAATGGAACAATTATCTCTATATATACAAGGCAATGTCCCGACTGACTCACTGGCTCACATCGCCCAGCCGAAATCGCTACTACGAATAGACAGTTGAAATTTGGAGAGGGTGTTAATCTTATACTGCAGTACTCGTTGAACAAAGTAATTTTCGAAATTCCAGCCCTGACGGGGTGAAATAGGGGATGAAATATTTTTGAAAATATGTTCCTATTAAGGCAATTTTGAAGTCAGTACTACAAATATTGGTATTTGGTTTCTCGACCAGAAACAAAAAAAAGACATGTTTCAGAATTTTATGGAATATTTCATTATGAACGCACTTTCAAAGCTAATCTCGCTTAGAAATAAAAAATACATGTATCGCAGTTTTTGGAAATTCAACCCCTAATGGGGTGAAAGAGGGAGTGAAATGATGTATGAAACTTTTTCAGCATTTTTAAAAGTAGATCTACGAAATTGGACTTTTGCTTTCTCGTTTAGAGATTAAAAAAAAGGCGTGTTTCAGTGTTTTTGGAAATTCAGCCCCTTAAGTGAGTGAAATAGGGGATGAAAAGTCTTATGAAATTACGTAAACGTTTTCAAAGCTAAATTCACGAAAATCTGTATTTGCCCTATCTGTTTGAAATTAAAAAATACGTGTTTCACTCTTTTAGGAAATTCAAACCCTTAGGAGGTGAAAATTACTTAGAAAATATTTCGTTACATTAAAAAATTTTAAAACCGAAATCTCTGAAAATTGGTATTTCCTTTCTCGGTTACATGGGAGGAAATATGTGTTGGGGGATGAAAATTCCTATGGAAACATCACCACGAGAAGGCAAAAGGCAAGATTAACAAAAACCTTGGACTCCTGCTACCAGAATCGCGTTTTGGTCAGAAGTACACTCGGAAAATGCACTGCTTCTATGGACTTAATTAGAGTGAAAAGTTTAGAAGGGGTTGCAGTTTGTGAACAACATAAAAATTTTGTTACAGAAAAAAAAAATCTGTGCAGATCGCACAGACTACGCGTGCCAAGTAATAGGCTCTAAGATAGTTATTTATATGTTCAGCAAATTACTGGTCCGTAGAAGTAAATACAATAGTAAACATTACTTGTTCTGAAGCTGGTGGCTGTGGCGATCTTCTATGGCGGAAGTACACTAATCAGCCAAAACATTATGACACTGGATGCTGCGCAGTGGTGTTCGGGCACGTGACACATTAACAAAATTATGTGAGCGGAGGGGGATCACCCTAGCGAAGGTATGGGCTGCATACGGGGAAATCCATTGAGGTGAGCGAAGGGCAGATTATGATTACGCAGAGTCTGTGAACGAGTATACCGAAAACGGCGAAGCTCGTCGTATGTACCGTCGTGAGGATCTGCGGAAAGAGGTAGAAGGACAGTGAAACTGCCACTACGCGCTAAATGGTTGGACGTCCACGATCCTTCACAGAACGTAATTTAGAAAACATCCAAGTTACATAAAAGAGGTAATGCCTATATCTTACATTAGTGTTACAATCTTCCTTGTAGCATCGGCCACTGGAGTTAGATGATCCTGTCCGTGACGCTTTCATGTTTAATAAATAAACCGTCACGTTAGAAACTATTCTCCTATGGATCTTCTCTGTTTCCTCTATCATTTCTACCAGTTAAGGGTCCCAGACTCAAGGGTCGGTCGAAAGAGGATTTTGTAGCTACCTCCTTTTTAGGTTGACTAAACGAGTCTTCTTGCAATGATTGTCTGGTGTCTCCTTTTTAAATCTCTCTGTATGCATACTCCCAGATATACAATCGTGTGACTTTCCCATGATCGCTCGGTAATCGCGTAATCAAACAATAACAGCTGTTTCCGTCTATTTATGGTCAACAGGTTACATCTGATTATTTCGAGAATCAGTTGCCAAACTTAGCACTAAGTCTCGATCCTCTGCAGGTCTTCCTGCATTTCGCTGCAATTTTCTAGCATTGCGGATTTTCTGTATATAAAAGCATCATTCGCGTGAAGTCTCGCTGATCTTCGATTTTATCATTTCTTTTGATTCCCGACATAATAATTCGGGTCATAAATATTTGCTTTTCTGGTGATCAAATATATCGTATCCTCCGCGAAAGTTATAAATTGTTAATGATTAACAATTTCCTGACAAGCAGATCGTCAGAGAAGAGGGTGTGATCAACACTGATTGGCTCAAGTATTTTTTTCTTCTATTTCCGCAGCCAAACTTACAAGTATTGCGCTTGCAACTTAATTTTTGGAATCGTACCGCAACTGCAGTCAATGATTGATACTTCGGGCCCAGCAAACATTTCCGCTGGGCACGCTCTCGACGATCAGACACTCCTCTCCTCCCAGACGCCGATATCCGTCGTTAAATGTACCCATCCCACCAAATACAGCTAATCCCTCTTCTGTTCCCTTCTGTAGTGCTCCCTTGCAGAAATCTCTACCCGTCTCCGTTCCACCACTTGCCCTGGCGCTTTCCCCAGCCACACAACCCCTCCCGCAGTAGACCCACCTAACTTGTCCTATCACCTTACCATCTGCTGCTTCACGCCCTGAATGAGCGCTTAAATCGTCTTGGCGGACCATACCTAGTGCACGAGTGTGACTAACTGCTGGAACAAACAATAACATTTCCGAAAGACGTTATTCATAGCGTTACACTTCCGACTGAAAAAATGGTTCTAGTATACGCAGTGTTTTCTTAAATATGTGGTGGCCTCATTATTGACGGCTACAACCCTGTTTGTTTGCACGTTAAGCAAGAGCTTATCAAAAAATGATACGGAAGAAGTTTGTAAGGTAGGAGACGAGGTACTGGCAGAAGTAAAGCTGTGAGGACGGGGCGTGAGTCGTGCTTGGGTAGCTCAGTTGGTAAGCCGGCACGCTAGCTCAGCGTGTTCGGTCGGAGGGTTAGCTGCCCTCTGTAATAAAAAAACTGAGTTAATGGATCAACAACGAACTGAAACGGGTGTTTTGCGACGTCCGCCCCGAGCAGATGCAACGAACTAAAAACGAATAAAATGAGATTTAAAAAAATAAATAAGCAAACGTTGGTAGAGCACTTGCCCGCGAAAGGCAAAGGTCCCGAGTTCGAGTCTCGGTCCGGCACACAGTTTTAATCTGCCAAGAAGTTTCATACCAGCGCACACTCCGCTGCAGAGTGAAAATCTCATTCTGGATGACTGCTACTGTGTCAAATACAGGTTAATTCTTACAAGGGAACCTCCCCATCGCACCCCCCTCAGATTTAGTTATAAGTTGGCACAGTGGATAGGCCTTGAAAATCTGAACACAGATCAATCGAGAAAACAGGAAGAAGTTGTGTGGAACTATAAAAAAATAAGCAAAATATACAAACTGAGTAGTGCACGCGAAGGTATGCAACATAATGGACATTCCGAGATAAGGAGCGCCGTGGTCCCGTGGTTAGCGTGAGCAGCTGCGGAACGAGAGGTCCTTGGTTCAAGTCTCCCCTCAAGTGAAAAATTTTTTCTTTATTTTAGCAAAGTTATGATCTATCCATTCGTTCATTGACGTCTCTGTTCACTGTAATAAGTTTAGTGTCCGTGTTTTGCGGCCGCACCGCAAAACCGTGCGATTAGTAGACGAAAGGACGTGCCTCTCCAATGGGAACCGAAAACTTTTGATCGCAAGGTCATAGGTCAACCGATTCCTCGACAGGAAAACACGTCTGATATATTCTATACGACACTGGTGACGGCATGTGCGTCATATGAGAGGAATATGTTGTCGACCCACCTAACTTGTACACTTGGCGAATGGGTAAAAAGATTCTTCTACCTTGCCCGATTTAGGTTTTCTTGTGGATGTGATAATTACTCCCAAAAAAGTGATGAAAACATAAGAGTTTGTCACATGAAGTGCAACAAATAAATCCAAAAGTCTCACACTCACACACTTTTCCCTGTGCTCTGTCAAAACATATGTTTTTTACGTTTTCAAATGTTTCCGTGTGTAGACCGTCAAATCCTGCATATGTCCAAGCAGATCTGGTCCTGGAATTTTGGAGAGCGAAGTTGATTATGTGTGAGTGCCTGAACTTTGATAATTGCCTGAAAATAAAAAATTAAACTTTTTGCTCGAAGGAAGACTTGAACTAGGGACCTCTCGTTCCGCAGCTGCTCACGCTAACCACGGGACCACGGCGCCCCTTTTCTCAGAATGTCCATGATGTTGCCTATCTTCGCGTGCACTACTCAGTTTGTATATTTTGCTTATTTTTTCATAGTTCCACACAACTTCTTCCTGTTTTCTCAATTGATCTGTGTTCAGTTTTTCAAGGCCTATCCACTGTGTCAACTTATAACTAAATCTGAGGGGGTTGCGATGGGGAGGTTCCCTTGTTAGAAAAAAGTAAAAACGGTAATCATTCACCAGTAATAATGCTTTTTATGAAGAGCAAATTGCGCTGTTTCCTGTTTCGAACCGATAAGCTCGTCAGAGCTCTGTCTGCGCCTAAAATTACATTTAGCTTATGCTCTACGCGCAACGTTCGCTGTTTTTCGGTGTGGCGGAATTTCCATGGGTGATAGTGTGCTACAACAAAAGTGATGTAATAAAAAGGAGTACTTTACTGTAATAGGGCGTAATAAAGAACTGAAACAACGTTCATTGTGTAGAAAAAAACCTGAGGCCCTACCATGGATCGAACCGCGGACCATTGAATTTGTTATTTGGCAACTATCCACTGAGACACCAAACCAAATAGCATACGTCTACGTTTTCAATAATTACAATGCTTTTTTATCGTCTTTCATAAATTTTTCCTTACTCGTTTAAAATAAATGTGTCACATCTGTAAAGCACAGTACAGCTGAAGGGCGAAGTAGTGCCCACAGTGTAAGTGGGTCTGAAAATGGCGGGTATAATAGGAAACACAGGGAGAGACAAAAAGTAGGGCAAAAAGTTTCTTACGCAACCGCGAGATGCACGAGCTTCGCACACGCGACGAGACTTGCTGGTAGAGAATGTGATGGAGTCACGGTCAAATTTGCCGGCTTGGCAGTGAGACTTTTTAAAGGTGAAAATAGCACTTACTTTTAGGCATATCACACTTTTGTGTCAATTAACTTTGTCCATCAGTAGACTGTCTCCCTAAAGTGCGATTCTGAAAGGTTCACAAAATACTCTACTTCAGCTGCAGCTGCTGGACTCAACAATTTTCTCAGACATAAATTTCCTTAAATGTGGGAACGAGTGTAGGTCAGCTGGTTCCAAATTTAGTGATTAAGATAGCTCTCATAATTCGTAATTAAATTCCCCTTTTCCACACTGCTAAAGCAACTTTGCTGCAGGTCCACTGACCTGAGTTTGGTGTTCGCCAATTCCGGTCTCTACACACTTTTTTTTTTAATCCCGTGGTTCCAGAAACCTTCGCCATATATTTTTGGTCCTTTACAAGGTAATAGACTACGAGAATCCCATTTGCATCCCAGGAAACACAGTTATATCGTTCCTGGATGATGGAACCGACTTCGCTTGTGATAATAACTTTTTTTCTGAAGCAGTGAATCCATGTCTCATTTGCAGTAGCAAATCTGCGTACGAAATCTCTTCTTTTTTTATGGTACGGAGATTTCAGAAAAATATCATTGTCTCGTTGGATTCTGGGCAGAATTGAACATACTCAGTACCCATCTTCCACAAAGCTTTCTCGTAGTTAATAACCATTGCGTCAACGCACACACCTTCAATGAATGATCATCGATTACTTCTTTATCGATGTTTTCAGCTATGGTTGTGGTTTTGCGGCGTATTTCACGTGGATCATCTTCAAGAGAAGTACCGCTAAGTTTGAATTCGGTCATCTAGAACTCGGACGTCTTAATTACATCATTTGCCATGTTGGTGGTACATTATCTCTGGTCTGGCCAGATGAATATTTGTTTGTCGTTGCTTAAAATGGTTTATTTACGACGCGTTTCGAGCCACTGGCGTTCACTGTCAAGTATCAAATGCTTATGTTAAAAATGCTAATAATTAAATAAATCTCTTGGCTTTTTCTCAGTTCGTTGAAGTCTTGGTCTGTACACCTCCCTACATCGTAATCGAAATCGGGAATCATACATGGGGCTTTTCTTGGCAAAACCTGCATTGTCATGCTCTATAAATATTTTGTGCCGATATTTTGCCTATAACTTACTGCCTGTTTGTCGTCAGGCTGTTGCGATGGTTGAGTTTCTCATTTCGTTGAGTGCTGTGTTTCACTGTTTTATACACCGTTTTAAAGCCATTTTTCACTCTCACATTCATATATGTACTTTACTGATCGGTATCACACTGTAATCACACAGTAAAATCACAACATAATTACAAGATGGTTGCCTTAACTGTTCGAAATGAAGGAGCAGAAGCACACTTCCTATAGCCTTAATTTTGGCCAGTGTACCACCAGCGGAAATTAATCCAAAAATTTTACCGCGGCACAGTATTCCTGTCCATCCATTTGAAAGAAACGCGTACAACACGAGTACTATGAAAGCCATATATAAGAAAATATTGTGTACAACGCTCTTGACACTCGAGGTACATTATTGCGCAATACGCGCCATAATAATAAAATAAAATTTCCTGTATAGCAACGCCATCGGGGGCCGCCTAGAACTTTCAGCTTGCCATCAAAGCGCGTGCAGGGGAGCCGGCGGCGGAAGTGGTGGGGGGGGTTGCAACAGCAACGGTCTGTGGGGGGAATGCAACAGCAACGGTTTGTCTGGCCAGCTGGGGCACGGAGCGCCGTCGCAGACCAAGGCTGCCGCGCGTGCAAACTTACTACTGATAACTCGCCTCACTCCTTGTTTCCTGTCCCGTCTACTTCCCTTTCCGAGGCGCACACTGCGATCTCTCTAAGCGTGCTGTTGATACTAATCAGACGGAAAAGGGAAATAAAGTCCTGAACAGTAAACGTCTATACGAGAAACCACGCTTTCTCAGCAAGTTTCACTGATGATAATATTGGCTTCAGCTTAATCTTGATGAGACATTTCGACGAGTTGTCTAATCATCTCCCGGCAAAGATTTAGCAAGGAAATTCACAAAATTAAATTCATCTGTTATCGATATTGTAGAACACGCTGACGGTATATAAATGGAATATAAATACAGATAACTGCGATAAATCAAAAATGAAATATTTGTGTATTTTCATTAAACAGTTCTCGAGCATTCTCGAGATCATCTTCAGATGCGGTGTGCACAAGTTAAATATTCCTGACACTGGAGGTTGCTGTTTGCGGCAGTATAGGAAATACCGGTGTCAATATCAATATGGCAGCTTTATTAACCAATATCTATTATAAACAACATTGTTGTGATAGTGTTTATAGCGCACAGAATCTGTTATCGTAGGCTAATGGATTTCCCCCCTTCAAGAAAACTATGAAAGAAATTTAAACAAAAGACTTTAATGTTTTGTTGCAAGACACACTGTGACGGGCTCTAGACTTTCAAAATCAATCTCCAGGACGCGTAATGTGTTCTATTAGTGCTGTCATGCGCTGACCTGAGAATTAATTTCAAAGTGTCTAACTACATAATTTATGTTCATTTCATGGCATCACAGCCGTAACAAACCACAAAACGAGTCAAGATTAGGTATTTTTAAACTCAGAAATCCATCACGGGCTGGATTTCCACTTCGCGAAAGAGGTTTACCATGTTTTAATCATTACCTATGGTTAAAATAAACTTGAATTGTGGCACAGAACTTCTTAACACATTCTCCATCGATGCAAGGCAAGAAATTAGGAATGCCAAGAAATGTCTGCGCATACTAATCCCTGTAAGTTCTGTAGAGGATAATGCAAGTAAAATATGGCGCAATTCTTACTGGGCACGGGTTACTATAGTTTCTGGAGTTTCATGAAGTATGTAGTGTTACATCAGCAGCAGATAAAAATACAAGAGTAAAAGAACTTCTCTTTTTATGGTTCTTAAAGTAGCAGTTTTTTTTTACTAATTAAGTGTACTGTTCAGTCATAATCTTTCTAATTATATACTGACTAGACGTCATGTACATGATTAGCTGAGTGAGCGGGCTCTATTATTTGGTATAGACAGTTGCTAATATAGCATTCAGAATAGGTTTGTAATACCTGCATATTTTTGACAATGTATACTTTCATTCGTTCCTCATCTTTGGATGTTCCGTTTTGGGACAGGGCCGGCCGGTGTGGCCGAGCGGTTCTAGGCGCTACAGTCTGGAACCGCGCGACCGCTACGGTCGCAGGTTCGAATCCGGCTTCGCGCATGGATGTGTGTGATGTCCTTAGGTTAGTTAGGTTTAAGTAGTTTTAAGTTCAAGGGGACTGATGACCTCAGATGTTAAGTCCCATAGTGCTCAGAGCCATTTGAACCTTTTTTTTTTTTTTTTTTTTTTTTGACAAGATCTACGGATCACAACCGGTGAATGAGTGTAATATCAGCGAAATGTATAGCCTCCTGAGCGGTTTCGGTCTATCAAAACCTGCTACTTATGCTGACCAAACCGTTGCAAATTTTTGCTATCGAGTAAGAGTTCACAATTCGCGATAAAAATGTTGGCTGAAAATAAAAAAAACTAAAACAGCCTCTTCTAGGCAAATTACATATTTTTACTGCATTGCGCACAACAAGAAGGTTTACCTTATCTTCTTTTTCTAAATACATTTATTACAGTTAAATGTAGTTAAATTTTATATTTCGTACATACATACAAGTGTTATGGTTAATAGCAACAAGTAAGCTTCGAATTCATTTATTTAATTCACACACCATTCTAATGCATAAAATGGGAGGATCAGCAGAGCACGCAGTGAAACTGAAATTTGAGTTGAAATGGCGAAAATCCAGGCTGATCACAACGTACATTCTAGCTACTTATCCAGACACAAATACACTGGCGGACACAAGTATTCACACCTCAGGGTATATCATACGTACATGTACTGTTTATAACATTTGTGAATACAAGCGACCAAATTGAAACAACCTATTCCCCATGTATTTCCGCTTAACCACACTTAAACATAAATAATCATTAATATTGTTCCGAAAAGAAAATTAAAGTCTTAGCTGTACTGTGATAATGGACGGTCATAAGTATTCACACATTCACTTACGTTGCACTGTTTGATTTAGCTGCATACATCTATTAGCGTGTATTCATTTCCTTGCTTCTAATAACAGCCTTCAGCCTGCCCTGCATTGATTGCACTAGCTTTCTTGTTACTGTTGCGTCAATCTTGCCCCATTCCTAAACAATCACTTTCTTCAGTGATGTTTTACTGGAAATGTGTTTTCTGATTCTTCTTTCTAACTCGTCCCACAAATGTTCAATAGAGTTCATGTCTTGGGGACTGAGGTGGTGTTTGTATGATGTGTGTGTGTGTGTGTGCGTGTGCGTGTGTGTGTGTGTGTGTGTGTGTGTGTGTGTGTGTGTGTGTGCGCGCGCTTGGGGGGGGGGGGGGGGGTGTATTGTACAGAATCCACAAACGTACATTGCATGCTATATGTTTGGGATCATTGTCCTGTTGGAAATTGTAATCAGTATTCAAACCTAGTTTTTCAGCTCTGACTTTTAAATTTCTCTTTAAAATATCCAGATACACATACTGATCCGTAGTTCCATCAATAAATACCAGTTTCCCCACACCTGACGCAGCCATACACCACAGACCATGATACCGCCACACCATGTTTCACAGTACAGGCCATATTAGCAGGTTCCAACTCGGTATTCATCTTCTCCACACTAAAATACGTCCATCGTGATGGAAAAGGTTGAACTTGCTCTCATCAGAGAAAATAACTCTGTTCCAAGAGTCTGAGTCCTTGGTCACATATTGATTTGCAAATTGCAACCTTTTCTGCCTATTTGCCTCCTTTATATAGGGCTTCTTTCTTGGAACATTTGCATGCTTGTGCCTTAAAGGTAGAAATTCAGGAAAAGTTAATAGTAATAATCACACCAGGTTTCCAGACGGTGATTTTTAGGTATTCATGAAACAGCTTTACGCTTTATTAAATTTTTAACTGCAGAACGGGGTAATATTAAGTGGAGAGATTAACCTACATCTTTCGGGCATACCTATTCTAGAGCTTTACGTAAGTCTCTTGCCATTACATGTGAACTATATCTCCGTCATACAATTTACAGTCTCCATTATGGGAACGGGCACTGATGATACTGATAACATATTCACAGATACGTCGAGACTGCAAAGTCGTCGTGTAAATACTAATAAATGAAAATATTTGTTTACGAAATACAGAGTGGAAAGCTGATTTCAACGCAGTTGGGGTCGGAGAAAAATGTTACAGAAATATGCCATATGCAAGCAGGCGCAATGCCCATTATCAGCGCGGTCTATATTATAGAAGACAAAATATATGTCCAAATACATCTGTCTGTAGTGTACATTGTTTCATATTATTTAACGTGACTGTTTTTTCATATAATTTAACTTGCCTTATACGTAAATTGGTTTCTTACCAGACGTCAATAACACGAAATGCCAATAACACTCATGTAAGTATCTAATTAAACGACATATTAACCAGCATATTAATTTCGAATATTATGTACTTGTCGTTGGCGATATGTTTAACATCCAATTACATTGATTGTTTATTTCATAGATAATATAATTGCATTTCCAAATTATGTTTTCTGTATAAACGACATTTCTAATTAAAGTTAAACTTTCAAGCAGCTGTAGATATAACACCACTGGTCAGAATAACGTCAAATTGCAAGGGAATATTATCGGAGAAGGGGGAAAACGAATGGCAGAAGAAAAATAAATAGTTACAAAATGTAGCAATAGATGGCGCTGTAAGCATCATAATTTAATAGTGGTCGACGACAAATGACAGCGCCGGCCGGTGTGGCCGAGCGGTTCTAGGCGCTTCAGTCTGGAACCGCGCGACCGCTACGGCCGCAGGTTCGAATCCTGCCTCGGGCACGGATGTGTGTGATGTCCTTAGGTTAGTTAGGTTTAAGTAGTTCTAAGTTCTAGGGGACTGATGACCTCAGATGTTAAGTCCCATAGCGCTCAGAGCCATTTGACAAATGACAAATGAATAGTACAACAATGCCTAAGGTATACGTCTGACTTTAAACAAACTGTGCTGCTCAGTGTGCTAGGTCCCGATAACGCTGACTCAGACGAGTTCCAAACATCTTCGTGCCTCTGGGTGCCGTTCTACCTGTCGCAGACAACTGCAGCTCTAAGCGTTTACGAACCCGCCGATTACGATGTTACGTTGACAACAGACCGCGTCTTCTTGGTGCTTCACTTTTTTTGACAGACAGTCTACATAACTCACTACTTTCTTGGTCTGAATAGCACTTCCGGACAGATGCCTATCTGATGTTTGTAGAAATGAATCCTGGCCAGACACTCGTCACAAATACATAAGCAACAGCTTAGAAAGCACCCACTCGGTGTTTTAATAAGTAGAAACCCACTTCAGCTATGCATGAATTCAAAATAATGCTCATAAGCAACAAAACGAAACAGGGGCACGTCACAACAGTGAAAGCAGGTCACGAATACCAATTCGGTGAATATAAATAAGATGGTTATATTTAGATGCAACGTAGGTATGGTACGAAGTTTTCTAGCGAGACATTCCTGATTACACTAAAGGTGAAGCGTTTTTGTGACCATTCAGTTGATAAAACATGAGATTACGACGCAAGCTTAGAGATCTCACTTAAGGGGAGACGAGTTTCTCGTCGAGAAATGCTGCCGGTAAATTTGGTAGACAGTTTTGGATCTGTCTCTAAACTACTCTGCTTCTTTTATTGTGTGTTTAGTTTCAGGTGCACTGTTATAAAATAGGAGACTGCAGGAATCACGCGGAGGAAGCCACTATCCCTCTTTCCTGTTCTCTCTCAGTATTATTCGCTTTATACGCTACAAGTTCATTCGTGCCGATGAAATCTACAACAACACTGTCTATCGACCAACTTTTTCCCCGCAAGTATTTCGGTGATGTAGTTTGAGGGAATTACAGTTATATGGGAGTGTACATCTCTCTCTCTATTGTATCGTCACAGCATCCGGTACGAAGTTCAAAATGTTCAAATGTGTGTGAAATCTTATGGGACTTAACTGCTAAAGTCATCAGTCCCTAAGCTTACACACTACTTAACCTAAAATATCCCAAGGACAAATACACACACCCATGCCCGAGGGAGGACTCGAACCTCTACCGGGACCACTCGCACAGTCCATGACTGTAGCGCCAACAAAGACCGCTCGGCTAATCCCGCGCGGCGGCACGAAGTCATACAACACGGTTACAAGTTGCTGAGTTTCCCTCCTCTGCTCTTTTCCTTCCGCGATCACTCCCGGAACACCACGCGATGTCGGCCTGCCGCGGTGTCACTTTCTGCTGATGCAGTATGGAGGGGCATGAGGCCAGCACACGGCCCTCCCGCCCGTTGTCGACTTCCCACACCTTGGAGCCGCTACTTTCAATTCAAACAGCTCCTCAGCTGGTATCGCGACGCTGAGTGCAACCCGTTCCAGATCTCCCACGAAGGGAAAATCCCTGGTAGTACCGGGAATTGAACCCAGGTCCTCCGCACGAGTCAGCCGCGTACCCTCCCCTTCTTATTTCAGAGTCAGAAATCCACAACATGTCTAAAGGGATACAGTAACCATCTACTTCTATACTCTACGAATCACTAAGTGTGTGATAGAGGGTATTATTTATTATACCGTGTATTAACGGTTCATTTAGCAGTGTGTTTCTCAGTGCTCGCTGCATTTGCCTGATTTCATCCGCGGTTCTCGAATTCTCTAAGCAGGTTATCAAGAGATGTGCCGTGTCTTTTTTGAGGTGCTTGTGCTATACTATTTATCGACGTTTATATCACACTTTCTCGCAAAAGCAAACAAGCATGTGATCATTTGAGTCGCCCTTCTTCGTATCATCTCGCTGTCGCTTGTTAATTCGACCTTACATGGGTCGTAGACGCTTGAGCAGTATTAAAGTATGGGTTGTACCTTTGTTTTGTTCTTAGACATGTTACTAATGAATCTCAGTGTGGCATTTACATTACGTGCAACTGACCCAACGTACTCGCTTCACTTCATGTCACCGTAAATAATGATCATTTCTGAAAATCTTTCCCATTCTTTCCCTTGTGCTGTGGAAAAAGCGATCACACTCCAGCCTGTTAAGTGTCAATCCTACTTTCCCTCATCTCGGCCATTGGCTGTTGTCCGACATCAAACTCGCTGCTCAGTGCTGTACTCGACCTAGTTAGCTTACCTTTTAGAGATCCTGCACGGAATAGCTCCTCCTTAATGTGGAACAATGAGGGTTTGAGTTTAACGTCAAATTCGTTACTCTAGGGTTCAGGGGGGAGAGTCTCCTGCCATGACATCTACACCTACTTCGACATGATTACACTGCAGTTCACATTTCAGCACCTGGCAGAGGATGCAAGATAGCTTTGTTAATTAAATCTGTACTGTGGTACAATCTTAATAGCGTGTGGGAAAAATAAACATCTAAAGCTTTCCGTGTGAACTCTGATTTTGAGAAACTGCAGTTGTATGAAATGGTCTCGACGCAACAAGAAACGTCGTGATACACAAAACGAGCTCTCCCCCTTCGATGTCTTTTGCCAGTCCCATCTGGTAAAGATGCCATACTGTGCAGCAGTACTCTAGGATAATGATCCTCAATCTTTTCTGTTCACGGCACACTATACAATCTGTCAATCTGTGGCACACTGATATACAAGTTGGCAACTGAGAGGGGGGGGGGGGGGGGGGGCTAACGTACGAGTCAGCAAGAATACGAGAGCACAGATTGTCTTCACTAGTCACTTTTCGTAGAATCGCAGTCCTAATGCGATACATGTTGTGGCATATTTTTAGGCTGATTTTTGGTTACACACGTGCATGAATTGTGCTGTTAATGTATTAATTTTTCAGTATTGATACATGTTTGATTGAAAGGAAAAAAGTTGAAGATGACTCAGTGACAGAAACAAATAACAGTAACAAAAATGAGAATGAACCGATTTCAACTGTAAGTCCCGTGAAAGCAGTACAACCTAGTGGAAGTACCAAAAGAATATATATACCACGAAAATTATTTAAACTTTGGTTTTACATTCAATGGATATAAAAACTGTCCCTTGCCACAATGTTCCGTGTGTGGGGAAAAACTGAGCAATGAATTCAGTAGCAAACATGATTACTTACAGGGTGTCCAGAAAAGGGCTCCCTGATTTCAGAATTAAATATCTCGAAAAAAAAGATCGATAGAGGAATGCAGTAAACGGTATGTTTATTGTGAAAGCTGTAAGAAGTTTATACAGCAGTTTGAAATAATAGTTACAAAAGCTGCTAACAGATGGCGCTGTACGTTGTACAGCTCATATCAGCATACATAAGTGAAATAATAGTTCGAAAACAATCTTTGCAAACAATCACATCACAATGTTTTCAAAATGTTCACCACTGGCACTACAGAGGTGGCGCAAACGAAGAATGAAATTCGCCATCACATTTCGTAGTGTCTCAACCGAAATGGATTCACATGCCACAGAGATCGCCGATTCAAGCTCGTCCAGCGTGGCGGGATGCTTCGGGTAGACCATGACTTTCACTGTGCCCCACAAAAAAAAGTCACAGGGAGTCAAATCCGGCGAATATGGAGACCAATCCATGCCTGTACCAGTAAATTTGGGATATTCCAAAGCAATGATTCGATTCCCGAAGTATTCCTCAAGAAAGCGAAACACTTGTTCGGTCCGATGTGGTCGGGCTCCATCTGTCATAAACCAGTCAGTACCTGGTCGATCCTCTAACGCTTGCTGTGTGGCGACAAATTGTTCCAAAATTGCAACGTAACGTGCACCAGTGACCGTTTCTCGAATGAAAAAAGGGCCAATAATGCCTCTGCTGCATACTGCAGCCCACACAGTAACTTTAGGAGAATACAGCGGTTTCGCTTCACACCAATATGGCTTTTCGGAACCCCAAAATCGCCAGTTCTGCTTATTCACGTATCCATTCAGGTGGAAGTGTGCTTCATCTGTAAACCAGATGCAGCCAACATCAAATCCTTCCCTATCAATCATTGTGAGCATCAGATTAGCAAAGGCAACCCTTTGTTGCACAGCTCGTACGGGTATGGCCTGGTGCGTTTGAATTTTGAATGGAAACATGTGTAGGCTCTTTCTCAGTATTTTCTGCGTGCTGGAACGCTTCAAACCAGTCTCAGATGCAATTCTACGGACGGATGACATTGGATTTCGCTGAATAATTCCAGAAACTGTGGCGATATTTTCAGTCGTAACTGCGGTTTGCTTGCGTAACTGCCCCACTAGATCATCAGTTACGCTGCCTGTTCGCTGAAATTTTGCGAAGAGCGTACGAATGGTTTTCGCATCGGGTCCTTTTGGAACATTAAATCGTGCTTGAAAACTTTGCCTTGTTGCCGTAGACTCTATTCTAACTTGTGGTACTCTAGCACCAGAAAAACGCGTTATTAGATGGAGTACATGGTTTTAATCTCTTCCTTCGGTACGCTAACCTCCTTTCACGTTTCAATATTTTCCGCCATTTAAATTACCTGAAAGAGAATATACAAGGAAAAGAAGAAAATGGGGGGAGGCAAGCGATAAACTCACCAAGTCCTTAAAAAACTTAATATGGAAATCACACATAGAAAGTAAAAATCTTAAGGTGATTCCTCTTACTTTCGAGGTAGATCCACATGGTGACATAATCCACGAACTTGTTTGAAATCACTTCGTGGTTCCTGGGAATAACATGGCACAATATTGTCCTTCCATCACTGTCGACAGATATGACTGGATGCGCAATCATTATGCCATGTCTCCAGAATCCACCACCGATCTTTCTCTGGAGAAAGAAGAGCAGCTCGCTGAACTTCAGACAGACCGTACATTTCAACTAAAATATGGTGATCTACCACTTATCAAGTTTTGGACGTTAGCGAAGGAGGAGTACCCAGTAATAGCAGTAAAAGCAGTTAATACACTGTTGCATTTTTCCACTTGTTCCATTTGTGCGAACTGGGATTTTCGGCACTAACGAACGTAGACAAACAAGAAACGTGAGAGACTTCTCTCAGTTGAACAGCAAATGCGTGTTTGCTTGTCTTCAGTTCCACCACGAACTGAACTATTGTGTAAGATGCGGCAGGATCAAGTTCTTCATTAATAATTGCAACTTGTAAAGCGTAAGCCAATAAATGACCCCAGTTCAAGTCCTGGAAGATTATTATATATTCTGTTGTCCTTTTTAAAAAACTGAATATTCTGCGAAATTACTTCAGTTACTTTTATTAGTAATATCGCAACCCCTCAGAAATATCGCGGCACACATAACTAATCTCACCGCACAGCACATTCGTTGAGAACCGCTGCTCTAGAACAAGACGGACAAGCGTTGTGTAAGCAGTTTCTTCAGTGGATTCTTTGACCTAATTGTTCTGCCAATAACACGCCATCTTTGGTTAGCTTTCCCTACAACATTTTCTGGACAGTCGTTCTTGTAACCGCTAGATGTTTAGTTGAACCTACAATCTCTAAATGCGTATCTTTTATAGGGTGACAGAAATTCAACGGGGCTGTGTTGGTACTCATGGGGAATACCTCACAATTTTCATTATCCATTGTCAACTGCCACTTTTCACACCATTCGGATATAGTTTCTGAATAATTCTGTAATTAGTTTTGATCTTCCGTCGACTTCACTAGACAGTAAACTGTGGTATCATCTGCAAAGAATCGGTGTGGGTAGCTCAGACTGTGTCCTAAATCATTTTTATAGACCAACGACAAAAAATCACCTAGCACACTTTCTCTGAGAACGTAATACACATAAATTTGGTTTTATTAGATCTTGCAAAAAGTATCTCACAAACATTTAAAATCAACGTTTATTTCCTCGAGAAAGTATATTCATATAAACACAACAACTGTATTTACAAGGCAATGAAATGATCTTTTAGCTTTATCTATTGCGTCTAGTTTTTTCGTAACTGCCAAATAAGGACAACAAAACTTCAGAACTTTATCATATATATAATTCTGCCTTTTACAACGGACTCTTATTTTTGCTTTCAAACATATTTCCTCTGTTCATGCTACCCATAGTCAGTGAACTGTAACATACAGAACATTTTTAATTCTACATTGTCTCTTGTCATGGGGAGTTGGATGACCGTCTTCTTACATGTGTTGTAGGTCTGCGATGGAAATGCTTGACAGGCAGTAATAATATTATTAATATAGAGATAATCATCGATGGGCTACAGCTGCAAATACACCGACAAAAAATACCTCAACAACAATAAATAATTAATGTAGAGTAATAAAATTTCGGGAGTACATTTGTCTAGGTAACATATTTAAGTGATTAACCTTGGAAAATCACAAGTTAATGTAAGCGCGAGATAAGCCTTTGTAAATGTGAAACGCTGCTACATTAATAACCAGTGCAACAGGCATGCAAAAGTGCATGCATTGTATTGTCCAGGTGGAATGGAGTTGTATGCCTGTTGCAGCTGGTGGGTCCATACACGGGCTATAATACTGGTTGTGGAGTTGTGCGATGATGTTCCATATGTGCTCGGTTGGAGACAGATCTGGTGATCGAGTAGGCCAAGGCAACACGTCGACACACTGTACAGAGCGTCGGGTTACACCAGCGGTATGTGGGCGACCGGTATCCTGTTGAAAAACACTCTCTGGCACGCTGTTCACGAATGGCAGCGCAACGGGTCGAATCGTCAGATTGACGTTGAAATATGCAATCACAGTGCGCGGAATAATCACGAAAGTGCTCCTGCTGTCATTCGAAATCGCACCCCGGACCATTACTCCTGGTGTAGGTGCAGTGTGCCTAACACGCAGCCGGTTTGGTTGCAAGCCCTCAGCTGACCTACTCGTAACCGACACACGGCCGTCACTATCCTCGAGGCATAATCGGCTTTCAACAGACCTCGATCCTGCCCTGCAATTGAGGTGTCACTTGACATCACTGGAGTGGCAAATGGCGGTGGTTTGGGGTCAGTGGAATGCACGCTACATGGCGTCTGGCTCGGAGCTGTCCTTCAAAGAACCGACTTGTAATAGTTGGATGTATGACTGTTGCTGTACGATGCGCCAGAGCCGTCTTCCCTGTCGGCAGAGCCACGTGGCCGTCCGGAGCGGTCTTCTCGTGACGGTACATTCTGGTGACCACTGCTGCTAGCAGTCGTGCACAGTGGCTACATTCCTGCCAAGCCTTTCTGCAATATCGCAAAAGGAACAACCAACTTCTCGTAGCCCTATTACACGACCACGTTCAAAATCGGCGAGGTGTTGATAACGGCGTCTTTGTCGCTTTTAAAGGCATTGTCGACTTACGTCAACTTACCACGTCAAATCTCAAAGGCAAGTAACGCATACGACCGTTACAGCGGGTATTTAAACCACACCTCATTCTCATCCTCATAGTGGCGCTGCTAGCGCCACTCTTATGTGACTGGCGTGAAATTCGAATAGACATCATATTTCAGTGGTAGAAACGTGCCTACCAACTTTCATTTATGACACAACTCCTTCTTTGTGTTGCGATTTTTTTCGTCAATGCACTAACGATATTGTTACTGGCTGTCAAGTATTTCCATCGCAAATCTACAACACGTACACTGGTGAGCAAAATTTAACGACGGAAGTAACTTTTACACGATGTGTCAGCGGTTCTAGGCGCTACAGTCCGGAACCGCGGAACTGCTACGGTCGCAGGTTCGAATCCTGCCTCGGGCATGGATGTGTGTGATGTCCTTAGGTTAGTTAGGTTTAAATAGTTCTAAGTTGTAGGGGACTGATGACCTAAGATGTTAAGTCCCATAGTGCTCAGAGCCATTTGAACCAAGCCACGATGTGTCACAGCTAAGTAACATAGCTCCCGTGTTCCCCCTCTCGCCGTATAGAGTACATAATGCACCCAGGAACATTGTCGAACATGATGATTTTGGCGGTCCAGCTGTTGTTATGTGGGGAGGTATAATGCTGCATCGTCGTACTGACTTCAACTCTTCGAACACGGTACACTCCGCAGCGCCGATACGCCAGTCGGGAACGACTGTGAGGAGAAGTCAGCCAATCGCACGTTGACCGACCCCCTTCCAGAACGACAACGGCCCCTAGGTGAAGAGGACATACGCGCCGCACCCGACTAGTGGCGGCCCACTTGTATAGCAGCGTCAACGTTAGCTACTACCTTAGGATGGATGGATGGATTGTTTGGGGGAAGAGACCAAACAGCGAGGTCATCGGTCTCATCGGATTAGGGAAGGATGGGGAAGGAAGTCGGCCGTGCCCTTTCAAAGGAACCATCCCAGCATTTGCCTGGAGCGATTTAGGGAAATCACGGAAAACCTAAATCAGGATGGCCGGACGCAGGATTGAACCGTCGTCCTCCCGAATGCGAGTCCAGTGTGCTACCACTGCGCCACCTCGCTCGGTTACATTAGGAATCTCTATGTAACACAGACTTGTGTTTATCCAGACTGGCTATTTTGTATGCCGCCCTTTGTTAAGTATTGTAATTGTCTTTTGTAATAAAACTCATTAATACGAGTTGTTTGATTGTTTGTCTAGCGAACCAAATAGGCAGATTCCTAGACACAACAGTTACGACACCGAAATCCTTCGCCATGTGCATTCGGTCCTGGCGGCATTTTTATGGATGACAACGCGCGGCCGCAGGCGGAGGAGCTCTTGGAAGAAGAGAATATTTGGCGACTGGACTGGCCTCCGCGTTCCCCTGTCCGACACCTGTGGACTGCATTGCAGAGCCGTACTGCAGCACACGCACATGCACCAACCAGCATGCAGCGGAGGAATGCAACGGCCTACCACAATAACTTCTTACCGATCTCGTGGTCAGCACGAGAGCATGTCGTAAAGAATGCATCGCCGCCCATTGTGACCACACGCCCTATAATGAACCGCGTCCCGCCTTTTGTAACTTCTAGGGGTCCATCATAAATCGCTGTGACTTCAGCGTAACTCTTCACTTTGAATAAAAGCGCCGGGGTGGCCGAGCGGTTCTAGGAGCTTCAGCCTGGAACCGCGCGACCGCTACGGTCGCAGGTTCGAATCCTGCCTCGAGCATGGACGTGTGTGATGTCCTTAGGTTAGTAAGGTTTAAGTAGTTCTAAGTTCTAGGGGACTGATGACCTCAGAAGTTAAGTCCCATAGTACTCAGAGCCATTTGAACCATTTTTGTTTGTCACATTGCGTATTTCGTTCTAAGAACGGTACTGCCTGCAGCACAATAAATGTGTAATTATACAGCTGATGTGGTTGTCATTAATCACTAGTATTTCTTTCAGTTGCTTTTTGGTCTAAGATGCAGCAGTTCTTTCTACGTACGGTCCAAGTTCAAACGAGTCACGTTACTTGGCAGTAACACGTCATGCGAAATTTACTTTCATCCTCAACTTTTGCACACCACTGTATAAAAAGTCCCTCACCCAACTGCGTAGTACAAGAAACAATGCATAATTAAACAACTTTCCTTTTGTTACAGACAACTGATGATGCCTAGCACGAATAGGCGAAACATATTTGGTAGACACAAATAAAACATTCATTAGTTAATGACAGATTTTTTCCTTATGTGTATGACTAAGCGCAACTTAAGCGGCAACAGAGGGAAAATAACTGCAACTATTGACAATATCGTGATAGCAAAAATATTTTTACCTTCAATGGAGCGGACTGTTTCACAGTTGAAGCAATTTACAATGAAAATAACTGTTTATATTGTAACGTACGCATGATGATGGATTGTAAAACCGAAATAATTTTTCGTTTTCATATACTGAGTATCGTTTGTGGGTGAACACTTAAAAAAAATCCGAGGTCCTCACGAAATCTTTGCAGTATGTCACAAAACCTAAGGAAAGCAGTCAAAAAAAGGAATTAAGAAGTCACGAAATCATAAATTCCATTACAGTAACGCACGAGTTGGTTATGCCAGTGGACCGTGGCCAACGAGACAAATACGGGCCCTGCAACGAACTTTTGACGTCACACTAGTCGGCTTATCCACCACACTTCGCTTCGCGAACGCTCGGCTCCGTGGAGGCCTCATGGGAAATCAATATCTAATTGAAAAGGTACCGACTAAAAGATTCAATTTTGTTGTATCGTATCGAGAAATTGCATTCATTTAAACACACAGTCAAGAATATTATTAAAGTCGTCTGAAATAGTTACTTGCTCCCAGCCGGAGAGCCCGGGTTCCCGGGTTCGATTCCCGGCGGGGTCAGGGATTTTCTCTGCCTCGTGATGACTGGGTGTTGTGTTATGTCCTTAGGTTAGTTAGGTTTAAGTAGTTCTAAGTTCTAGGGGACTGATGACCATAGATGTTAAGTCCCATAGTGCTCAGAGCCATTTTTGAACCCAGCCGGAGAGGACTGCTGGCACTTGTAAGACCTGCAGCGTCATGTGCTGTGATGTACGCTCCACGGCCTGTTTATCTCGTGCGCCTCGCAGCGGACGACGTGACGACCTGTTCCATTCACGGTTCGTATGTAGGCCACTATCTGAAATGCATTGTGGTATTGTAACATTCGGTTACGTGGCGACCACTATCAGTTGACTTTTCTCAGCCCAGTGCGTCTGGAAGCCGCCACGTGAGGTAATACCAGACACAGCACCAAATGATGCTACGCCGTGCTGCCTTTGAGCAATTACTCCGGCGGAAACTGACGCACCAGTCCACATACCTCAGCGTAGCCCGAGGAAGACGAGCGGCAAGTCAGTGACGTTAGCGCGTCTGCGTAACCTTGACGACTGTTTCGCCCGAACCCAAGTCGTTCACGGTGGGGTAATGAAGCGAATCGAACGATAGCTCCACGATTACCGAGCTCAGAATTTTAACGAGGGTGAATCGTAGCTTGACATATGTATCTAGTGCCTCGCGCTGCAGCAAGGACAGGGCGGTGTTCATCAGCCTTCTCAAGGTCTACCACGAAGAAAACACTGAGGAAGAAACTTCTTCCTGGCACATTAAAACTGTGTACCGAACCGAGACTCGAACTCGGGACCTTTGCCTTTCGCGGGTAAGTGCTCTACCGTCTGAGCTACCCAAGCACGATTCACGACCCATCCTCACAGCTTTACTTCCGCCAGTACCTCGTCTCCTAACTTCCAAACTTCACAGAAGCGAAAGGCAAAGGTCCCGAGTTCGTGTCTCGGTCCGGCACACAGTTTTAATCTGTCAGGATGTTTCATATCAGCGCACACTCAGCCGCAGAGTGAAAATCTCATTCTGGACTGAGGTAGAAAGTCTGACAACGGGTATCTCCGACTGGAGCTTCGCCGTTCGAAGTGTGATAAAATTACCTGACCGTGTGTAAGGTGCCAGGTTCAAACGGTTCAAATGGCTCTGAGCACTATGGGACTTAACTTCTGAGGTCATCAGTCCCCTAGAACTTAGAACTCCTTAAACCTAACTAACCTAAGGACATCACACACATCCATGCCCGAGGCAGGATTCGAACCTGCGACCTTAGCGGTCGCGCGGTTCCAGACTGCAGCGCCTAGAACCGCTCGGCCACCACGGCCGGCTAAGGTGCCAGGACATTGGCACTTACACGTTAGCTTACCAACATTAGTATTAATAATAAAGGGACTGGCAAGGGCATCAGATCATGACTGTATTCAATTATGATAAATATGAGGCACTCTCGAGCAGTACTCCCTGCATGTCTGCACGATTGAGCCACTAACTTAAAGCGTTGGTCAAAAGTGTCGGAAGTTGAGAATTGTGGAATGAAAGTCTGCAGCTGGCCGTAGCTCGCCGGGCCGCCGTGGGCGGCAGGTAGCGGTCACCGGAAACGCGGCACAATACGGAGCTTTTGGGGACAGCCCGGCATCCGGAGCCACCTGTGCTGGGCAACACGTGGCGAAGACGGGAATTTCGTTTGCCTAGGGGCGTTATGGCCTACTCGATCATTGGGTAGATCTCAGAAATGCCGTTGGAGAGATTTCGGCGATGATAGAGCGTTTCACATTGGCCGAAACTGGGAATTGTGGAGAGAGTGAACTTCGCCTTCAGGCATCGAGCGGTACGGACTTGGAGACGGCGTCTTGGCCATCGTCTTCGAAGGGAGATATACAGTCTGTATCGCTGCACTGCACCAACGCGTGTTTCGTGCAGAGTTCTGCGGTTAGAGTTCTTTGTGTGCTCAGAAGTGAGATTTTCACCAACGCTTAACCACTTCCAACAACTTATCTAATATTCTTGATCTGGTAGTTATCCTTGCGAGGTGCGGAGTATTTATCAACGTAGCTGCCGGTAATAGGGACGCATAAATGCAAATTGTTAATGTGCCATTCTCAGGAGTGTGTCGGTGGACAAAGAAATTCACGTTTTTGTAAATTTTGTTAGTTGTGGGTGATATCAAATTAAAATGCCAGTATTACAATCGAATTATCTACTTTATTGTAGCTAGCATTTACCCTGTCCCAGTAAGCTTTACATGTACTCTAGTCACTGCACAGCTTGCCCAGACGGGAAGGAAAGAAGGTTTATGTCAGCGACGGACAAATAAGCTTACACGTGAACTAGCGTATCTGCAAAATTGTAGGCGTTTTATACCAGCGTTTTGTTTACAATACGAGTTTTTTCTTTTCCTCAGTCTTGATTACCTGCATTTTTCTTTGCAGGTAGATTTCAAAGTACAAACCATTTCAGTCTAGAGCGGACAGTTTATTTATTTAATAAAGTGAAGTGTCCCACAACCGCACACTGTCACTGGCGTTAATGTACTGACCACACCAAATGATTAAAATACGGTACCATCACTTTTCTATTACACCCTTTCATAATGACGGTCTTCCTGGATATCCGTCAGACTTCCCCTTGTCTACCTATACATATTATTAATTAAATTGCCCGCCACATTTTTCTGTCTGAATGTGAAGGCTACTCTTTTGTCTAACATGTGTGATACACGAGGAATGTTTGTGTGTATAATTTATTATCGCTACGCCAGACAAGTCGACTGGCCATAGATACTTTAGTGGTACCTGTGCGAAACTAGTTTTGTAATGTTCGTAAAATAATGAGAATGCCACCGTCATAACAGTTCGTGTTACATTCCTCTTGGCAGGCTAAGTCACTCCCCGCACCGCTGCCCGCATCTCGTGGTCGTGCGGTAGCGTTCTCGTTTCCCACGCCCGGGTTCCCGGGTTCGATTCCCGGCGGGGTCAGGGATTTTCTCTGCCTCGTGATGGCTGGGTGTTGTGTGACGTCCTTAGGTTAGTTAGGTTTCAGTCGTTCTAAGTTCTAGGGGACTGATGACCATAGATGTTAAGTCCTATAGTACTCAGAGCAATTTGAACCCCGCACCGCTACGTTAATCTCAATAGCGAAACACATATCTTGTTAAACAAATGATAGGTAAAAGAATAAACATTTAGTGTTCATATCGATTAATTCCACCTGGAAACAGAAACACGTGACGCTACGGCCACTTTTGAACAATTAAACGCGTTTTGTAAACAAACCGCTGCTGCGAAACACCTATAATTTTGCCCGTCCTTTATCTTGGGGAGTTCCATTCAAAATTACACAGTAATTAAAACTTTCTGATAAATTACAATTTTCTGCTCAACTGGGACTCGAAGCCACAACCTTCCCCACAGCAGGCAGCAGTCTTACTGACTGAACTATTCAGGAACGACTTGCAAGCTGTCAGTGCTGCTAACTCCCCCCCCCCCCCTCCCGCCCCCCTTTTCTGCACAGTGAACGACGATGCATTATGGAAAAGCTGAAAGATTTTATAGCCACATGGACCGACTGGTTTCCTCCACTGTTTCAGGTGAGAGAAACAGTCGACGCATTATTTTCTTTTACAAAAGACTGTAAAAAGCATTTGCCTAACACGGAATAAAGACTGTGATTGTAATTCGCTGTTCACTACTCTAGGTGTGTTTACACCCACGTTGTTGTGAACAACTGTTGTTGAATTGTTGAAAACTGATCACGTTTTCTGTGTTCGGTATTTGAAGCCACGAATTCAGATTATCTGTTTTACTCGTATGCCCACGCTTACCTTTACATGTTAACGTTTGATTTTGTTTATACGCCAGGTACTTACATCACTTCGCGTAAATACCCTTATTCGTCACAAATGGCTCTAAACACTAAGGGACTTAACATCTGCAGTTCCCTAGACTTATCACTACTTAAAAACCTTAGGACATCACACACAGCCATGCCCGAGGCAGGACTCGAATCAGCGCGGTTCCGGACTGAATATTTGTCACAAGAGAATAACTTCAGTACATGATAACCGAAGAGGATGTGCACGCGCTTATACTTTTTTTTCTTTTTTAAACATTTATGAGTACAGTTGTACCGTATAACGTGATATAAAATTTTATAAAATATAAATAATATAAAATATAAATAATATAAAATATAAATAATTTTCTTACTTACTTTTCATAATGTCATGCATTACTATATTGTGAGGTAATTTACCCAGCCAAGCTAATGGTTTCTATGTCCAAAAAAGAGTAATATGAATTATTTGTTGAGAAATAAAAAAACAAGTCTTTCAGAAGTTAGTTGAAAGAAATGGGTCTACTAACTAGCGTTTTTAATTTATTTATTTCTCAATGTAATTTGCCGTAAGTAACACATATCTTCTTCAAACCAACAGCTCAGTTCAATTTGCATGATAAATACGAGGAATATGAACAATGTCCACAAATATAGTCACTTTGGTGCAGAAAGCTGTCCGTCATTCAGGGTCACATATTTTCGATAGCTTTCCACCAATCACAAATAGTTTAACTATTCATCAAACACAGTTTAAGAGGAGCCTAAAGGATTTGTTGGTGACCATTTTCTTGTCTTCTGTTGATGACTTCCTTAGCAGAACCAACTGATGCACTTGCTATTAACTGCATCTCATAACATGAATGCTGGGTAATACCTGATTCCACATAGTTTCCTTGCAGTGATACGATCTGTGTATTTAAGCTTTGCGAACTTTTTTCGCTATGCTTGATTACAAAAGATTCTGGATTATCTGATGCACTTTATTACGCATACATTTAAACGTTTTTGGTAAGCTTTTCAACTAACATGCAAGTGAGAGAATGTATTTTTAGATAGTCAAAAAAATGATTCAAATGGCTCTAAGCACTATGGGACTTAACATCTGAGGTCTTCAGTCCCCTAGACTTAGAACTACTTAAACCCAAATAACCTAAGGACATCACACACCTCCATGCCCGAGGCAGGACTCGAACCTGTGACCGTAGCAGCAGCGTAGTTCCGGACTGAAGCGCCTAGAACCGCTCGTCCACAGCGGCCGGCATTTTTAGATAGTCATTGAGGACTGTGTTGTTAAGGATCTGTGGTAAGAAAACTATCATATCAGTTCACTTATAAATATTTTTATGAATGTTTGTTTTTGCGATCGTTAAACATTCTCTAGGATGTCCTCAGTATGGTCAAACGGAT
The DNA here is from genome assembly GCF_021461385.2 of Schistocerca piceifrons. Lineage (NCBI taxonomy): Eukaryota > Metazoa > Arthropoda > Insecta > Orthoptera > Acrididae > Schistocerca > Schistocerca piceifrons. Next base: position 12,718,943 of record NC_060149.1, read on the forward strand.
CGAATGGGGTAATCTAATAAAACTGCCAAAATTGGAATTTTACAAATTTCCGTATCTATTTCCAGAACGAGAGTTATTCATATATTAAATCCACAACGACGAAAAAATTAAAGCAGCATTGCCTTTCAGTCCGCATGGCAAATTTAACAGCTTGTTGTAACAGATTCGTACATCATTACAAGCAGTGACGTACACAAGACAATTTTTACCTTTAAGACCCGACAGCAGCGGAGTAACTGCCGCCAGGGAAACGTGGACTTAGCCAACACCCTCCTCCCTTCACACTCTCTCCCGCTGCTATCGCATCACTTTTTCTGTTCAATCCTCATCGCCGTTTAGTACGTTCATTGCATTATTGAGAGCAATACGTCTTTACAGTGAACTATTTTTTTAAAGTCCAAAATGGAACAAACACATACAACACTAACGCGATTCCTGATTTCATTCTTGTATTGCTTTTCTTCCTCCTCCTTCGTACCTCCTCTTCCCTTTTTTTTTCGCTCCTCACTTTCACCGACCCCACACAAACGGCAACTATGGGACCCGTCCCGGCTGCCATAGCCTAGTTTACGCACTGTACGGCAGTTGGTTTCATACAGAACAGCTTGTACACTCTTTCTGCGGCCAGCGACGTTGTGGGGAGTTCGAGTACTTCCTGTAGGTAATAACAGGAGGCCAGTAATTCCAGGTAAGCCACAGCGTACGCTGAACCGCGCTTCCTCGAAAAGTCTGGCGTCACAAGCAATTAGCCCCCAGCGCGCCATTTCCTGTTTATAGTCTGCTATAAAATCAACTACACGCTTTTTACCACGTCTACATCTACCACTACACTCCGAAGGTTACCAAACGGTGCATGGCAAAGAATACCTTGTACCACTACTCGCCATTGCCTTTCGTGTTCGACTTAGGAGCCTCCGTACGAGACTCATTTTCTCTTATCTTGTCTTGCAGGCCTTGCGCCAAATATACGTTGACGGCAGCAGAATCGTTCCGCGGCCAGCAGAAAATGCCGGTTTTCAAAATTTTTTCACTAGTATAAAAGCTTTCAGAACGTCGCGCTTGCGACTCTCAAATATTGAAGGAAAGACATTTTTAATTAATTACACCGAAGCTAGTAATTATTTACTGACTGACTAGTTTCGGGCTTTGCCTTTTTTAACAAGCCACCTATTACAGAGAACAAAAGTTGTTAGGAGTGGATGCGTCAAATGTGGATTATAAAGATATCAGTAATGATAAAATGGTTCAAATGGCTCTGAGCACTATGGGACTCAACTGCTGAGGTCATTTGTCCCCTAGAACTTAGAACTAGTCAAACCTAACTAATCTAAGGACATCACAAACATCCCTGCCCGAGGCAGGATTCGAACCTGCGACCGTAGCGGTCTTGCGGTTCCAGACTGCAGCGCCTTTAACCGCACGGCCACTTCGGCCGGCTCAGTAATAATATGCTCCATATGATAACTAATTGCCTATTGTATACTTGGAATATATTTGTTGTAGACAGTTCTGTTCATGTCATAACACTTTTGGGATAGCTCGTATCTGCATTAAAACATGTGACAATTGTTGTTACATCTTACTCTACATGTACATGTTAATATGAAACTTCCTGGCAAATTAAAACTGTGTGCCGGACCGAGACTCGAACTCGGGACCTTTGCCTTTCAAAGGTTCAAATGGCTCTGAGCACTATGGGACTTAACATCTACGGTCATCAGTCCCCTAGAACTTAGAACTACTTAAACCTAACTAACCTAAGGACATCACACACATCCATGCCCGAGGCAGGATTCGAACCTGCGACCGTAGCAGTCGCGCGGCTCCGGACTGAGCGCCTAGAACCGCTAGACCACCGCGGCCGGCGCCTTTCAAAGGCAAAGGTCCCGAGTTCGAGTCTCGGTCCGGCACACAGTTTTAATTTGGCAGGAAGTTTCATATCAGCGTACACTCCGCTGCAGAGTGAAAATCTCATTCAGCATGTTAATATGTTAATGTACGAGCATAATATATATTTGTCTCAAGTGTGGTACCTTCATTCTTCTGCATGATCTGATCCAGGTGACAACGATATTTCACATACAGTGGATAAATTTTTTTTGTTGAAATTCACTGGGTGTCGTGCTGGCTTATTTTTTCGTAGGTGTTATCATAAATTTGACAGATGTTGGTGCATAATCTCTGATATATTGTGTTCACTTCGGGATTGCATCAATATCACTGACTACATTTAGTAAGAGACGCAGTCTTTCACTGCATTGCCGTAGTGCAATAGTGTTTCGCGAAAAAAAAAAAAAAAAAAAACATAGCCTTCCGTTCTGGGATTCCCATTTCAATCCATCAAACATTTCCATAATACTCGCGTGCTGATCGAACTTAGAGATAACAAATACAGCAGCATGCCTCTGAATTGCTCCGATGTCTTCTTTTAATCCGAGCTGGAGGGATTACCAAACACTCCAGCAGTACTAAAGCATGGGGCGGACTAGTATTCGATACGCGGTCCCCTTTATAGCTGAGCTACACATTTTAGAATTCTCCCACTGAACCGAACTCGACCATTCGCCTTCCCTACTACTGGCCTTAACGTGCTAGTTCCATTCCATATCGCTTTCAACGTTACGCCTACATGTCTAATCGACATGACTGCGCACCACTAACACTGTGTTCGAATATTCGACGATTGTTTTTCCTAATCATCTGCATTAACTTACCTGCCATTCAGCACATCAAATAAAAATTCTGTCAGAGTCATCCTATATCCTTTTACAGTAAATCAAAGACGATACCTTCCCGTCATTAGCAAAGAGTCGCAGACTTCTGTTCAGTCAATCCGCCAGACCTTTTACGTATATAAAGAACAATATTTGTGCCTAATCAAGAAATATTTGCCAGCCACTGATTTTCGAAAATTCAGTTTATATCCTTTTGCCTGAAAAAGTTGCATCATCGAAATTCACGGAACTAATTTCACATACGACCAGCGCTGATACAAATGTGTGAACAAAAGAGCTTACCGCGGCCCAGCTGGTCTGCATACGACGCCCGACGTTAGCCTGGGTCTGTGCCAGGGAGCTTCACAAGTCTGCGACGGTTGTTGTCTGGCGAATAACAGCCGTCGGAGGAACACCAGACCTCTGAAGACGCCCAGCACAGCTCCATGCGAAACGTCGGGATCGAGACGCAGACCAGTTGGACCGCGGCCAGTCAGCCTGTTTAAGTGTCACTGACGCCATCCGTGGAAACCTTAGCGTATACACCGAGTCGTCTAAAGTCTTGGAATTGCACGGAAGTCGCTCCCCGCGAGCACCCAAAACTGAAGCTGCATTTCGAGGCGTGGACTCTGCAAGGTTGCGAAATTGGTGTAGAGAGATTTTGATCCACGCATCGGAAAATGCTGCTTATAATTGATTCATATCTAATACGCGGGTATCGACAGCATCCCGTAAATGCTCAATTGGGTTACGATTTTGTGATCTCGAGGGTCAAGTTATGATTGCGAATTCACTGTTGTTTTCATCAATCCACCTGCGTGCACATCACAGAGCAATTAAAGTTGTGTGCCAGACCAGGACTCGAACCTGGGCCTTTGCCTTTCACGGAAAAATGCTCCACCAACTGAGCTATTCAAACACGATTCACGACCAGCCCTCATAGCCTTACTTCCACTAGTACCTCATCTCCTATCTTCCAAAGTTGACAGAAGTTCTCACGCATGCTTTTCGGGACTACCACTCCTGGAAGAAAGGACACTGTGTAGACACGGCTTAGCCACAGCCTACTGGAATATTTCCAGGATGAATTATCACTCTTCAGCAAAGTATGCGCTGATTTGAAACCTCCTGACAGATTAAAACTATCTGCCGGACCGGGACTCGAGCCTGGTCCTGCCTGGATAGCTCAATCGGTAGAGCACTTGTGCCCGAAAGTTAAAATTCCTAGTATCGAATTCCGGTTCGGCACACAGTTTTAATCTGCCAGGAAGTTTCAAAACTGCGTAAACTCTGCTGCAGGGTGAAAATTCATTCCGGCATAGGGCACTATTGTGTGGAATTGTCCGGATGAACCATGGCAACGTCATCTTGGTACTCTAATGCCAGAAAGGTTTGTAGATAGCTTCTTTTTTTTTTTTAATGTCCACATAAGGTGCGCCTGTCATTGGTTCCTACAGCAGGGCAATGGTGCCTAATGAATACACCCAGACCTTAACTGAGCGACCTCTTGACGAGACACATCCATTGACGCTCTGGGTCTATAACTTCGTAGAGCATACGCCACACTCAAGCGTCCAGTAGGCCAGTACATCTGAAGACAGGATTCATCGAACCATGCTACACACTGCCACCTTTGCATGGTTCAGTAAACATGTGCGCGGGCTCACACTAGTATTTGTGCTCTGTGTCGAGGCGTCAACACGGGGCGCACAAGTCAATCGTCGGCTGCTGAGTCCATTGCGGTACATTTCGCTCCGCACGATCCTGACTGAAATGGGTCTCTGTTGCCCCACATTCAAACCGTCTGTGATCTGACTCAAAGTTGATGCTCCATCGCCCTGCGTGGCTCTGTGGAGGTGACGTGACGTCCATTTAAGCACGTAACGAATGTACTCGTGGTAGGGACAGCGAAAAGTAGACTTCTGTTTCTTGGGAGAATTTTAGAAAAGTGTGGTTCATCTGAACGGAGACCGAAATAGGACACTAGTGCAACCCATTCTTGAGTACCGCTCGAGTATTTGGGATCCGCGCAAGGTCGGGTAGAAGGAAGACATCGAAGCACCTCTGAGGAGGGCTACTAGATTTGTTACCGTTAAGAAATGCTTCGGGAACCGCCATTTAAAGCCGGTTGTAGATCGATTCTACTGCCGTCAACGTATATTACGCGTAAGAACCAAGATGAGAGAAATTACGGCTTGTACGGACGCATGTAGACAGTCGTTTTCCGTCGCTCTATTTACGAGTGGAACGGGGAGGAAAATGACTAGTGGTGGCACGGGAAACCCTCCGCCCAACACCGTACGGTGGCTTGCGGAGTATGTACACTACTGGCCATTAAAATTGCTACACTACGAAGATGACGTGCTACAGACGCGACAGGAAGAAGATGCTGTTATGTGTAAATGATTAGCTTTTCAGAGCATTCACACAAGGTTGGTGGTGGTGGCGACACCTACAACGTGCTGACATGAGGAAAGTTTCCAACCGATTTGTCATACACAAACAGCAGTTGACCGGCGTTGCTGGTGAAACGTTGTTGTGATGCCTCGTGTAAGGAGGAGAAACGCGTACCATCACATTTCCGACTTTGATAAAGGATTGTAGGGATTGCGGTTTATCGTATCGCGACATTGCTGCTCGCATTGGTAGAGATCCAATGACTGTGAGCAGAATATGGAATCGGTGGGTTCAGGAGGGTAATAGGGAACGCCGTGCTGGATCCCAACGGCCTCGTATGACTAGCAGTCGAGATGACAGGCATCTTATCCGCATGGCTGTAACGGATCGTGCACCCACGTATCGATCCCTGAGTCAACAGATGGGGACGTTTGCAAGACAACAACCATCTGCACGAACAGTTCGACGACGTTTGCAGCAGCATGGACTATCAGCTCGGAGACCATGGCTGCAGTTACCCTTGACGCTGCGTCACAGACATGAACGCCTACGATAATGTACTCAACGATGAACCTGGGTGCACGAATGGCAAAACGTCATTTTTTGGATGAATCCAGGTTCTGTTTATAGCATCATGATGGTCGCATCCGTGTTTGGCGACATCGCGGTGAACACACATTGGAAGCGTGTATTCGTCATCGCCATACTGGCGTATCACCCGGCGTGATGGTATGGGGTACCATTGGTTACACGTCCCGGTCACCTCTTGTTCGCATTGACGGCACTTTCAACAGTGGACGTTACATTTCAGATGTGTTACGTCCCGTGGCTCTACCCTTCATTCGATCCCTGCGAAACCCTACATTTCAGCAGGATAATGCACGACCGCATGTTGCAGGTCCTGTACGGGCCTTTCTGGATACAGAAAATGTTCGACTGCTGCCCTGGCCAGCACATTCTCCAGATCTCTCACAATTGAAAACGTCTGGTCAATGGTGGCCGAGCAACTGGCTCATCGTAATACGCCAGTCACTACTCTTGATGAACTGTGGTACCGTGTTGAAGCTGCATGAGCAGCTGTACCTGTACACGTCATCCAAGCTCTGTGTGACTCAAAGCCCAGGCGTATCAAGGCCGTTATTACGGCCAGAAGTGGTTGTTCTGGGTACTGATTTCTCAGGGTCTATGCACCCAAAAAAGTTTTGCATCACTCCAGTTCCCAGAAATCTTGAAGACAGACGTTGACTGTGGATATTGTGTCACAGACACAGTCTCTTTGACTGTTCAGAGATGGCACTTCAAATGGCTCTGAGCAATAGGGGACTCAACATCTGAGGTCATCAGTCCCCTAGAACTTAGAACTACTTAAACCTAACTAATCTAAGGACATCACACACATCCATGCCCGAGGCCAGGATTCGAACCTGCGACCGTAGAAGTCGCGCGGTTCTGGACCGAAGCGCCTAGAACTGCTTGGTCACAGCGGCAGGCTGCGATGACACTAAACCCACCCAAAGATGAAAACAACCATGCATGAGCAGTGCCTATTAGACGGAGGGGTCCGACATATGATCAGTTCCAGTCATTCCACCAGGATGGAGGTACACGGCTCGCGTTGTCTGTAGTTCAACCATGCCTAGACGGTCAATACCGCGGTTCCATCGCGTCCGCATTGTTACTTAGTGCCAGGAAGGGCTCTCAAAAAGCGAAGTGTCCAGACGTCTCGGAGTAAACCAAAGCGGTGTTGTTCGGACATGGAGCAGATACAGAGAGACAGGAACTGTCGATGACATGCCTCGCTCAGGCCGCCCAAGGGTTAATACTGCAGTGGATGACTGCTGCCTACGGATTATGGCTCGTAGGAACCCTGACAGCAACGCCACCATGCTGAATAACGATTTCGTGCAGTAACAGGACGTCGTGTTACGACTCAAACTGTACGCAATAGTCTGCATCATGCGCAACTTCACTACCGACGTCCATGACGAGGTCCATCTTTGCAACCACGACACCATGCAGCGTGGTACAGATGGGTCCAACAACATGCCGAATACACCGCTCAGGATTGGCATCACTTTCTCTTCACCGACGAGTGTGGCATATACCTTCAACCAGAAAACCGTTGGAGACTCACTGTCCAGCGAGTGCAGCAAGGTGGAGGTTCCCTGTTGTTTTGGGGTGGCATTATGTGGGGCCGAGGTACGCCGCTGGTGGTCATGGAAGGCGCCGTAACGGCTGTACGATACGTGAGTGTCATCCTCCGACCTATAGTGCAACCATATCGGCAGTATATTGGCGAGGCATTCGTCTTCATGGACGACAATTCGAGCCCCAATCGTGCACATCTTGTGAACGATATCGCTCGACTAGATTGGCCAACAATGCCTAGATGAAGATGTGGTTAGTATGCCACAACGAATACAGGCACGCATCAATGCAAGAGGACGTGCTACTGGATATTAGAGGTACCCGTGTGTACAGCCGTCTGGACCACCACCTCTGAAAGTCTCGCTGTATGGTGGTACAACATGCAACGTGTGGTTTTTATGAGCAGTAAAAAGGACGGAAATGATGTTTATGTTGATCTCTATTCCAATTTTCTGTACAGGTACCGGAACTCTCGGAACCGAAGTGATGCAAAACTTTTTTTGATGTGTGTAGATTTGTCAAACTCTTGTGGTCGCCCTGACGGCGTTTTCCGCGTATAAAAACACTGTCTCTTTGGTACTGAAGATCTACCCTGGACATTGCTTATTTCGGAAACCCGAGATCTTCTGTGATCTCCGATATGCTGCGTTTTGCATCGGCTGTCATCTCGCGTTCAAAGTCGATTAACTCGCGATAAGCCGAAAAGCTCATTACACACCTATCTGTAATAAATTTCTCTGATACCATGTTTGTACCCCCGCTGTGTGCCTCATCTAGCCGCAATATTCGGACGTCACACATGAAACCTCTTCCAATGGGGAATCCTTCCAGTGACTTTCAGGCAACCAATTAACAAAAAGCCAAAAAGGCTGCCTGAGGTGCCTCTAATAACCTGAACATAAACAGGATGCTAATATCTTATTTTTAAAGACTGTCACAAGTCACCGACAGAAACTGTTAAGTAGTCAGATTTTTGTAAACTTCAGTTAATTCGTCCTAACTTTCGTCACGGGCTCTAAGCACGTATAATCTCCATGAGCTGTCTAAGGCATGGACTAGACAAGGTTTTTGTTGTAGGAGATATCAACTGCCAGCCACTCCTGCCAATAAAATCCGCTCCACATATCCAAACTTGTTCGATACCGCACCTGACACGGTGTTTTAGTAATTCGTTGTATATATCGATAAAAGGAGATCCTCGAGGGAGAGGAACTTGTCAGAAACACAAAATAAACATTAATAAATAAAATGATGTAATAATGTTCCTTGCACAGTTCCTAAGTAATATAGTAATCACGGATGTGGAAAAAGTAAAATAAATTATACAGTATTTTCATTCATAAATTAATTAAAAAGCTTACCAAAACATTCGGATGTATACATTCCAAAGAGCATAAGCCCTTCGAATGCTACTGTAGCTGAGCATTGTCAAAACGAAAAAAAGGTTAACCTATACAGATGACACCACACTCTGATGTGCCAAGGCAGACACTACACAGCAGTAATGTTGTATAGTTAACAGTAAGTACATCAGTTCGTTCGTTCCGCTAAGAAATTCACCTATGTAGTAGGAATGGTTGGTCACCAAAAAATCCTTTTGGCTCCTCTTAAACTGTGCTTTATTAGGACTGTAGGTAAATTTTCCATGGTTGCTGACAAGCTATTGAACATGAATGTTACTGAATAATAGACATTTCTGTACAAAAGTGTGTGACTCAGACTCTATGAAGACGGTTCTTACTACTGGCATTGATTCTGTGAACTGGGATGTTTCTCAGACAGAAAGACATATTATATGACACATTTTATTAACGAATAAATATCCTGATAAGTAGTAGTGTAATGCCGGAAATGCATATCCACCTATTTCCATCTATTGTACTATAATTTTTTTCCTTATTTCGTTACCTGAAGATATGACATATCTGAGTCTTTATATATTGTAATTGTTTTACAATTTTTAAATATATATTTATCAATTTATGTCGATGTATAATTGGTTTGTTTTGTAGATATTATTTGTATTTTTACGCTGGGTCTTGCAAAGGGAAACCTATGTTATCGAACGATTACATCGATAGGTCGTGTGGAGAACCAAAGTGTTTAGGATCTTGAGGAGTGTTGACTCCGCCGCGTGGAGCGCGGGCAGAGCGGAGTCTGTCTGGCTGGAGTAGGGCGGTGGAGCAGGTGTGTTGTGTGACGCTCCCGCGAGTTGCCGCGCTTTCGGGGTTTGGCAGCATGTAATTGCGCTCGACTTGCTATGATAGTCTTTGGCACGGTGTCGCGGACGGGAAACATTAGCTGGCATACATCAAGAGCCCGTTTCGCCCGTTGACCGTGTCGAGAAGAAGGTGCGCCAACATCCAGCTTCTGCAACAGCGACGGCCGACAATAAGTGATTGTCGCCACCTCCTCGATCGACGGCTTCAAACCTTCAATCAACCAACAAGGAAGACTGAAAACGCGTAAGGTTTTAGAGCTGTATGGCAGACCTCAGCTTTTCAAACTGTTCCATTTGCACCACTAAAATACAGCAACTTAGCATGAACCTTTGTTGCTCATTGTCCCAATTGCATTACCAAGCAGGGTTCCTTCCTTTTCTGGAATGAACCAGAGTGTCGTTAAAATTCAAACGCCAGCATTAAAGTAATATCATTCCATTTCACTGCTATAATTTCAAAGTTCAGTTAAAGTATTCATAGCTGGCTACAATAAACAAACAGAACTATATTTAGATTGCACAACCAAAAATTAAGAGTACGAGTTTTGTTATCATATTTTAGCTTACCTGTGACTGCAGCTCAGCTTGGAACGTACTAAATTTTACTATTCTTAATTGTTCAAAATCATTTAATTCAAGTTCAAAGTTAAATCTTTTATTTCTAAACTGTATAGATTCAAGTTGCTTTTGAGATGGTTGTTGAGGTAGCCCAAGACAAACCTTATTTTATTTAATTTCGTAGGGCTTCAGAAACAAAGTTCACTATTAATTTCAGTCACTAAATTAACTTTCAGTTTTCCGGTTTCATTAATTCTTTTGCTAAATTAAGTCAGAGTGTAGCGAAATTTATTACTTCTGACAAACATTCAGTTTCCACACAAACACGTGTGACCCTTCAATTGCCACGCTTTTAGTGCTAATTATATGTGCATTAACCTTTCTTTTTCAGTTATTGTAGTAGTTATCCATAGGACTGGCGACCGTAATTTTCCCCAAGTCTCAAATATCTATTTAACGCCAGTTAATTGTTAACGTAACGACCGCACATTTACTTTCTTTATTAACTTTACCCTTTTTCAAAATTAATTTCCACCAATTTTATTTGCATTTTTCCTTTCATTTAGATGTAACCCTTCCTCCCTCTTTACCGACAGATTAACTTCGGTGACGATTGCTTTTTCCAAATTTCCATTTGGTACACGCGGTTTAATTTTTTACTGTCATTAAGGTCGATAAGTGAGGGGGAGGTTACAGTAGTTTTTGATGATTCAGACAGTCGGAGAGGTTTCCAATAGTGTCCAAAACCCAGGAACTTTTCTGACCAGTGCAGATGTGTGACTGCTGTGAAATGTTCATTCCAAGTAGTTATAATTTCATCTGAGTAAACGACTATTTTCCCTCTCAGGCCACAAAGATAGTAACGTTTTGGGCCCCGTTAAAATGAAGATAAACACTAAAATTTGATTGTACAGCAGCCGGGTGCCTGAAATAGCAACCAAAATACTAATTTGCGCATAATTAAAACACTTATAAATCACAAAATAGTTTTCTCTGGCTTGCAGTATCCCTTGAATGAGGTTTCTAGGTATCTAGTATCAACACACACAAATATAACTGTAAGTCGTTACAGTACACAACACGTTTATTTTTTTTATTTTTGAGAACATTTCTGGTGGGGAACGGCGGTTTTTCTTTGTACGTACTTTGAAATGAACATAAAAAGTTCGACCGCAAGAAACCTTTATTTTTGTTGGTACTGGTTTCGGTCAGTAACCGACCGAAACCGGCAACCACAAAAATAATGGTTTCTTGCGGTCGAGACCGTTTAGGGAAACTTTGAAGGCAGAGTAGTAATGGATTTGTGGCGTGCAAATATGAAACAGATGTCACATTTCAAATCACTTCTCCCCGAAAAGTGTCCAAGAATGGACAGCACTGTCATCTTCCGTAATTCCTCCCTGCTTTCAGTCACTAGCGGGTACAAACACCGACAAACCCACACTATTACGATAATCTCTCGATTGCATCTCTGACAAATTTCCTAGACGTCGGGAAATCAGCCTTTTTCACTAAACACTCTTGCACGTACGCAGTGATACAACTCCGTAATTGGCCAGTCACTTCGCAGTATGACCGAAACCAATCGCCGACTTTTACGATCTTGCGCGCCATGCTACAAACGGCTAAATGGCGAAAGGGACGAGCATATCGCGGCATCAGCTGTTTTATTTCGGACATCTGGCAACACTGTTGGGGCATGCACCATGTGCAGATTGAGTTGACGCCTCAGATGCAGAACGCTGTTGTTGTTGTTGTCTTCAGTCTGGAGGCTGCTTTGATGTAGCTCTCGACGTTAGTTTCTCTTGTGCAAGTCTCGTCTTTGCGTAACTACTTTAAATTACTCGCATTTAAACATATTTAGCCCTTGGTCTCCCTCGACAGTACTTACCTCTGCCATCCTTCATTTCCTAATTAAGTGTTCCTTGCTGCCTCACGATATGTCATATAAACTAATCCCTTGTTTTATTCAAGTTGCGCCACGAGTTTATTTTCCTCACAATTTTTATTCAGTGCCTCTTTATTATTTATATCTACTCATCAAATCTTCAGCATTCTTCTGTAGCACCACATTTCAAAAGCTTCGACTGTCTTTTTGTCTGAACTATTTACTGTACACATTTCACTCCCGTGCATGGCTACACTCCAGACAACTATACTGTCACACTGCATTTTATATCCTATTTATTTCGGCCGTCGTCAGTTTGCTTCCCAAATAGCAAAACTCTTCTGGTACTTTTAACGCATTATTTTCCAATCTAATTTCCCCAGTATAGCTCACTTAATTCGACTACGCTACATTTCCCGTTATTTTACTTTTATTGTTGTTCATGTCACAACCTCTTTTCGTCACAGTATACATTCAGTTGAAAAGATCTCCCGCGTCGCATGACGCTTCTGACAGAATTACTTTGTCAATAGAAAACATTTAAAATTTTTATTTATTCTCCATGATCTCTATCTAATTCATTTTCCATTTTCTCCGCCTCACTCCTCTCTGAACTACTGACTACTTTCATGTCCTTCGACTCCTTGTGACCTTGCATTAGCTGAACAAAAGGATGGAAAGTGGTAACGAAATGCACACTTGGGAATTCCGGAAAGAGGACGCCAACATCGAGCAAAATATGTTACCACAGAATGGCATTAAAAGTTAGTAGGGCGCGATAAAAATGTAGGAAAACATGTATATAGGTATACGATAGAAATGTCAAAGCCAGCGAGCTGCGGAATCGCCCCTAGAGACGCATAAATCTAAATTAACGAACAGGAAATCACTAACACAAAAATAAATTTACTGTTCAAACCAGATAATAGCCTACAAAAACTTCTACAGTATACACAACAGTTTCTTCAAAATCAAGGCATGGTTTTAAAATCACAATAAAATTTATCTCGAATTTTGCAATGCATACAGGGTGACAATTACTGAACTATATGAAATAAAATCGTCATAGCGTCTGAACGGTTGGCGTTAGGACGCTCAAACTGTGAGGTTGGCCGCGGTGTATGATGGGAATTAGTATGCGCATGCGCATGCGCCTTGTTGTTGTCGGCCATTTGCACGTGAAAATAACAAAATTGACTCATTTGTGGGGCTGAGAAGTCGCATTTCGTGATCGAGAGGTCTCTTCATCCTTAACGGGTGACTGTGTGGTGTGCAATGTCCAGTCACGGAATAATCGGTGCGATATTCCTTGATGGCACGATGACTACCGAACGGTATGTCAAGGTTTTCGAAAATGATTTCATCTCCATTATTCAAAGTGACCCCGATTTTGACAAGATGTGATTCATGCAAGACGGAGCTCCACCCCGTCGAAGCAGGAAAGTGTCTGATGTCCTGGAGGAGCACTTTGGGGACCATGTTCTGGTTCTGGGGTACCCGGAGGTCACTAGCATGGGCCTCGATTGGCCTCCATATTATCCGGATCTGAACACATGCGATTCCTTTTTGTGGGGCTATATTAAAGACAAGGTGTACAGCAATAATGCCAAAACCATTACTGAGCTGAAAACAGCCATTCAGAAGGTCATCGACTGCATCGATGTTCCGGCACTTCAGCGGATCATGCTGATTTCGCTATTCGTTTGCACCACATCATCGCCAATGATGACAGGCATATCGAACATGTCATAACCTAAATCCGAATATCTGTAGTGACGTTTCCATGTTGAATAATGTGTGTGCATTCCGTAGCTTGTAACTAATTTACGTTTTTTTCATATACACTTCTGGAAATGGAAAAAAGAACAGCCGGCCGAAGTGGCCGTGCGGTTAAAGGCGCTGCAGTCTGAAACCGCAAGACCGCTACGGTCGCAGGTTCGAATCCTGCCTCGGGCATGGATGTTTGTGATGTCCTTAGGTTAGTTAGGTTTAACTAGTTCTAAGTTCTAGGGGACTAATGACCTCAGCAGTTGAGTCCCATAGTGCTCAGAGCCATTTGAACCATTTTTTTTGAAAAAAGAACACATTGACACCGGTGTGTCAGACCCACCGTACTTGCTCCGGACACTGCGAGAGGGCTGTACAAGCAATGATCACACGCACGGCACAGCGGACACACCAGGAACCGCGGTGTTGGCCGTCGAATGGCGCTAGCTGCGCAGCATTTGTGCACCGCCGCCGTCAGTGGCAGCCAGTTTTCCGTGGCATACGGAGCTCCATCGCAGTCTTTAACACTGGTAGCATACCGCGACAGCGTGGACGTGAACCGTATGTGCAGTTGACGGACTTTGAGCGAGGGCGTACAGTGGGCATGCGGGAGGCCGGGTGGACGTACCGCCGAATTGCTCAACACGTGGGGCGTGAGGTCTCCACAGTACATCGATGTTGTCGCCAGTGGTCGGCGGAAGGTGCACGTGCCCGTCGACCTGGGACCGGACCGCAGCGACGCACGGATGCACGCCAAGACCGTAGGATCCTACGCAGTGCCGTAGGGGACCGCACCGCCACTTCCCAGCAAATTAGGGACACTGTTGCTCCTGGGGTATCGGCGAGGACCATTCGCAACCGTCTCCATGAAGCTGGGCTACGGTCCCGCACACCGTTAGGCCGTCTTCCGCTCACGCCCCAACATCGTGCAGCCCGCCTCCAGTGGTGTCGCGACAGGCGTGAATGGAGAGATGAATGGAGACGTGTCGTCTTCAGCGATGAGAGTCGCTTCTGCCTTGGTGCCAATGATGGTCGTATGCGTGTTTGGCGCCGTGCAGGTGAGCGCCACAATCAGGACTGCATACGACCGAGGCATACAGGGCCAACACCCGGCATCATGGTGTGGGGAGCGATCTCCTACACTGGCCGTACACCACTGGTGATCGTCGAGGGGACACTGAATAGTGCACGGTACATCCAAACCGTCATCGAACCCATCGTTCTACCATTCCTAGACCGGCAAGGGAACTTGCTGTTCCAACAGGACAATGCACGTCCGCATGTATCCCGTGCCACCCAACGTGCTCTAGAAGGTGTAAGTCAACTACCCTGGCCAGCAAGATCTCCGGATCTGTCCCCCATTGAGCATGTTTGGGACTGGATGAAGCGTCGTCTCACGCGGTCTGCACGTCCAGCACGAACGCTGGTCCAACTGAGGCGCCAGGTGGAAATGGCATGGCAAGCCGTTCCACAGGACTACATCCAGCATCTCTACGATCGTCTCCATGGGAGAATAGCAGCCTGCATTGCTGCGAAAGGTGGATATACACTGTACTAGTGCCGACATTGTGCATGCTCTGTTGCCTGTGTCTATGTGCCTGTGGTTCTGTCAGTGTGATCATGTGATGTATCTGACCCCAGGAATGTGTCAATAAAGTTTCCCCTTCCTGGGACAATGAATTCACGGTGTTCTTATTTCAATTTCCAGGAGTGTAGTTCAAAAATTGTCACCCTGTAACATGCGATCTGTAAATGGCTAACGAATAAGGCGAATGTTCGTGAAGAAAGAGCACATTCAGTTAGCCGAAGCACGTAATCCGCCACTGTTGTTTCCACCACAGATCAGGCAGCTTACCTGAAGATACAGTTCGTGTATGTGCTCTGTACCAAGCTGACCGATTCGTTCGCAGTTAAAGTACACACCATTGTTCTGTTTGACAGGGTACAAGAAAGCCGCAGTGCGGTAGAGAGTGAAAATGAGGTCCACGGTTAGTATTTCTGCGCCCCATAATAATATACATTCTCCGAGGATTCTCTCAGTCGATCCAGGCGTGCAGCGCATTGTAAAAGCAAAGAAAGTGCTTCGCTGTTTAACGACTATGCCAGCGAGAAAACCTCAATTTTTTTTTTAAAAAAACTCTTCTCTCCATTTTCCGGATTATAAATCAGTCAACAATTGAGTCGGAGAACAGCAAATGCTAAGAAAAGACTAGGCGAGGAAATGATATGTAACGTGGTGCAAGTAGTGCACACATTCCCAAAGCGCTCCCCTGTATCCAATGATTTCTTTGTTTGACAAGCTCTGTTTTTCTGTCTCAGCTTAAACACAGACTAATAAATAGCAAATATGCCTTTCAGTCCATCTAGAAAATTTTAATCGCTGTTATATTCAACTTCCGTCTCATAGGAAGGACTGCCCTGTCGATATTACGACTTTTTTAGTCGTTACAGAAACGTGATGCAGCATTTCAGTCCCTCAGTCACAAAGCGGGGCCGTAGTGCCACGGCATGGAAGCTTCTAGGATGTTCTTGCGAGGAGAAATACGAAGGCACTGGGTAGAAAACGTGAGGGAACACCCCTCTCCTATAACAATAGACTTAACTAAAAGAGACAGCCCAGGAAAGGGAGGGTAAATACTACGTCTCCTAAAACTGTATTTTAAAACATTTTTTAAAGAAACATGGATAGAAATATTCCACCGTTCTTACCATTATAAGAAATAAATGGCAAGTAAGAGAGATAACGTCGCCCATAAAAAAAAAATAAGACAAACCTATAACTACGAGTGCCACTCTGGAATTCAAGCTTTTTTGCAGTAGTGTGGACTAGTCGGAATATACTCAGAAAAAATGGGGGAAGGGGGGTGATATTACATAAGGTTATTACATAAGGTCTGAATTCTGTGAACTTTAATTATGACAAACTGCCCATTGGCTTCTGTCTCGGGTTCTTCGGCCGACGTTCATCTAATGATTTTTCTGACGTTTCGCCAGCACGAGTGGCTGGCATTGTCAAAGCTTCACCCTCCATTGCCGGTGGTGGAGGGTTTGTCAACAAGTGGCCACGAAAGCCTTAACAATTTTGTGTAACTTTAATTATGTTGTACGTAGGTGACCTATACGGTAGACTCCAAGTTTTCGAGCTCGAGAACCCTGTGCTACCTGCTGGAAACTGAAAAACCACGAAACAGGCACTTTTTCAGTATTTTGTCAATAACTTCTCCCCTTTGCGATCCACGACAAAGAGGGCTTGGTCCTTCCTTGTAGGATGTTAAATTTCTTACTATTTTCAGTTTGCTTAAACGTCTTAGTAAACCAGATGGTACCAAGGTACAGAGCTTTCTCAGGTCATGAAACAAACTGCAAACTGGGCACCTTTTAACACTATAACTATAATTTTCCAATATATTTTTAAAATCATAATGGCCCCGGGAGTAGACAACATTCCATTAGAACTACTGATGGCCTCGGGAGAGCCAGTCATGACAAAAGTCTACCATCTGGTGAGCACGATGTATGAGACAGGCGAAATACCCTCAGACTTCAAGAAGAATATAATAATTCCAATCCCAAAGAAAGCAGGTGTTGACAGATGTGAAAATTACCGAACTATCAGTTTAATAAGTCACAGCTGCAAAATACTAACGCGAATTCTTTGCAGACGAATGGAAAAACTGGTAGAAGCCGACCCCGGGGAAGATCAGTTTGGATTCCGTAGAAATGTTGGAACACGTGAGGCAATACTAACCTTACGACTTACCTTAGAAGAAACAGTAAGAAAAGGCAAACCTACGTTTCTAGCATTTGTAGACTTAGGGAAAGCTTTTGACAACGTTAACTGGAATACTCTCTTTCAAATTCTGAAGGTGGCACGGGTAAAATACAGGGAGCGAAAGGCTATTTACAACTTGTACAGAAACCAGATGGCAGTTATAATAGTCGGGGCATGAAAGGGAAGCAGTGGTTGGGAAAGGAGTGAGACAGGGTTGTAGCCTTTCCCCGATGTTATTCAATCTGTATATTGAGCAAGCAGTAAAGGAAACAAGAGAAAAATTCGGAGTAGGTATTAAAATTCATGGAGAAGAAGTAAAAACTTTGAGGTTTGCCGATGACATTGTAATTCTGTCAGAGACAGCAAAGGACTTGGAAGAGCAGTTGAACGGAATGGACAGTGTCTTGAAAGGAGGATATAAGATGAACATCAACAAAAGCAAAACGAGGATAATGGAATGTAGTCAAATTAAGTCGGGTGATGCTGAGGGAATTAGATTAGGAAATGAGACACTTAGAGTAGTAAAGGATAGAGTAATCCACTAGATCTGGAGGATGCTATAAGGGATACACCTAACCGACGGCATCGTGGCTAAGCAGGAGAAGCTAATGCCCAATATGTGTTGCCACATACGGACCGAGGCGCTAATTTTGTTGAGCGTGTGCCTTTGCTCTGTTACAAATGTTTTCGTTCGTAACAATTATTATTGTTGAATATACATTTAACTGCTAAGAAATGACTTTGTATTAGATGTAATGGGTGTACCGTTGGGCGCGGAAATTCAAGCAGCCCGCCAGAGATGGTATCGTCAAACTTGATGTTCGTTTGGTTTCTGTAAACCGAGTAAGAGAGCGATACGAAAATAGGAATCAGTAAGGTAGGAAGGATCGAACCCGAGGCAAAGGCTCAGCAGTTTCGTGCGCTATGAGAAAAACCGACACAATTTGTATCTGGCGGGCCATCACAATTTGCGCACGCAACGCCTTGATTGGTTAACTTCAGTGCTAATTAACTCGGAAACAGCGCCACGCATAGTTTTTTTGTTGTTTTTTTTTTGTTAATGATTATTTTTCAGCACAGCCTACCCACCCTGCAACACCATTACAAGCTTTTCAGACTGCTTCTAACCTCTCTGTATATTTAGATACATTATATAGACCGCTGATACCCAAGTCCCGCCTCAATTACATGATTTGCAAACATTGAGAAAAAGACGCTCGCACACTTTCACAGGAATAACACTACACATAGACTGTTGGAGCACACATATCCCGTAGCAGGGTGGCGACAGGGAGGGTATCCCGCCACTCCTCAAATTAATCGTGCCGATCTTGGACCGTTGTGGAACAAAGACTAAAGAAGGAGAAAAACAGTATAGATCCAAAAGTGTGTTTTAATGTGTACTTATATACATTTTCTGGACGGAAATCCCACTGAATGCAGGGAAAGGTGGGAGAGGGACCTTATGTCCATATTCTGTATAGCGAGTACGCCTCGACGACTGTTCGTTTCTCCAGCGAAAAAAAAAAAAAAAAAAAAAAAAAGGTTCAAATGGCTCCGAGCACTATGCGACTTAACTTGTGAGATCATCAGTCGCCTAGGACTTTGAAGTAATTAAACCTAAGTAACCCAAGGACATCACACACATCCATGTCCGAGACAGGATTCGAACCTGCGACCGTAGCGGTCGCTCGGTTCCAGACTGTAGCTCCTAGAACCGCTCGGCCACTCCGGCCGGCACTCCAGCGACACTTACAAGGGAACCTCCCCATCGCACCCCCCTCAGATTTAGTTATAAATTGACACAGTGGATAGGACTTCAAAAACTGAACACAGATCAATCGAGAAAACAGGAAGAAGTTGTGTGGAACTATGAAAAAGAAAGCAAAATATACAAACTGAGTAGTCTATGTGCAAGATATGCAACATCAAGGACCATGCCAGCTGACGAGCGCCGTGGTCCCGTGGATAGAGTGAGCAGCTGCGGAACGAGAGGTCCTTGGTTCAAGTCTTCCCTCGAGTGAAAATTTTACTTTCTTTATTTTCGCAAAGTTACGATCTGTCCGTTCATTCATTTACGTCTCTGTTCACTGTAATAAGTTTAGTGTCTGTGTTTTGCGACCGCACCGCAAAACCGTGATATTAGTAGACGAAAGGACGTGCCTCTCCAATAGGAACCGAAAACATTTGATCGCAAGGTCATAGGTCAACCGATTCCTCCACAGGAAAACACGTCTGATATATTCTATACGACACTGGTGACGGCATGTGCGTCACATGACAGGAATATGTTGTCGACCCACCTCACTCGCACACTTGGCGAATGGGTAAAAAGATTCTTCTACTTTGCCCGATTTAGGTTTTCTTGTGGATGTGATAATCACTCCCAAAAAAGTGATGAAAACATAAGAGTTTGTCACATAAACTGCAACAAATGAATGCAACAGTTTCACAGTCACACAGTTTTCACTGTGCTCTGTCAAAACATATGTTTTTTACGTTTTCAAATGTTTCCGTGTGTAGAGCGTCAAATCCTGCATATGTCCAAGCAAATCTGAACATGTCCTGGAATTTTGGAGAGCGAAGTGTGAGTGTGTGAACTTTGATAATTGTCTGAAAATAAAAATTTAAATTTTTCACTCGAGAGAAGGCTTGAACCAAGGACCTCTCGTTCCGCAGCTGCTCACGCTAACCACGGGACCACGGCACTCATAAGCTCATACTCGCCTTGATGTTGCTTAAGTTGCGCATGGACTACTCAGTTTGTATATTTTGCTTATTTTTTTCATAGTTCACACAACTTCTTCCTGTTTTCTCGATTGATCTGTGTTCAGTTCTTCAAGTCCTATCCACTGTGCCAACTTATAACTAAATCTGAGGGGGGTGCGATGGGGAGGTTCCCTTGTTAGTAGCGATATTGCGCCACCTGGCCAGGTAGAGTATGCAACTCTGGATAGCTGTGCTGCCGTTCTTGGTTTCCGCACTTAGTAGTGGAAGGATCCATTACTTGTGTTATTATAAACCTCTTTTGAGGTGCGTTCAAGTAGGGTGCAGTTTAGCGCTGCATCTATTGCAATAATAGCAAAGATCTGGTACATTGTACCAAGTTAAGCTTATGTTATCAAGAATGTGCTCGACTACGGCAAGCACACCACGTTCTGTGATTTTTTACGAATTCGTTTAGGAGTGTATCAAGAGGGGATACCACTTGGGCGTCATAGTTGTTCACTTACTTGCTGTACGGTTAGGAACAAATGAATCGGTCGCTCGATGATCTACCATTACTTCGTAAGGCGCTGAACTGGCCTCCTTTTAACCAGCACACTACCGAGGCACAACCAGTTATCAGAAAACAAAACAAACTTCCACCCTGGTTTCCACTGACCTCTCATTGACACCACTGAAGTCGCTAGTGGCTGTGGTTTGGTGTCAGTGCAATGCACGCTGTAGAGCGCCTAGTTCGGGGCAGTCCTCGAAGTAACAGTTCGTTGTGTGACTGTGGCGGCAGCTGCTGTTCAAATTGCTGCTGCAGATGCAGTACGACGCTCCAGAGCCATACGCCAACACGACCATCTTCCCTCTTGATAGTACGACATGGCCGTGCGGATCTCGGACTTGCTGCGACCGTAGCTTCTCGCGACTATCGCTGCCAGAAATCGTGTACGGTGGCTACATTCCTGCTACGTCTCTCTGCAGTATCGCAGAAGGATCATCCAGCCCTATTACATGACCTCGTTCAAAAATAGTAACGTGTTGATAGTGGCGTTCTTGTCTCCTTAAAGGCATTCCTGATTAACGTCAGCTTACCACATCCAATCTCAAAGGTAACTGACGCTCACGACCGTTATAGCAAGTATTTAAAGAAAACTTGGTTTGCATCGTCATAGTCGCGCAACTAGCGCAACTCGTATGTGACTGGCGCGAAAATTGAATTCACTATCTTTCGGTTGTAGAAACACGCCTGCCAAATTTCGTTTATGCCGCTCAACTCCTCGGTATTGCAATCAAAATTTTTGAGCACTGTATGTTTCAGGTTTGAAAGTCTGATATTATGCAAATCAGCGTTCCAAAGACGACAAAGTATTTAAGTGGCAGTAAACGTAGACTTGTTTGTAACGGGCATCGCCTTGGCTGCAGGCAGAGTGGGATCGCATCTGCCCGGCGGTACAACGACCGTGGCTGGTGCACCGGCAGGACAGGGAGTGGTCTTTAGACGGTTTCCCGTGCCCTTTTAGACAAATATTGTGTTGTTCCCCACTTTTCATCTCAGAAAGTACAGTACGCACATCGTTAAAATACGATCACACACAGAACAAAGTTTACATAATTCACAGACAGGCGACGCTCATGAGTCCTCCTCGGCTAAGCGACAGGAAGGCCACCTGGCCCCTAACTTAAATCTAGAGAACAATTTAGCCTAAACTGACGTGTTTAACGCTAACTAAAGGTAGGACTGGTGATAAACGTAGGAGTGAAGTGATTTAATATGTGAGTGGTTCTAGCTGCGCGTGACTCGATTCCATTCACTGGTACAGGCATTGGGTACGATTCAGTTCCACAACGGCATCTGGTGAGAAGGGGACACGTCTCACATACGACTGTCAGCTATTAAGCCCCGAGTTGTCCACCTGGATACAGGTAGCGTGCACTGCAGCAATACAAAACAACTACAGTGAAGATACGAGTAGATTCGAACCTGGCTGTGGAGAAGGAACTTTGCCGTGGTAAGCAGTATGTGACAGCCAAACATCAGAATTCCGATGGCAACGTGTTTAGCGGTATGAATAAAGAGTCCTGGTTTGTAACGCTACACACCACTGGCTGGAGAATGTACAACGGCTGAAACAAATGAGATTGAGATAGGAGAGGAAGGGGTCGGGACAGTCTTTGAGAAGTCGAGGTATCTGACTAGACGCTGCTGATTAGCAGGTAGGCTTGCCAACGTCTACCAGGGCCGCCTGCTCCACACTTGGCTGCTGACAGAGCTGGCCGTCTTCCTATCCCGACGATCCTAGACCGCAGTCTCACACGGGCTGTTCTGGTCGCTGCCGCTGAGTACCTGCCTGGACGCCTGTCCGCTTTTACCCGTTTGTGCTTGTCATGCCGTTCTCCTGTTTGGAAGAAGGTACTTTTCTATCCTCTAGTTCTCTTAAGCTTCGCCCTGACATAGAACAGATCTCGTATTCTCATAACGTGTGTCTTTAGCTTCTCAGGCGAAGCGCCCATCACTAGCTCTATGAGGAGAGGTAAATATTTTTTTTTACTCAGTCAGCCGAATGCAAGTATTTTTTTAGGCTGTTGATGCTTAGTTGCTGTCCACCTCCGTAACTGAACTGCCATGCGGAGGACCTGGTTCAATTCCCAGTACTGCTAGGCATTTTTGTCCGTGGTGGGAGGACTGGAAAGAGGTGTACCAGCCTCGTGAGGTCAGTTGAGGAACTACTTGAAACAGAAGTAACGGTTTCAAGGTCTGGAAAGCTCCTCCATACGGCATCCAAACAACGCCATTTGGCAGAGGATCACACGACGGCCGCCCTCTGGAGCTGATCGCGGAGTTACTTTTTGCATAATTTCGATGCTTCAATATATGTATTTCTCAACGTTAATGTGTCATTGCCTCATATCCCGTATCTCCGCATCACATCCCTAATTCACGATTGTACGCACATTCTAGCGTGTTTTTAAAATCGGCTGTTTGATTGTTTTCTGGAAATCGTTAATTATGCCATTTTATGCTCATAACATACTTTTCACCCTCACGTCTCTCAGTATTTAAAAAAATCGTGAATGCAATTCAAATACGTTGAAAGCTCGCTAAAGCGCTCCATTGGAGTCGTGTGATGCCTGTGGCGTCACTGACTAGTTCGCTGTTCCTACTGTCGTAATGCTCATCCACAGTGATATCTTGTTTTGGAAATTACGTATCGGAAAATGTGTTATAAATGGTGTGTAGCACCATACTGTACAAAGAGATCTATAAAAATGCCTGAAAAGCTGTTTTTGAGTGTTCTAACGAATGAGAAGATGATTGCAACTCGCTCATACACATCCAAATGACAAAGTAACTACGTGTGTGTATTTTTGCGAAGATAATTTTGATGTGAGTTAACACTTGATCTTCACACGTTGTCGCTAACAACAGAATAAGTAGCATGCTGGCCTTCCGGTGCATTTTATCGAGACAGATTCTCACTTGGGCCTTTTTTTCCTTTCTCCTTTTTCTGTCTTTCCTGTTCTCTTCGCTTAATAATACTGTCTTCCTATGGTTACTTTATTCGTAATATAGTTGTGTAATAGCTTTAAATTCTCTATTAATTACATTTTAATATCCATCTTCGTTTATTAACTTCACTTTACACCTGATATGAATCACAAGGGTGGTGTTAAGAAACTGAATTTCACGCCTGCTGTAGCTCTTATTCTGAAGAATCTGAGAAACCATTTAAAACTTTCTGACCACATTATTCTCCCGAAACATGTCGTCGTAGACAATAATATGCCACTTCCAACTGTCTCCACTGAGCATGTTGTAAAGCTGTACGATTTTGACAAAGAGAAACACCTACGAGGAGGTGCCGTAAGATCAGAGCATTACGATAAAATGAAAGTTGGTCCTGCTTAAGCACTTTTAAATCGTACACTGAGCTGACAAAACTCATGGAACACCTCTTGCCCGGCATAGTGCAGAACTCGACTTGGCATCGACTCAACGGGACGTCGGAAGCCCCCTGCACAAATACTCACCTATACTCCCTGTATCGCTCCATAGCTCACCTCTCGATTATGTCCCATAAATGTTGGCTGGAGTTCATGTCGGGCGGTCTGTGTGGCCAACGCCTTCACTCGAACTGCCCAGGATGCTCTTCAAACCAATCGCGAACAACTGCTGCCCAGAGACACGCACATTGTCTTCCATAAAAATTACATCGTCGTTTGAGAACATGAAGTTCACGCATGACTTTGAAGGGTCTCCAAGTAGCCGAACACAACTATTTCCAGTCAATGAACATGTAAACACAGCCCACACCACTATGGAGCCACCACCAGCCTGCTCAGCCCTTGCTGACAACTCGGGTCCGTGGCTTCTTGAGGTCTCCGCCACACTCGACCCTTCGCATCAGCTCTTACCAACTGAAATCGGGACTTATCTGCACAAGCCACGATTTTCCAATCTCTGGAGTCCAAACGTATGGTCACGAGCCACGGAGAGGCGTTCACATCCTGTTACCGAGGCAGTGGCGTCGGTCGTCTGCTGCCAGAGCCCATTAACGCCAAATTTTTTCTCACTGTCGTAACGGGTACGTTCGTCGTGTGTCCCACATTGATTTCTACAGTTATTTCGCGCAGTGTTGCTTGTCTGATAGCACTGACAACGCTACACAAACGCCACTGTTCTCGGTCGTTAGGTGAAGGCCGTCGGCCACTGCGTTGTCCGTGGTGAGAGGTAAAGCCTGAAATTTCGTATTTTCGGCACACTCCTAACACTAAGGACCTCGGAATATTGAAGTCCTTAACGATTTATGAACTGCAATGTCCCACGCATCTAGTTCCAAATACCATTGCGCGTTCAAAGTCTTTTAATTCCCATCTGTGGCCATAATCAAGTCGTAAACCTTTTCACACGAATCACCCGAGTACATATGACAGCTCGACCAATGCTCTGCCCTTTTATACCCTGTGTACGCGAAACTAGCGCCATCTGTATACGTGCATATCGCTATCCCTGCACTTTTGTTACCTCAGCGTAGTGTTTCAGCAGCCCTTCGGTATGCAGTGGAATAGCAGATACTTTAACGTTCTGCTGCGTCAATTGCATATTTCATAGACGTCGTTTTCCCTCGGTTTATATCAATGAACTGGAGGAAGAGAAAAATTGCAATATATAAAGCTGTTAAAGACAAACACAATGATGCTCTGCAGTTCCCCAAGAAAGTTATCACGCTGTGTGAAAATGTGAAAATTGAAAAAAGAGCTCCTTGGGAAACAGAAGTAGTTCTGGAAACAACCGCAAAAATTAACAATCACAATTACCTTCTGAATGAAAAACTTTACACTGTGTTTTATTGCCCCAGAAAACGTTTTCAGCATAGTCCGAGCAAACAATCCAGTTCCAGATTCCCTCATTTTAAGACAGTTCTGAAACGTATTGCTTTGTCACAGCATCCCCTCTCTAGTCACCGTGCACTGTAGTTTTCCAGTCTCTTATTTCTCGAATATGAAAGTCTGGATTGTTTTTGAAGAGCGACGAGTCCATAAACGCATCAACTTTCGGAAAGTTTCCTCGATCAGCCTTCACAAAATTCCTGTCCATTTTCAATTACAACTTTCGGGCTGACAGGCCGTGGTCGGTATGTAAGACTTTCCCCTAATGTACGTCTCGGCGAGGGCACCACAGACCATCACGTGACGTCGGCTGCGAGACTATCTCTACTAGTGCCAACATTCTGGACCGACGGTAACCGATCGTCATTCTGTCGGTACAAAATTGACATTCATATTTTACCTAATTTGAAATCTTCCTCTTTTATGTTCAAATTATTACGGTGTTTACAAATCTCAATAGCCTCTGTATACAAGCGCTCATGATAGTGCGATGTTTTCGACATGACGCTAAGACGGTAGTTCCTTTTATGTTCAACTAAACAGGTGTTGACACTTCTTCTCGTGGTGTCAATATATACTAGTCCACAACTACAAGGAACTTTATGTACAACAGGTGCAGCCAAACTACGTCGTATATCTTCTGCAGGTCTTAAATATTATTTCGAACTTCTTTAGAATATTTATGAACGGCAAAAGATTGAAACATG
Organism: Schistocerca piceifrons; assembly: GCF_021461385.2. NCBI lineage: Eukaryota > Metazoa > Arthropoda > Insecta > Orthoptera > Acrididae > Schistocerca > Schistocerca piceifrons. The sequence continues at coordinate 12,745,218 of NC_060149.1, forward strand.
GCAGGGACAGGAAAGAGTAGGTTATTTGCCGTGACTCTTCTGAAGAAAATATCATGGTTTTCGCCTGAATTCATTTCGGAAAAGGAACTTATTTCGGTCATAGAGCGTAGAATTTCCTGTAGCTGATTCATCGGTTAATATAAATGCTGCTTTATGAAGTGTTCTACTGTAATACATCCAATACCATCTCTCAGAATCTTCCGCCACAGCAATAGCTTCCTGTTGCGAACGAACTTTTGGGCGCATTCTTGTGTAGTTGCTACAGCCAACGGTCTCTTACAATTTACCACCAAGAACTGCTCAGTTTCTCCTCAGGCTGAATGCATAAATCAAATACAAGAACAGATAGCTTGACTGGAATGCGGGCAACTACCATCAAATGACGTGCGCTGCTCTTAGATTGGTTGGTTGGTTGGTTTGGGGATGGAGACCAGACAGCGTGGTCATCGGTCTCATAGGGTTAGGGAAGGATTGGGAAGGAAGTCGGCCGTGCCCTTTCAGAGAAACCATCCCGGCATGTGCCTGGAGTGATTTAGGGTAATCACGGAAAACCTAAATCAGGATGGCCGGACGCGGGATTGAACCGTCGTCCTCCCGAATGCGAGTCCAGTGTCTAACCACTTCGCCACCCCGCTCGGTGGCTGCTCTTAGACCACTGTATTAATTCGAAGCCGCATCAAGTGCGTATGTTAACGCAAGATTGAAAGTACTCGCGATAATATTCCACAAAATCAGACAGATGAAGCGTGAACGAGACGGCGTCTGAGTGAAGACTGCCTTTTCGTTTCTAAAGCTAGTTTAGTCCTTGTGACGTCAAATTTGTTATCGTACAACCTCTTACATGTTCGTGAGCGATCGATTGACAGCGCGATCCCCACTCGATACCGCGGGTATTTTGATGTTACTAAATCCTAACTAAACATACCAGCTGCGATATAAGCCTACGGTAGCTGCGCAGTTTCGTTGGATCACCGCTTAAAATTGCTGTTGTAGGATCTATCCTTAAAATGAATAGCCAGAAGCTACTTTTGTAAGTTCAAAGTGTGAAGTACACCAATCTTTAATTGCGTCCTTAAGATCCTACCGGTGATGACAAGACCTCTTACAGTTTTTAATGTTAATAAACAGGTAGTTAGTACGGACATATGCGGAGCTTATTAGCTGTTATATCGTCAGAAACCAAAAGGGCACACAGTGCAGAAAAAGTGACCAGAGATTGCTTTACGCACAATTTAGTAAATACGGCACACATCACCAACATTTCTCAACTAAACCGAAACCACACTTTTTAACGGATTGTCTATAAAGCATAACCACTCAGTCTTGATTAAACAAATATAAATTTTAACTGTGATGTGTCCCGAGGCTAAACTGAACAAAGACAGAGGCAAGACCGGCACTGTATGCAACCGGCAACAAGCCTGAGTGAAAACTGAAGTAAGACTGACTAAAATGGCGCGACTCCTCAAGACTCATTTCCCTCAATGTACTCTGGCAGTCAACATAGACCAGGACGAGATCCCTGTGAGATATCGGTTTTCAGGTATTCGGAGGGAGAACTAGGAATCTGCTAGGGAATGTGTTGCCCATAGTAAAATCCAATGGGCGGTGGGAACATTCCAACCGTTCAAGTCACTTGGTCCAGATGGAATTTTTCCAGCTCTCCTGCAACAAGCAAGAGTAAACTTAATAAGATTCCTATGGAGGTTAGCCTAGCAGCAGGAATCATTCCTAACGTCTGGAGGCCAGTAACGGTTGTCTTCATTCTGAAGCCAGGGAGAATTGATCATACCAAGGCCAAGGATATGAGATCAATCAGTCTCTCCTCCTTTCTTCTTAAAATATTAGAAAAACTGGTCAACGTGCATATTAGGTTCAAATGGCTCTGAGCACTATGGGACGTAACATCTGAGGTCATCAGTCTCCTAGAACTTAGAACTACTTAAACCTAACTATCCTAAGGACATCACACACACCCATGCCCGAGGCAGGATTCGAACCTGCAACGTAGAGGTCGCGCGGTTCCAGACTGCATGTTAGGGAGAGGAGCTTAACTAGGATCTCTCTACACACAAACCAACATGCATACCAACCAGGAAAATCTTGTGAAACTGCACTCGACCAACTTGTTGGGAAGGTGGAGAAAGCACTACACTTTCAGGAAATAGCCCTCTGCATCTTCTTGGACATCGAAGGGACTTTTAGCAACACGAACTACCAATCGATGGTTAAGGCAGCAGAGGTGCATGGCTTGGAGACCACCATTTGCAGGTGGATTAGAGCCATGCTTAGCGGTAGGAAGGTAGAATCCACCATGATGCAAGGAAAAATGGTAATCAACACCACCAGAGCCCGTCCGCAAGGAGGGGTCCTGTCTGTCCCCTCTACTTTGGAACCTTGTGGTGAATGAACTCGTTGTAGAATTAAACTCTTGACAGGACTTTTGCCAGGGATTTTGCCATAGTAATACTTGTTAAATTTTCAAGTGCAGTCAGTGCTATGTCACAAGGAGCATTGAATATTGTGCAAAACTGGTGCAGGAAACAGGATGTAAGAGTCAGTCATAAGAAGACAGTAGACCCTACCATTTACGAGGAAGCAGATCGAACACACATATTGGAATCTCAAGCTTCTCGATGAAACTCTACTAGAAGGGGATAGTGAAACATCGACGGGTAACCGTGGATGAGAAACTATCGTGGACCGCTCACGTAAGGAGCACCTGTTCCAAGGCGAAAGGCACCAGGAGAGCTTGTGGTAAAAACTGGGGCTCAAGCCCCAACAGTATGTACTAATATACACCACAGCAGTAAGGCCTACGATCACCTATGGGGCTACAGTGTGGTGGAAAAAGGCAGAACAGCACGTAGCTGGTAAGGAGCTTGCTAAGGTGCACAGATTGGCCTGCTTAGCAAGTACAGGCGGAATTAGCAGCGCACCCACTGCTGGGATGGAACCATGCTGGACGTGCCCCCATTACACCTGTGGGTAAAGATGAAGGCAGCAGCTGTAGCACACAGGTTAAAGACTGGAAAAACCTGGAACTCACTGGGGTATCCAGGCTGTCAAACTAAATTACTGTGTGAGGTAGACATAGGTATGGTTGGGGAAATGCCGGCTGACTATATAACAACTCCCAGCCGCTCCAACAAGCCTTTCAGTGTAGTAATTGGAAGTAGAGAGCTCTGGGAGTACACATTTCGACACCGCACTAGGGACATAGGTTAGTTCACTGACGGTTCGAAAACAGACCAAGGTGTTGGGGTCGAGGTATACGGGGTGCAACCGAGGCTGGAGAGTGCAATCTCTCTAGGGAAGATGGCCACTGTGTTTCAAGCAGAAATATCTGCTATCAGGGTATGCGTGGAGAAGAGTTTGCGGAGATGCTACAGAGGTCGTAGCATTTTCATTTATTCAGACAGTCGAGCAGCCTTGAAAGCACTGGCAGCCTCTGCAACAAGATCAAAGATCGTGGCAGAATGCCACAAAGTCCTTGTGGAGCTACGGGAAAGCAATAGGGTAAACCTATTGTGGGTCCCTGGTCACTTAGGGATTAGTTGTAATGAGCAAGCCGATAGGTTGGTCAGGATGGGGGCGATGACACCATTTATTTGACCGGAACCTGTCCTGACAATCACCAAGGCGATGATCAAAATAAAACTACGAGACTGGATAAGGAGACAGCATGTAGAATACTGGGCTAAGGTTCAAAAGCAAAAACATGGCAAGGTATTGATGCCGAAGCCATGTTCTAAGAGAAGTCTCTCAATCCTGGGCTTGAACAGGAGAGAAATGAAACTCATAGTTGGACTATTGACAGGCCGTGGGAACTTCAGAAAACACCTACATACAATGTGGATAATAGAAGAAGGCCCCAAATGTAGGATTGTGGTGTGGGCGGGGAAACCGAATCACATTTGATCTTCGAATGCGATACATTGGAGAGTAAAAGACACTGAATATTCGGATCAACCAGGCCTGAAGAAATTGTGTCCGTCAAAGCACTGGTAAATGATCTCGTTGCACTGTTCGAGGGCATTGGTTGGCTTTACTGGAGACACAGGGAACTATACCGCACAATAAACTCTGTTCCGGTGCGGCCAGCAGCGGGCTTGACCAATGTTGTTTTTGCTTCCCTTATCAAATCAAATCAAATCAAAATGGCCCGAGCTTTGGCTTTATAAAGACTCCCTCTCGGATACTGTTCAACTTCTTTAATCCATAACAGTTTATAAATTCTATAGGTAAGAATGTTTGTCTTTCACTGGCTAACAAGATTATTATTATATTTTATTTATATATTACGTGGTATGAGCAGCGTGTAATAAAATACGCAGTACTAAATTATGCCTATGCAATGGGAGTCCCCAGTTTATGACTATGAGACACGTATTGTACACTAAAATTTAGTTATTGAAAATTTAGTAACTTTTAATTAGTTATTCTTGCTCTTTAATGTGGGTGTCAACAGATTCAGACAAATCAGGCGTTTGGAAGTATGTCAACAGGTCCCGGGAATTTACAGTAGTCTGGCTATAATTTGCACTGAAAGTTTAAACCAGGTGAAATCTTTAAGTAACAACATCTTTCAAACTAATTCAGTTCCGATTAACGTAAACACTTTGTCGAAAAGGGGAAAAATAACTTTTTAATGTGGAAGTGATCTTTCTTTCCGAATTCTCCAATTAGCTCGTAAGATTTTCCCTGCGGCTCGATGTACAACATTTGATAATTGCAATAACTTTTGACTGTCATCAGTTCCGACGAAACTAATTGGCACATTGCAACCATGAGAAGAAACTGAATGATCTGAATAGCGAAGTTTTGTGGGGGGAATTTGTTTCTACAATTTTTATAATTTGCAGAACATGTGATTAAATCAGGAACTTTAACATCGGAATTTTGAAAAGTAAATTTGCGAAAATTTCATATAGACCTTAATACATGAAATAGGAGTGCATACAAAGTAGAATAGCGGGAGTCAACCTGCTTTGTCACAACTTATAACTAACAAAGTGACTTTCATTGAGGTATACGTTAATTTCGGTAGGCTGTTTATGTTATAACAAAGTACAAAACATTTAGTTCGATGCCTACAGTAGCTGCATCGCCGTGCTTAGCACTTGTCGTTGCGACGTTCGTTCACAGTGAATTCAGCCATCTACCGCTGCAGCAAGTCAGCTGCGCTCGGTCTGTCCTGTAATTAACGAGGCGGCCACCTGCAGCACATTCCTGTACGTGTCTCTTAAATAAAACTTCACTTAGGCTCTGGAAGTGACTGGCTATAACGCTAAGAAAATAGCAGGGAAAGAAAGTGCGGATTCTGAAGGAAACGTCACACCACGCGACGGCTGGTTGACAGGCAGGTAATGGTATCTCCGGTAGAGCAGCCTTGTTGACCGCTTTTATCAAAAACAGTCTCCTACGGGCTGTCGGCCAAAACGTGTGCGTTAGAGTGCAAGCGTCCGACTTGCAGCAGTACTTCGCCCTGCTCATGCCACGCTGTCACGTAGGCGCCATTGATTTTCTATCTCTGATCGCTGCGAGATATCGCCTAGGCATGTTGCAGCTATCCCATTGGCTGGTACGCAGCGTACGCTTCAACGCTGTCTGCCTTGCGCTTCGACTCAGACCTCAAATTTCTTCGCACCCACCACCTGTCGCAATAAACTACAGCAACGGCAGTTAATGTTCTGATAATTCGCCGTGCTACATTATCCAGCAATCTATCAATTTTTATTTGTTCAACTAATCTCTGGTCGTCATCTGTTCGGACAAATTTCAACAACCGGTAGTATTGACGGAGGACATGGAAAAAGTTCAATGAAGGGCAGCTCGTTTTGTATTATCGCGAAATAGAGGAGAGAGTGCCACGGATATTATACACGAATTGGGGTGTCAATCATTACAACACAGGCGTTTCTCGCCGCGGCAGGACCTTCTCATGAAATTTCAATCACGAATTTTCTCCTCAGAGTGTGAAAATGTTTTGTTGGTGCCCATCCACATAGGGAGAAATTGTAATAAAACAAAAGAAACCGGAACTCGTACTGAAAGATTTGAGTGTTCGTTTTTCTCGCACGCTAGTCGAGAATGGATGGGTAGAGAAGTAGCTTAAAGGTTGTTCGATCAACCCTCTGTCAGGCACTTAATTGTGAATTGCGGAGTAATCATGTAGATGTAGACTACACTTCTAGGTCTTATCGTTTCTTTGCGTTGTGATCCTTTTTATTTTGCATAAAATTTTTGTATTTAATTTTTTAGATTGAGAGAAAATTTCCTCCGTTAGCATATCAGATCATTCACTTTTAGTAACAACTGAAGAAAGAAATTTGGCCATCAGTAGAGCAAGTGCAAGATTTCTAATGTTTATGAAACTGTGACGAATGTATCTGTTCTTTGCAATGGTCTGAGTAGCATATACACACGACAGTTTACACACAATCACATTTTTCGATAATACAACATTTGAATCAGTCATGTTATGAAGGTTAGGTACAGCCTAGATCTAGCTGAATCCTACAAAAAGCAGCCAACTCTTCGCTATGTTTCCCTTCAGTTTCATTCCGATTTGTGAAGTTAGCGTACGTATATTGGGGCACTTATCTACCATCACTGTATGATGAAATTATTGCCGATTTTAGATGGTTTTCATTAAGATCATTGCAGCCCCAGTAGACCAGGCTTGAGAATGAACCAGTCGATTCGAAAATAGTCGTCAAAAAGTGGAACAAGACATTGATGCTTTAGTGAAACGTGGCATGTTTAACGTGTGAAGAAAACAGTCACGGAATACATGTTCAGGCCAATTTAAATTTCTTCTGAAAAGACATTCATCGTAAGACTACATCAATCGCAACAAATACCATGTGTCATACTTAGCTGTCCCATGTTCTTTGCCTCATCAATTAAAAGAAATGTACGTTTCATTTTATTGTCATTTCTCATCAATGCAACAATTTTAGAAAGCAAAGTTGCCGTGTAATGCTTTACTTAGCTACCGTGAGCGATACATGTCCACAGTGGTAGTAGAATAGACTCGCTGACAATAGTTTCTCGTGAAGACGCAACTCTCAACCGTTTTCGAGGAAGTGGAGTTTGAAAATTTTAGACGTGCTTATAGCCTTTCTATGGTCGTCAGCATTCAAGCACTCTACAGTCGAGTAAGTAAGCGACTAATTTCATAAGTATGAGGTCTCTGAATCAAATCTCACTGCCGGTACTTCTTTCTTCATTCCCACGTAATTCTAACAACACATTTATTATGACTGTACCAATTATCAATATGTAACCGGTCATTCATTATTTTCATATTCTTTATCTTGAAAAAAGGAGAAAAAACTTCGTAAGCAAATCGGAAATAAAAAAGGATACTCAGGAATTTTCGCCCGCATCTCGTGGTCGTGCGGTAGCGTTCTCGCTTCCCACGCCCGGGTTCCCGGGTTCGATTCCCGGCGGGGTCAGGGATTTTCTCTGCCTCGTGATGGCTGGGTGTTGTGTGATGTCCCTAGGTTAGTTAGGTTTAAGTAGTTCTAAGTTCTAGGGGACTGATGACCATAGATGTTAAGTCCCATTGTGCTCAGAGCCATTTGAACCATTTCAGGAATTTTCAATCAAATCGGTATAGTCATTTTATTTATATTATTACATCTACATTTGTGACAAGTGTAATATGAAACCTATGAAGAACTCTACGAATCAGGATGATACTTATCGTAGAAACAAAGAAAACAATAATTATTGCGACTTACGGCACATTTAACGAACGGCGTATACGATTATAATGGGAACCGATTACCAAAATTGTAGTGAAAAACCCGATTTTTCAGGACAAAGATCATGAAAATAATAAATGATTCATTAGGTACCGATAATTTGCACAGTCATAATAAATCGGTTATCATCACCTGGGAACGAAAAAAAAAAAAAACAGCGGCGAGATTCTCTCCAGAGACCAGGGACTTATGAACCTTAAGCACCTACTCGCTCGGCTACGGACTCCTTGCATAGTGGCGCCTGTGTAAAATATACATGCACGCCTAAAATTTTCAAACTCGATTTTCTCGAAAACGGTTGACAGTTGCGTCTTTATATATTTTGAGGTTTTAGTCGTGCCCTACACACCCTGGCAATGTGAAACACGTCGGTGAGGGCAGTTTGTACTGTCTCCTTCCGTGGAACACGAGCGCGAACCAGCTTTCAAGAGTAGATCGGTGAACAAACCTGGCTCTAGTCGATGGTATCGACAGTAAAAAAGGGATTGGAGAAAGCTACAGTAAGTGAAAAGCCTTCAGAGAAGTGTGCAAGCATATTGTGACCTCGAAGGAAACACAAACTGAGGTAGCCCTGCCACGCAGTTATGCTTGTCTACTAGCATTTACCAACAATTTGACATCTGCCTCCCTGCACATAACAAACACATCAAAAATTTAATAAAACAACGAAATCGAAAACCAACATCTAGAGAGAGAGAGAGAGAGAGAGAGAGAGAGAGAGAGAGACAATGCCGAGAGGTAAACCTCTCGAAAAAGAGAAACGAAAATCACGGACGTCGCGTTAAAGCTCGGTGCGTTACGCCTGACGGACTCGCGGAGCACATTCATTGTGAGTGAACGATAGAAACTACTGTAAATGCTACAAGCTCCCGACTTCCTATCATATTACCTGACTGGTAACTGCTGCTGACACGTTGCTGATTCGGAGGTGATGGAGCTAAGTTGCTCTAAAGAATCTTTTTTAATGGAAACCATAGCGTTGCCCGCGTAGTTATGCTGTATACAATGTAACCTATGAGATATTATTCCTATCAAAGGTTAGTTTGCAGACTATATTTTGTAAATGCTTGACCTATGTCGGTCAATAGTACGTAAGTGTGATGACGGGGGCGCTGTACGCCCAGTCACACCCTACTTTAAATATTCGGCTCTGATTTATGCTGTTAACCTATGTGAGACAATTACGTTTTGCTCACTATTAGACCATATCCTTAATTTATGTTCCCGTTCAAAAGGGAAGAATACAGCTAATGTCCATATTATTAGCTTGACCTTTGTCGGTCAATAGTATATAAGTGTGTTGGCAGTGGCCTTGTACGCCCTGACACACCCTACGTTAAATATTAGGTCCTTATTTCTTGGTAGTCTAAGTGAGAATTCTACCACGCTCACAATAATCCTTATCCTAAATAGTTTATAGCCTTATAAGCGATGCCCTAAATAGTTAATATCTGATACAGTAAGTGTGTTTTTCGACAATTAGGGTGGCATAGCCTATTTAAATGCATAGGGGTCTTGAACCCACTACTAAGTAATATTTAACATTTACCCTTAAGAGTTTTGTTCCACATCACCCTTGTGACTACATATAGTGGACGGTCGTACATATTATATTTATAGTTAGTGTATGTTTGGTTAAGTTATTACAGGTTTCCTAAACACAACGTTGACCATCAGTGCATAAAGTCATAAATGATTCCCTAAGCTTTACACACCCAGTCAATCATAAATGTGTAGTATTGTAGTGCCATAACATAACAACGTTAGTCAAATTTCGCGTTAATAAATTGACATATTACTTCATGTATACTTGAAATTATTTTATTTCCACCTTCTGCTAACCCATAGAAGTTCTCGCGTCACAGACATATAACCTTGTTCATCCCCCGCATGAGATCGTGCGGAACCATACAACATAGCTGTGACCATAAGTGGTTTTTAATCTAACAAGCTTAACTTAATGTCTAAGTAAATTTCTTATCAGTTAATAAGGTCTCGGTCTACAGTAAACGCTCATCGGGATTCTATCTACTTAGTGCCTTGTTCTCTCACAAATTTACGGTTTAACATTATAGGTAATTTCCCAGTACATAACATAAAGACAGCCAATGGCAGACACCTGATCCGCCGTCTTGCTAGGTACATATCCGCGTGCCACAGTCAGTTCCAACGTAGCGTCCGCGGCTAACCGGCTGCTTTTCACGAAGTGCGGCCGGGACTGTTCCTCTGCTAAGTAACTTAGCTTTTTGTGTTTGATCGTGCCTTATTCTGGCAACTACTAGTTTATTTTATGCTTCTGAAGAAGGCTAGATTACCTTAGCTGAAACCAGGGTAAAGGCCAGTAACATTTCGCAACTGAGGCGGATTTTTGACATATTTATTCCTTATTTAATTGGCTATGTCTAATCAGGGTGCTGGTAGCAGCCTTTGAAGCCCAGAATTACCGAACTTGGTTCCAGCGAACGATATTGTATGTGTCGCAATTCTCCCTTTCCATAGGAGCATACTAACAATATGGGTTTATAACGAAAAACGATCGCTGTTTAGGAAACAGTGCAGCGAGTAAAAGTACAGGTAATTGCAATAAATCGGCTCTGATGACATTTTTGAAAGTAATTGTGTATGTTTTAGTAAATCATCGCTAGTTGACGTTGCTCAGCAGGCTGTATACGAACTGACGCTTAGGAAGCGGTAAGATTTGTCTGAGTGGCTGCGACGCTCTGCCACCCTGTGCTCTCTTGCTGTTGCAGCCGTAGGCTAACATGTATGCTTTACAGATCATCTAAACTCTTAAGTTACACACCAACCTGTGAATTAATACAGACATTTGTCTTACAGCAACTGACATTAAATTTTATAGGACCTTCCAAAATAGCAATAGGTAACTATTTTATGAGTCTCATTCGTATTTGAGATAATTTAGGAAATATTTAAAATTACCTAAAAAACTTAATTTGTAACTTCTTGTCACATTCAATATTCAGGAACAATAATATATTTTTGTAAATACATAAAATGATGACAGACTCAATAGTTAGTCACCAGAACAGGTAATAAAACAATATTTTATTTCACAGTATAAATTATGTTGCGTTCTCAGCTCCCAAAAATTAATTTTTCAGTGTGTTTGACAGTTTTACTTTGGTATGTTATGGTCTCTGAATGAACGGAGAATGACTTCGGCACGTGTGTCAAGGAGGGATCATTGAAACTATGAATAACTAAGTGTGAGTGTGCGTGGGAATCTGATAATGCAGCCTTGCATTCATGGGGAGAAATGCTAACCGTAAAACACCCAGGTTTCGGTATAGTAGAAGCATAAACTTTCACCAATCCTTGAGACTATTAAAGATAGAGTTTGTATTTTATTGGTTTCTGGGAATGTGTTGTTATGTAATTTTATTTCAGTTGATTCGAAATGGCGACTGGTCCAAACAGGGAAAGAACTGGGTTATGTGGATCGAAATATGCATCTGATTGGCTAGAGTTAGATCTTTCGCGCGCTTTGTACTGAGGGGGTAGTTTCACGCGTGACTCAGGCCACGTCCATGGTCTGGAATCCCGTAGCTCTATGCATTTTTATTGAAACCGAGTAACAGTGATTATTTGGAGAAATATGATAGATCGGCAGATGTTTATGATCATTCGCGTATGACGGCTATGAAAATTTAGAATTTTTTGATAAAAATTGAGATTACGAAATGGATTCACATTTTGCGAATCTTGATTGATGTCAACTGTTTGCGACACACGAAAATTTGTGCCGTACCGGGACATGAACCCGGATTTTCTGCTTATCGCGAGTGGTCGTCTTAACAACTTCGTCTACCCGAGCACGCCCCCAGGACCGATCCAAACTTGTCAAACCGAGAGAGGTGGCGCAGTGGTTAGACACTGGACTCGCATTCGGGAGGACGACGGTTCAATCCCGCGTCCGGCCATCCTGATTTAGGTTTTCCGTGATTTCCCTAAATCGCTCCAGGCAAATGCCGGGATGGTTCCTTTCAAAGGGCACGGCCGACTTCCTTCCCCGTCCTTCCCTAATCCGATGAGACCGATGACCTCGCTGTCTGGTCTCCTTCCCCAAACCAACCAACCAACCAACCAAACTTGTCAAGGAGTGACAGCCCTTACGCCCGCACATTTCGTGACCCCCACACAGGGAAAGACAAACATTTTGATGCGCTAAAATGACGATAAAGCGGTTTACATACAACAAAAGAAGTTTGATGACTATTTCCGCTGACAAACAGAATTTCAGCGTACTATTGCGCATCATCACAGTCCACAGGTATGTCTTTATTAGTCAGACGGAATCAACTAGATCCAGTCACAAGAATTTTGTTTCCAAATTCTTTTGTCGTTGGTGGATACACCCATTTCCTGTAAGTCTTCGTTTATAAATGTACAACAGTTCTGTCCGTGTAAATACGTAACTCGTCAACATGTAAGCGTTTCTAGAATAGCCTCAGTTCTCCTACAAACCAACACTAAAGCACCTTCGATGTACAATGGTAACGAAATGCAAAAAGATTGGGGCAAATTTCCACTTTAAGTATTGAAAAGCGTAAGAAAATGCCTACAACGAAAAGAAAGAACACGACATTGTTATATTACAAAATTAGTGGTCAATACGTTGAGTACATCACATCGTATTATTCCTGAGAACCAGCATGAAAACGGTCGATCGCAAAAATCAGACTCAGAGAAGGCGAATGGAAATTTATGTTTTTTGCGAGGAGTCAAGGTCAATGCATCTGTAAAGAATATCGCAGATATGACGCTAGTCTGACAAAATCTAGCGTTGTTCCAGCGCCTGGAGTCGTCATCCAGTGAGCGTGGGGATTACGACAGACGTCTAACTAATGCAGAGAGGCGAACCTAGGATCGTAAAGGGTTTAGTTCACACGAAAGTGAAACAGAAATGCTGCGAAGAGCTTAATTGGAAAAACGACGCCGTAGTTCTCGTGAAACGTTGTTGGATGAATTCAGAGAACCTGTATTCGAAGAAGACAGCGCTGTAGACATGGGCGCTCAGGTTGATCCCGTGTTCCTTGACTCCAGGAACGCATCTGGCAGTCTCGCACTCTCGTTTAGTGAAAAAGAATACGAGCTTACCGTATATTGGACCACACCTGTGACTGGATTCAAGACATCTTTGCACACAATATCTACTAACACGTTGCGCTTAACGGAACAAAATTGGCAGGTGTAAAGGTAACTTCAGAAGTACTCCGAGAAAGTGTGACAAGACAGTACTGTTTACAATGTACATAAATGATCTAATGGATGCCGATGGGAGCTTCATAAGGCTGTTTGCAGATAATGCTGCTGTCTATAGAAAGGGAGCAGCGCCAGAAGCGCGTGGCTAATTCCGGGCAGATCTGCAGGGATTTATCTAAACTTTAAAAAAATTAACGTGGTGCACATAAATAATCGAAGAAATCCATTACTGTACGATTACAATATTGGCGACAAATCACTCGAAACCGTAACAACCGTAAGAAAACCAGAAGTAACTACTAAGCGCGACCCAAATTGAAAAGACCTCATGCAACTAACTTTAGGAAAAGCAACGACCTTGCTGAGATTTTCTGAGAGATTCTTAAGGAAATGTAACTCATCCACGAAGGCCAATTCTTCAGTACTAATCAACAGTCTGAGATCCTTGCCTGACAAAAAAACTGAAGCACCCAGAAGGGACGAAGAAAACGAAATGAAACTTTCCCGGTTGAGAGACTATGTAGTGTTTCCTCAGTGGTTACAATTCGAGGCAAATTTACGGCAGTACAAGCCCGCTTATCAGTATGACGTTGAACCCCTCTAGTCCGGATGCATGCAGTGTTTCGTTTGGGAAGGGTTTCATAAAGCCGTTGTATCTTCTCCCGAAGCAAGGTAGCCCACGACTGTTGCAACTGGTCGTTGATATTCAGGTATTGACATTTGGACGGAGTCGACGTCCGAGCCGGACCCATTCATGTTCTCTCAGGGCAGATCTGGAGATCTTGCTGGCCACGGGATTACCTGAGCATCATGCAGAATGTTCATAAATACACATGCCGTGTGTGGACGAGCAGTTTTCTGTTGAAAATTGGCATTACGATACTGTCACATAAGAGGTAACACTCGAGGACGCAATACGTCCGTAACGTGCCGTTGTGCCACCAGTCTCAGTGACTCCCCCCACAATGGCGCCACTATACTTCTCAAAACATTGGAAGGATGGCACCTCTCCCGAAGTCGCCACTCTTCCCGCCGACGATGGTCATTCGTGGCAGAGCACAACAGAACACAACAGAACGCCGCCCGGGGTGGCCGAGCGGTTCTAGGCGCTACAGTCTGGAACCGCGCGACCGCTACGGTCGCAGGTTGGAATCCTGCCTCGAGTACGGATGTGTGTAATGTCCTTAGGTTAGTAGGTTTAAGTAGTTCTAAGTTCTAGGGGACTGATGACTTCAGCAGTTAAGTCCCATAGTGCTCAGAGCCATTTGAACCATTTGAATAGAACGCCATTCATCATCAGTCCACGCTTCCAGGTCACAGCACCACTCCGTTTGTGTTGTGGTGTCAACGGCAGCTGCGCATGCAACGATAATTCCCGAATCCTGGTGCTGCTAGTCTCCTACCAATGGTGCGGAATGAGGAGTCCATTACTTGTTCTCTGGCTGCCCACATGATCCTATGTAGCTGCAGTCACTTCT